>NC_081814.1:13387500-13737500 GCF_030704535.1 Vitis vinifera
ATTTACCTTAACCTCTCCACAATCATTCAACCACTGCAACTTATATGGTCTAGGGTGTTTCAAGGTAGGTAAATTCAATTTTTCAACTAAAGTAGTGCTAGCCACATTAGTACAGCTCCCCCCCCCCCCCCCCATCAATGATCATACTACATACCTTATTGTTGATGTGACATCTAGTGTGAAAAATATTCTCCCTTTGTTGTTCCATGTCATCCTCTTTAACTTGGGCACTTAAAGCACGCCTAGCCACAAGTGACTCACCCTCCACTGGATACTCCACATTATCGTCACAAGCATCCTCCAATGATGGCATCTGGTCATCATTTTCCTCACTTTCAGTTTCCATCTCTCCATCAACACGTGCGATCATGGTCCTCTTATTTGGGCATTGTGAAGCTATATGACCTACTCCCAAACAACGAAAACACTTAATATCACGATTACGAGTTTGAGATTCATTTTTACCTTTGTTAACATTGGGAGCTTCATCTCTCCCTTTTGGTGGTTCGATTTTGGACTTGAAAGCAACCCCTTTATCTTTCCTCCCATTTGGCCTCCATGAAGCAGAGGAGTCGAGATTTTGAAATGACCAAGTTCCTTTCCTTTTAAGTTGTCGTTCTACCTTTATTTCCATGTGCACCATGTCCTCCAACTCCACATAGTGTTGTAACTCCACCACGTTGGCAATGTCCCGATTCAACCCATTAAAAAACCTTGCCATAGTAGCTTCCCTATCCTCCTCTACATTAGCCCGAATCATGGCAATCTCCATCTCCTTGTGATAGTCATCCACGCTCCTATAGCCTTGAGTAGGACTATGTAATTTTTTATACAAGTCCCTATAGTAGTGACTAAGGACAAACCGCCTCCTCATGGTGGCTTTCATTTTCTCTCATGTCTCAATAGGCCTCTCATAGTTTCTTCTTCTATTCATCACAAGTTGATCCCACCATATAATAACATAGTCAGTAAACTCAATCACAACTAGTTTTACATTTTTCTCCTCGGAATAGTTATGGCACTTAAAGGTGAATTCCACCTTCTTCTCCCACTCCAAGTACACTTCTGGATCATTTTTCCCTTGGAATGATGGTATCTTCATTTTGATGTTTCCTAGGTTTCTATCAGTCCTATCTTGCCATCTTGGAGCTCTTCGGAAACCTCTACCACGCCTTTCTCCCTTTGGCGCAAACCTACCCTTATGGTTCAATGAAGCATGATCCTCTTCATCTTCAAACTCATCCTCATGGTAGTCATCAGAATCATCAACACGCGCAAGCCTTCCTTGCCTTCTAGCATTATGGGCTCTTTGGGTACGCTCCTCTCGCAAAGAAGCGATAACAACGTCTTACCTATCCATCTAATCTCGAATATCATTAAACACCACATTCATGCGTTCAAACTGTTGTTGCATAGCCTGCAACATGAGGGATGACTTCTCCCTTTCTTCTTTATTTGATGTTTCACCACTAGAAGACATATTTTTGAAACTACAAAAAAATGTTAGAAATAATTCCTCACAACACTCCCTCACGTGTTTGCACTCACACTTGTGTTTCACTCTTAAATTGGATTTTTCCCGATACTAGTCTCACACTCTCTTGCATTTTTCCACTCGTAGCTTCCCCTTTTCAGTTCTGCTTAAACTAATAAACTTGATCAAGAAATTCAACTTGTAGTAATTAAACTAATACCAATGGCAAGAAAATATGATAAAAACACTAAATCAAAGGAAGAAGACAAAAGAAAATAATATTTTGATTTGAGAGAATTGAAACTACACACAATTTTTTTTTTCTATTTTTATTTATTTATTTTTTTTTTTGGAGCTTGGTGCACGATTTTAACCTAGTGCACGTCAAAAAAATAAGAACGAGGAATAAAGAACACAAAAGGAACAAGATAGGATGATAACAGAAAACAAAAAGATAAAGGGATAGAAAACTGATTTTAGAACTTGTGCTCTGATACCAAATGATGCGAACCCCAATCGACACGTTTTGAGACCCAACAAACAGTATTGGAATAATTGCCCAAGAAAGCTAAAATACAGATTTTTTATAGAACCCTGACCCAACGTTTATAAGTGAAACGCGAACCAAAAGTATAAGTAACAGACCTTGACCCAATGATTACAATGGAATCATGAACCGAAGGTATAAAGTTTGAATTCCACAAGGAAGAATCCCTGATAAGTTCACAGTTCTTAAAGAACCAAAAGAAGAGCAAAGCCTCACATTTTCTGATTGTTTTATTCAATACAAATCATCCCTATTACAATGAGTGCATGCTATTTATATGTCATGAAAAAAAACTTACTAAATATTAAAACCCTAAATAAAAGTTGATTTGGTTTGAAATTAGTAGATCCAAAATAGGAAAATAGCTAAAAAAAACGTTCTAAATAATAAAAGCTTAAAATTAAGGTAGATTTGGCCTGAATTTAGAAGCTCTAGAATAGGAAATAACTGATATGAAGCTGGAAAGTCAATCAGTCATTAATCCACGCCATAAATCACGCCCAATCAAGCCAGATTAACCCTCAATTGCTTGGATTAAATTTATTACACCTTCATCTTCCTTTGGGCCAAGCTTGGAATGTCCTGCGTTAGAATCAACCTAAATATCTTGAATTAGCCCATTAAGTGCTTCTTTGATCTTCTTAGATCTTGCTTTAGTAATAGGCCCAACTAGAACATGCAATGGATCCTTGAATGCTTGTTGATTCTCATCAAATATCCTACGACATTACATCTAAATGAAAATTAATTAAATTCAATTTAATCAATTTTTGGCTTCATAACCTACTATCCATGGCATACAAGCTCCCAATGAATTGTTGTCCATAATCTAATAAGACAAAAACTATCGACCTCTTAAAGATTATCTCTATCATCTCTAAGTTTTAGATTCTCCTATTACGTAATTAACTAACATACTCTAGTCTACAAAAAACATATGTCAAATTTCAGTATAGGAATTACTATGACAACAAATTTCATTATCACAAGTCCTTAGGATTACCTAAGAGGACACACTGTCTCAAACTCATGAGATATCATGGTTCCTATTTTGAGAATATTTGTTGTTAACCTTAATAAACAATAACCTAATCGATAAGGAATATATATCTACTTTAGGGTCTCACTCATAAGTTAAAGTCATTGAAGACCTCAACACTAGTTCAACGTTCTCTTAAGGTTGAAAGCTCATACAACATAATAACTTAGTGAAATCATGACTATCCGCACCCAATATCATGATTCACCACATGTCTTGTCCAATGTGTAACTATACACGCTAGTGCATTCATCATGGGAAACTCATCCTAATGACTAATGTAAGTTATTTATACAATTACGATCTAGTACATTACAACCTCAAATGAATTGCCTAAATCCATGAACTAACTATGAACTATCCATCAACTTGGAAGGAGCCCATGACTTTGATCTTCTGTGCAACTCTTAATGCACCTAAGTTAAGTAAGATGCAAATGATGTAGGTCTAAATGCTTAAATAAATCATAATGTAAAAGTGAGATAATAAAATATAACCGAAAACTCATATTGTTACATCATTTCATACATTTAATGGTTTTATCATGACAATCTTCCACTAACCCTAAAATTCAGCATACAGTATAAAAATAATTTATTCCACAATCACATCATCTTTCTAAATTATCTCACGAATTAGGTAGTACTTCCTCTTTGTGTTTTCCCTTCTGGTGGTCCTCGATTCTTTAGACTGTGTCATTGTCCTACTATTATCTCAAAACAAGATCATACACGGTATAACCAAGGGAACAATTCCAAGTCCTATGAGGAACTTATTAAACTAAATGACTTCCTTTGTTGTTTTAGAAATAGCAAAAAATACCACTTATGAGTGTATAAATGCTTAGAGGTAGACTTGTGAGAATCCTTATCAGATGGAAAGTTTTCAAGGATGTCATGGCTAGCACTAATATTCTATGAAGTGTCATATTTCATGAGAATGTTATTGAGGATACTAATGCAATTGAAGATATTAAATCTGACCAATTTGTAGCTAGAACTAAAAATGAAGGGAATCTTTTAAAGCCCCTTGAAACAAAACCAAAGCAACTTAAACCTAAACCTATTGGCAATGAACTTGATAGTATCTAAGTTTAGTTTTTTCTTATCATTGAGATGTTGCTTCAAATCAACTATGAAAATTTTCTTATCATTAAGATATTGCTTCAAACCTTAGACTATACAGAGAAAAATTACAACTTTAGTTTCATTTTTTAAGTTTTCTTGACTAAAATATCAAGAAATATTATGAAAGATTGAGAAAATAGAGATATAAAAAAAATAGATATATCAATCAAACATCACGTATTTAATGTATTTAAATCAAAATTCTAAAAACTTAGATAAAATAATTCCACAAAAATTATATTCAATTATATTATCAACTCATAACAAATAAATTTAAAAAAAATTAAAAATTCAAATTTCAAGTAGAAAATTAATTCTTACTGATTTAATTGATTTATTCTCATTTTTTGTTGATATGGAATGGTTTTCAAAGCCTTGTTTTCTCACTCACTTGGCTTTCTTGCTAGGGTTTTATACCTCTTTAATGATATTCTTTATCAAAGTATCTTTTCCTTGCTCCATTTTCATAAACCAAGAGAACTAACAAAATTAGTACAATGAAAAAATAGGGTTTGATTTTTAAAAAATACGGGAATTGAAACATGACACTTAGGGTTTCTTTTTAGTCCATTTTGAAACCTTCATAGAACCAAAGGAATACGTTGAACCACATGAAAGTTGATTTCTAGAGTTTAGAGGAACTGAATGAAAGAAAGACACCATGAAACTTGCTTTACGTTTTCTCTCATGTTGGCTTCCCACTCTCTTGAAATGAAAATAGATTTATTTGCATTAGGCTCATGGGTGAGGAATGGAATTGAAGTATAAGGGATGGGTTTAAGGGTATTTTTGTATGTAATGATTATTTTTTAGGTTTAAAAAGGTAGAAGATTATATTTGCAATTTAAGGGTTATTTCATCCATTTTAATCAAATAACCTAATAAATAATGGTAAAAATGTTAAGAAATGGACATGACTCCAAAAAAATCACTAAGGGATTATTTTTCCAATTTCATGATTATTTGTGGAAATAACTCTAAAATATTAAAAGAAGTGAGAGAGAAATAAATTAGGATAAAAATGTTCAAACAAGTTCATGTCTCCAAAAATTATTAGATGAGTTGTTTTTTCAATTTTGTGTTCATTTAGACTCTTCTAACAACGCATATGAAACTTTAGTGTAGAGCCACAACCAATGGCCTCCTATATAAAGTACAATATCCATTCAATGTATTTGGTTCAAATTTAGGGTTTCCCACCCAAGATTTAGATGCTTAATCTACGATTCTATTCATTCAACAAAGCCTCCACTTCTTTTAATTAATTGGACATATCAACGTTTTCATAATCGATCTTATCATTAAATTGAAAAAATTATTGATTCATAGTATAATGGTCAAACCGATGATTGAAACTTGGTCAAATTGGTAATGTCATAAATATATAATTTATATAAAATTAAATTTTTTTAATAATATTTCATCTATCAAATTAAATTATGAAGATAAATGTAAATATATTAATATTTTAAACTTTATTAATATAACACATATAATATTTAAGTATAAAAAGAAAATTATGATATTTATCTCCATATCTTTGTATTCTATTATTTTAAATTTTTTTTTTAAATATCATATTAATTATTTTATATTATTTTCATAATTATCATTATACAATTATCATAAAAATAAATGTGAATATAAATTTTTTTTTAATTTATTTAATGGTTTTATATGACTATATATTTTAGTTTACAACAATTTAGTGCAAAGGGGTTGTGTGGAACAATGTCCCAGTTTGATTTTCTTTTCCATTTTCCCTTACCTATAATCATGGTTTGACATTGCTTATCAAGGAGGTCCCATATTTTACACGGATAATTGGCCGAACAAATTTATCAGCGATATTTCAATATTTATTGACATTTTTGCCCATTTTTTCGGTTAGTGGGTCAAGTCTTCAACTCATGCAATCAAAGACAAAAATATCGGGATATATCACGATATATAGTCAATATATCATATATCAGAAAAGGTGAATACGCTATATATGTAAGATATATTGTGTGACGAAAATATCGGTAATATATTGGTAATCATTTGATGATACAAGTAAAATATCGCCTTAAATGGGAAAAAAATATCTGAAATTTCAAATATATATGAGATATATAGGAGATATATTGGTGAAAAATCGACAAAAAATTAAATTATTATAAATAAGTTAATTTTAATTATCTTATAATTTATTTTGTATACTAATTAAATATAAAAACAAAAATAAAATCATAAATAAAATCATCAATATTTTTAAATAAAAATATTTTGTATCAAAATGTACCAATATTTTTTAATAAAAATCATAAATATATTTAAATCACATAATTAGTACATTTGCAATAATTTAGTTTTAAATTAATATTTTATTTTATTTTTATATTCAAGTGTAATAATATTATATTGAAAATAAATTAACTTAATACATTTTAAAATTAGTATAACATTTAATTTAAATTAGTACATTTTTACAATTAATCCTATATCGAGGAAATATCAATTGCATGTTAGACACAAATGCATGTAGAACAAATGAATTGCAAACTCATGCTTGGGTTGGACTTCCTAAGGAATACCCGTTAATTTGAAATTTCATCAAATACTTTTTTTACTCTTCTCACTTGTTATTATCATTTACCTTCCTCTAACTCAAAATGAAAAAAATATTTGACGAAATTTCAAACCAATGAAAACCAAAACCTTAGAGAAAGTAAAATTAATCTTATTGATATAATGTATATGGGTTATGCTTTATTCATAGTAGTATTTTCTTATATTTAGAATACACATATTTCTTTTATATTGTGGTCCGATAAGCTCATTTATGTTTTTTTTCAACTAGAAAACCATTTTCACTTTTCTTTAGAAATTTTTGAAAACACTAATTAATTTTTTTTTTTTTTGTCCATTTTCTAGAAAACACTAATTAGGTTTCTAGAAAATGAAAATAGAAAGCACTCTCCAAAGATGTTTTCATTCCTAATTTCTATTTTATTTGAAAATAAAATAATAATAATAATAATAATAATAATAATAATAATAATAATAATAATAATAAACCTGTTTCAACAAATAGGGCCTTAAAAGTTTAAGCATAAAGATGTAAAAGGGGCAAGGCAGGGGCAAACAAGGTTTCCCATTCTTGTTTGTAATTTTTTTTTCCTCATCCCTATCTCATTTCCTATCTTAGACTAAACATATGGGGGATGGGGAATCTTCATTAGAGAAACAAATTCCTTGTCCTTACCCATGTACTTGCCCTCATTCTCCATCCTAGAATTCATATATAATATTTTTTAATTTTATAAATATAAAATTATATATGGATAAATGGACCCAGACAAGTTCTTTTACCATCCATACTTTAAATTGTTAAGCTTATATCAACACTCGGTAAAATTGATATCCTACCTCAAGGTCACATGTGAACGGACACAATAAAAGATAATAGTAATTACAAATTACAAATTACAAATGGAATACCGAACTCCCTATCTAAACTATTGGATGTTTGTGATAAAATTAGGTCGTTGGATAAGAACACAAACAAATGAGACTAAGGAACAAATGAACGAGACTCAAACATCTATAAACGAAACCTTTATACATGACATCATTTGATTAGTGGTATTTTTTCAATACCTATCAAAAAAGTACCTCGATACAATAGCAAGACTCATATGTATAAGATGATACCTACCATTGGAAAAACAATTTCCATTTATTGAAAATTACTCTTATAATCTTATTTTGACATTTTTACTCCTAAACTTTATATCCAAAAAAATATTAATATGAGATAGAAATTAAAACATTATTGATGGATATTTTTGTTCAAAAAGGTTATATTTCATTTTTCTAAAAATGGGAGTGATTATTTCAAGTATACATTTGTTTGATCCCTTCTAATCAAATAACCCTACAAATAATCTCACAAGTAGAGATTTGATAGTGATGGCTAGCACAATGTGGAAAATTATAAAAGGATGAAAATATCAACATAGAAAAACAAAAGATCAAATATAAATTCTAGTTAGGGGCTATTATAATACATTGAATCATAAGGCTTTGCCTTTCTATAAAAGGAAATTGAAGATCATTAGCTAGGTGGCTTTATTACTTGTAGTTCAAGAATTACCGCTTTCATCTCCCATAAAACAATACCTTCATCCCTCATGCAAGTATCCACATACACAGCATGTTTCAATTCCTTTGCTAAACAAACCCTACTACTACTCTACTCTTTCAATCACCCACATCCCAATATCAACCGAAAACTTTTTAATAACAAAGAAAATCCAAAGTTTAGTTAAATCTAAATTTTTAATAATAAAAAAAAATCCAAAGTTCTCACCTTTCGGTGTTTCCAACTTAAGTGGTTGAACAAGTGGTCAATCAATTCACCAAGTGGTTTACCAAGCAGCCAATCGCCCAATGCATCTAGGCTAGTTGCTCAAGAAATGAGTGGCAAAGAAAGTGGTTAATCAAGGGATCAACCTGTAGGTCAATCAATTGAATACTCTTAGGTCTTAATGGTCACCTGGAATGCAATTAATACACCACGACTAACTGGGTGATGAACCATAACCTATCTAATGGTTAAATTGTGTAAAAATCTCGAACAAAAGAATCTTGAATTTCATTTATAGATGGACCACCGTGTACAAGTAATCCTATTATCCAAATGTCTGAGCACAATTGTACCAAAACTTACAAACATCATTCATTGCAACTGGAGACTAGCTCTCTTTTCTATTGTACTATACCTGCTGAGCTAGCTCTCGTGTTCTCCGTGACAAAGTGATTTGAAATGTCGGGAGAGATAAGGTTACATCAAACGCTTCCATGGTACAATGAAGCACTTTTAAGGTTGGATTGGGCTGGAGCTCTTGGGAACTTCACAGTCTGCTTCTCTTCGGCATGGTTTATCATCAAAATTCTGTTGGTTTCCCAACGCTCTCCATATTGTTCTCCTGTCGTCTAACCTTTCCCACCTCAAATGCTAAATTAACACATGGATCATGAATATGATTGTTGTTCTGCCACGGAAGTGATTTATGCAGTCCTCAAATCTCATGGGAAGGTTTCTAACATTTCCCCTATTATGAAACAGATGCCCTCTTATACTATCTGATCAATGTTTACATGCTTGAATGCTTTACAGGAACAAAAAAAAAAAAAAAAAATCAATTGAATTCAAAATGATTCCAAAATTCTTCATAATATCATAGCCCATGGCATCCAACAAATTAGTTCACAGATTCAATCCCAAAAGAACCTGGAAGAAGCATGAATACGAAAAGATGAAACTGACTTCAATGATAAGGGTTAAAGTCACCTTAAATTAATAGATTGTTGAGCATGCAGTTTTTTCCAACAGGTTTTACTACCAATCTGGATTTGCATAAACAAGAGAATCACTGACTAATGTTTCTAGATAAGTTTATTAGGTTAAAAATGGGGGAGGAATGATTTCATGTAATGGAAAAGAAACTACAGAACTTGAAAGATGAATAGGCTTGACACCTAAAAATCACATGCAAATAGGAACAAGCCATGATTTTTTACCACTTTGGCTTCTATTAGGGCTTTATATCATGCTTTGGAACACCAAAGAAACCAAAACGTATTTGGGAATAACAGTTTAGAACGCCCTTGCTGTAAGTGAAAAGGAAGATATGATGAGAGAGTGTAGTAATCAACACTAGGTACAAACTTTCTTTTTATCCCTTTCAATTTAAAGACTTATTTGTGTATTAATTGGTCAATAAATGTGCATTGGAGGTAAAATAGCAAATACTAAAATGTTAAGACTGACTAGTGTTTTGAGATACAGCACGATTTTTGACATATTGGATGTGTTACGAAGGTATTTCAAGGTCAGGTCTTTGGTCAAGTATTTCACTTTTTGAATCATCTGGAAATGCATCTGGATAGGTAGCCAACATTTTTGCCTTCATGCTCCTGGTGACAAAAGGAAAGAATATCAAATTACCAAATTGAAACAACACCCTATGTAACTGAAATTCATATAAGGAGATCAAACAAATGAATTGAAATAATTATTTAGATTTGAAATCAAGAAATATCTAAGATGTTAGAATGCAAGAATAGGACAATGCAACTTCCGTGCAATCAGTATCAACAAAATGCATTATTTATTTAACAAAGGAATTCAAATCATTAGGGCAGTAGGAGAGAAACTGCAGACAAAAAACAGAGGGAGGAACATAAATTATCAACTTCTGCATCAACAAAACATGTTAAACTGAAAAGCAAGATTATTGGCTGCAAAATATCAATTACGAAATTTGTAATTAGATGTCTATATGTGAAATCTAAGGAGCATCAGCATTTGCTATCTGTTTTTTATTTTATTTTATATATATATATATATATATACAATCTGATATTTGTTGTTTTGGACACCATTTCAAACATGACCCTCCTAGACCCTATGTCTAGCACTTGAATGCAAACAGAAATTGAGAAGTAATGTTTTCTACATTACACACATGGCTTATACAAGGGAATTAGAATAAGACACTAATTTCCTGTTTCTTTGATTTGTTGTTGCCTTTAAGTGTTGCATATTTCTTAAGAAATTATCAAATCTCAACTGAATTGAATTACTACTAGATTTTTGAATGATTTACAAAATGCAAATAGGTTTATTTTAATGAGATGCATGTCACATTATGTATTTATGTGTTCTCGAGCTTGCATCAAATTGGGAGGACAGTTCTTGGGTGGAAGTCCCTAAAGAAGGATATTAGGTTCAGGATGAAAGACCCTAAAATCTAACTCAAGCAGATAAATTGTTTCTGTTAGAAGTTTAACCCAATTTTTTCCTGTCATATATTTTTCCGTTCTTGTAAAAGTTCACCCAAGATTTTCATACCAAGAAATCTGGGTAAATTCCATATAGGACCCTAGAAATAAGATTACTTAATTTCTCTATTGGAATTGTTAGCTCACCCTTCAATTTTTTCAGATAAAAAATTCAAGGGAATCCATCAAAAGAGATGGAATTGCTTAGGTTTTGAATTATGATTGTGAAACCTTTCAGGGATTGTGAGATTGCAAATATGCAAGTTTCAGAATATGATGATGCTCTCATAGTTTAGATTGTATGTTAAATTTTGATGGACGTAAGTAAAGTAACTCAATATAACCTTATGTTTTGGAAGCACTGCACAAGAATGACATGTTATTTTAAATGTCAGTCATGTACATTTCAGATTGCAGAAATGATGTTAAAACGTGAGAAATTATAGCCTGGTCAAAGCAACACTTTAGGTCAATTGACTATTGCAACCAATTCGACCCAAATTAGATCTTTTCCATAAAAATTTTAAACAGGGAATTGCTGACCTAAATTGCCTGGTGACCTAACATCCTTATATGCCTAACCTAACTCACAAATTGGTCTTAGATAAAAGATTTAGGGCCTAACAGAAATTATCACCATTTACACCCAAACTGGTGGCCTAAGCACCGCCCTCATCAGCTTCCATACCATCACCTAACCACCCGTCATCAGCAACACCCATATCACTACTGATCATGACGTCATCAGCTCCCACAGCATTACCTTGACAGTGAGATAATGATCCAACCTGGTTGCCAATGCACAAGCATACTTGCAAATGGTGTTTGGAAGCAATCAGACTTCTATCTCCATCCAGATGAAGTTTCACCCCTCCATTATGCTATATAAATATATATAGGCCAAAACCCTAGCCCTTACCCAAACCCAAAATCTCATTACTGCAAATCAGGAAAAACCCCTAGCACAACTTACCTGTTTGCACATAACCATCACCCAAGGAAGATCATGGAACCCCAATTTCATCCAATGTTCATGATCTTCTTAGTTCTTACAAATTGACTGAACCTCCACAGTCCAAACCCTTCACTCTCAGGTTTTTCTTCCCTTCTAATAAGGGAGATGTGATTAAAATAATATAGAATGCCCTTTTAAGTGAAACGAAAAGTTCAAAGAATATTTTAGTCATTACTCTTCTTCTGTTGATGGCATTGATTTTTTGAAAGAACGGAGCCCAACTGATGTTTAAGGCAATGTTTGGATTGTAAATGAAGTCTCACCAAGATTTCTTCACAAAGGGAGAGAGACATAGTCTCTTCACTTCCATTTCAATTGTTGCAGTTTGAACATGAAAAGGGATGAAAACCATGTGCTTGATCATGGTTACCTGGTAAATTAAAAGCTACAAAGTCATAGCTAAAGCTTTTCTTAGACCAATGCAGAATAGAATCTCTTAGTCAATCTAGAAAGGAGTTTCAATTCAACGAGGATGCACCACCTTTAAGTCATGCTATAATATGTGGCCATGTTAGTATCTCACTTGGGAAAGAAAGAAAAAATTACTCGCAAAAGCATGAAATCACACATCAGGGCACAAAGAAAAAGTGGTAAATAGAATAACAAAAAATAGCATCTCGCTTCCAATTGCAATTGATGGATTGCTAGTAAACCTCACATCTCTGGAGAGAGGGGGCCACCAAGGAAAATATGCTCCCCAATTGCTCCTTTCTCCAGTTCATTGAATTCAATCCAGCATGACATCAAAGCTATGGTCAACTAGAGGTCTCAAGTTCAAGTGTTTCCTACTGTTTATCCACAATTCAAAACTGCTAATTGTCTCTCGACATGCTGGTATGGGGTCACACATGAAGAAGGGTGTTAACTTGGCATACATTCTAAGTGCATATCTTAACAGTTAACCTTTTAGGAAAGTTTGCAGTTTAATAAATACAATTCAGCCAAAACATAAACCATATATACCATGAGTTCCAAACTTGAGATTTCACTAATTCACAGGTGAAAAAACT
Source organism: Vitis vinifera (assembly GCF_030704535.1). Classification (NCBI taxonomy): domain Eukaryota; kingdom Viridiplantae; phylum Streptophyta; class Magnoliopsida; order Vitales; family Vitaceae; genus Vitis; species Vitis vinifera. The sequence continues at coordinate 13,400,544 of NC_081814.1, forward strand.
AAAACTGCATAAACAGTGAAACATTTAAATAGATGTACTAGAGCTATTTCCACAATGATTAGCATCCGGATTTCAGGAATGTGTAACTGCAGTTGATTATTAATTATTCTGTGAAAGTGAAGTATTTCAGTACTAAAAAACTATTAAATACCTCAGCTTCTGAAATATGTAATCAAGATCTGTTTTCATAGACTTCAACAGACGAGTATTTCTTGAGAAATCATTGGAAACCTCAGCATAGCAATGCTCTGAATACTCATTAAAATGTGACAAGACAGCATTACTGTCCTGCAACCTTCCCAATCTGCAAATTGGAGCACAAAAGGATTAAAATATTAGAAAACAGATGAATTACCAATTTGATGTAGCAAACTCAAATAAGCAACTAATCCCAAAGCAATTTGCAGAGTAGTAATGTAACGATAGAGTTATCAAATGTCCCATTGTATTTTGAAGAGCTTTATAAATCTGAAACTAACATTCAGTTACATGCAACATCATCTATTAACAGTCACAAAACTGTATGGAAATCAAATTCTTACCCAAGCATATTATACAGAAAATTACTTTCAAAAGCAAAGTGATTAATTTTTTCAACTTAACTAAATGACAAACATAAGAATTATGCAAAGGAATCCCTAGAGTGCAACAAAATTGTAGAAAATACAAGAAAACCACCACAAACATGTGGAAAGCAAACAATAGATAGGAAAGGCTGGGAATGCAGAAATTAAAGAATTAAATTTCATGTAATTGCAATACAAATCTCTGCAAATTGAGCAACTTGCACTGAACTGTTGATGAAGAGTTTCAAGCTTCCAAACAGCCAAAAAATGAATGAAAAGACTTAGTAGAAGAAGAAAAGAAGTGGAAAAGAATGGGAGATTTTATTCCTAGAGAGGCTAATAAGGATGTACACTTTGAACCAAACATGGGATGGTGAATCCTAAATCTTTGGGAGAGATTATGCTTCCCAGCTTTTCGGCTTGTTTATAGAAGTTGGGGCGTTTGGTTTTGATCTTGATTTTATATGCCTTCTTTACTTTTTGTATAATTTCTTTCTTGTTTGGAGAACTCCTCATTCTTCAAGTCCACTTTCTGTAATTATTTCATCCTTTGTTAAAATTTCTGGTTTTTCCCATTGAAAAATAATATAAAATAAAATTATTTTTTTATAAAGGTAAAAGAGAAATATACATTAATAAGCACAAAAAAGGTCAGCACAAAGTACATAGGAGGTATACAAATGTGCTATGAAGCATAGAATGAGGAGAGAAAACGAAAAATACCCCTCCCTTTATTTGTAGCCTAACCAATAGACAAAATCTACTATAGACACAAACCCATCCTCCAAGCTTCCTTTGACCCACTCTAAAAAATTGCACATAAACGAGGATTTAAGCTTTTGATCTGATAACCCAATACATCATCAAAAGCCCTTCTACTTCCCTTTTTCTAAATAGTCTAAAACAAATACAAATGAGCAACTTTCCATGTTTTCTTCCTCTTCTTCCAGACGAAATGTCCATGTCAGCCTAATAATGTTGTTTTAATTGTGGAATGCAACACCTATACAATTCCAAATAAGGAGAAGACCTGCTGACATAACGTTCTTGCCTAGGAACAATGAAGGAGGATGGGCACTAGATTCCTCTTCTGTTTTACACAAAACATCTATTCACCAAAGTTCAAAACTTCATCATTAAAATTTCTGTAATTATTATCCCTTCTAATTGCTTCTCATACAAAAAAACTCACTTTTGTTGGAGCCCATGAATTCCAAATAACATCCCCACAAAAAGACTCTAATCTCTCCTTGTACCATCCCAAAATAGAAGGATTTAACTGAAAGGCTACCTCACTTCATGGCCATCTGCATTGCTCTCTCAACATTCCTTCTCATTAATTTTCCTTGCAATCTCAAAAAGAATGTTTCAACACAATTTGCCTCCCAATCATGGAGATTTCATGAAAAACATGAATTCCAATGCCCCCCATCACCGATTTGCTCCCATACGTCTACTACCCAAGCATCCTTTGAGGTAGCTATAGTAAACAAAAATGGGAAAGAGATCTTTAAAGACGTGTTCGAACATCATGTGTCCTTCCAAAATTTTACCCTCCTTCCATTGCCCTTAATAAAACAAATCTTACTTTTGAAAGCTCCCCACCCTTTCCTTATTGCCTTCCACAACCCTACACCATACCGTTTCCTTGCCTCTAAAGCACACCAACCCCTTTCATCTTCCCCAAATTTTCCTATAATAACCTGCTTCCAAAAGGACTCCCTTTCTGACATAAACCTTCAGTACCACTTGCTTAGGAGAGCCTAGTTCAAGACAAAAAGATGATGAATCCCAACCCTCCTTTTACAAACTTATTTTTGACTAATTCACCAAGTGAAGCTTTTTTTTTCAAGAATTCCTCTCCCTATAGGGAAATCCATTTGAATTTTTTCTAGTCTCAAACCCATTTTTCTTGAAATATTAAAAAAAGGACATGAAATAAATGGAAAGACTAGATAAGGTGCTTTTAATTAGAGTCAGAAGCCCCCTTTTTAGCAGGTATTACCTATTCCACATTGCAAGTCTTCTCTTGAACCTCTCTTTCACCATGTCCCAAACTGTTATCGATTTGAAGGCAACACCCAAAGGGAGACCAAGATTCTTGGATGGAAGCAACTCCACTCTACACCTCCAAAATATCCACCAACTCCTTCACATTAGGAACACTCCCAACTGGGAGCAAACAATAGGTGGGACATTTCCACCCTCTAGCTACCTCCACCTCCCACCCTAAAACCTACAATGAAACCTTCCTTCCTAACTCTCTTAAGAAAGATAGCTAAGAGCCTCCATTGAATTAAGAAATAAATGAGGAGAAAACGTGTCCCTTGCCTTAATCCTCTGGAGCTATTGACAAAGCTAGTAGGAGTATCAATGCACTTTGTTGTAGAAATTCACCATTTAATCCACCCAATCCACTTTTGACCAAAACCATTTTCTCCAAACCACCAACAAGAAGCTACAATTGACATGATCATAGACCTTCTCAATGTCGAGTTTACATAGAACACCATAAGAACCACTCTTCAACCTTGAATCAACAACCTTATTTGCAACAAGGGCAGCATCTAAAATTTGTCCCCCTTCTACAAAGGCATTTTGAGAGTAAAAGGCCACCCTACCCACCACTTTCCAAAGCCTATTTGTTGGCACCTTCAATAAGATTTTGTATAGGTTCCCCACCAACTAGTTGGCTTAAAGCCCTTCAAATATTCTACTCCACCATTTTTAGGGATTAAGACAAAAAAAGTAGCATTCAAACTTCTCTCAATAATCCTTTGCGCATAGAATTCCTTAGAGAAACCCAACACTTCACTCTTAACAAAGTCCTAAATAGATGCCAAAAGGCTATCGTAAATCCATCAAGACTTGAGGCTTTGTCCCCATTAAAATCCAAGAGAGAGCAAAGAAGACTTCCTCCTTAGAGAAAGACAACTCCAAAGTCCTAGCTTCCTCCCACCTCAAAAACTCAAAAGCTAGCCCACTAATACTAAGTCTCCAATCTCCATTTTCAACAAGAGGTGCCGATAAGAATTAGCCACCCCCTCCTTGATCTCCTCCTCACCAGATAACCAAACCACATCCACTCTTATTATAGCTAAAAGTTTCTCCTTCTATGAGCATTTGTCATTTTGTGAAAGAACTATGTTTTGTCTCCCTCCTTTAGTCATAACTCTCTCGACTTCTATCCTGAAGAGATTTGTTCTAGCAAAGTTTACTTTTTAAATTCATCCACAACCAATCTTTTAGCGTCAATCTCTCCCCCAACTAAAGGAGCTTCCCTCTCCTTTGCATCCTAAAAACCTATCTAATTGAAGGCTTTTACCTTTTTGATTGCCACACTACCAAACACCTTATGATTCCATGCTTTTAAGTCCTTCTTTAAGTTTTCAATTTGGAATCCATAACAAAACTACTAGAGCCCCTAAACCTATAGCTCAACCACCAGTTTTTAATCAAGTCTTTAAAGCCATCCGCTTTAGGCCACATATTCTTGAATCTAAAGGGGGTTTTCCCCTTCCTATGCCTCCCCCATCTAAGAAAATAGATAAATGATGGTAAACCAACCTTGACAAGACACATTGCAAGAGCCCACTAAAATGATTCTTCCACTCTTTTGACACTAGGAAGCGATCCAACATAGACATGGATTGGTCATTTGAGCCTCAAGGAAAAGGACTTCCATTCAATGATAGGTTGTGCATATTTACACCCTTAATAATCTTTGAAAATCTTTGCATAGTAGACATCCCAACACACTTCCTCCTTTCCCTTAGATATCTAATCATGTTAAAATTCCCTCTAATACCCCAAGGGTCTTCCCACAAACCTCTTACGTCCCCCAACATTGGCTAAGGGGGTTAGAATAGCCCCCTATAAACACCTTGGTAAAATTATCCTCACAACTCTTAAAATGACATGAAACAGGGAATACTCCTAACTCCATTCCTCATAACTCCAGCACTTTGTTCTCCTAAAAAATCACCACTAAACTCTTTGCATCCATTACTCCCCACTCTAGAGATCTCCCCACATCAAGACTTCTTACCAGTTGTACCAACACCTCCTACACCTTAGTCTTTTGCAAGCAAACCAAATCAACCTTCCACATTCTAATCAAGTAATTATCTTTCTCTTCTCCCTGTCATTAACCCCCTTTTAACATTCCATAACAAAATTTTAAAGCTCATAGAGGGACATAAGCTATTTCCCACCCCTTCTTGTATCCTCCCCCTTCTTTCCCCACTTTTCATATTATGCCATCTACTTTGCTAAGAACTCCAGCTTTCGAAGCTCCCTCTCAATTTTAGATAAAATTAGTGGCTTCTTATAAAAATCAAAATCAAAATATTATGACATATAGTAAACTGAAATTTAAGGGGGGTGGGATGGGGAATAGAGTGAAAAAGTGAAAGTTCCATATGATCTAAGATTCTAAGCTTATATCAAGTAGCATAACATATGAAACCCAACATCAATTTAATTTCCACTTGGAATGACCAACCAATAATTCCTACTTTTAACTCCACTAGTTACTACTTCTCTTAAGTTTTGAAGGAAATCTTGATTTCAATCCATCAACAAAATATTCCTACACAAATGAACATGAAATAAAATTTCTTTTAAAATATGCATAAAGAATTATCAAGTGCGAAGCATACATAGCTAGCCATAGAATAGAGAATAGCGTCACAACTTCATTTTCTCTAAGCCAACTATGCAACATTTAGCTAGTGACTAGGGCCATTGTGATCTAAATCAATCTTTCCCTTAATGGAGGATAGAATGAGCAAATAAGGGAGAAAATTTAAGTTTGAAGGAATGAAAGAATATTCTTACACAAAAGATGTTTCACACTGCTTAGGTTTCACATTCAAAGTAGAGGGGCCATAGAAGGACCTAGGAGGTGTCCAAGCTACTAGGCTAAATAAAGCTTCCTCTATTTATAGGCTTCCTTCAAGCTTCCTAAAATGTCCAATCTCATAACCTTTCTACAATAATCCAAGATATTTACAAGTCTTTTTTCTTCCAAAAGGTTCAAACACTTTCCAGGATCTCCTCCCTTAAAATTTTAGGGTGCTCTTCAATTTTCTAGAGTCTCAACCTTCTATGCATTTATGCAACACCATGAAACATCATCACTACATCCTCCTCTTGGAATATCTTTATTAGTTGTCAAGACTACCACAAAGTAATAGTTGATTACCACAAGATCTTACTCTTTGCTAAACCCTTTCAATAACCAAAGAGTCCATTGATGGAGAAATTCCTCATCACCAGGTCATTTATTCTATCATGATGTATCCAATGTCTCGAACATGATGAGGAACAAATTTCTCCCACAATACCATACCTCTACTGGAACTTCCCAATCCCTTATATGCAATGGTCATCATGTCACAAATACTCCTAGAAAGCCTAAGCTTAACATTTGTCTCTCCCTAATTAAGAACTCCTTATTGTGTTTTAATACCATTTTTCATAACCTCACTTTTCTTTCAAACAATGGTGCAACACTTAACTAGTCATAAGCACCCATTCCCTCAATAGAAGCTAGAATGTGCAAGGAACAAAGCATACCTTAGTTTGAAAGGATAGAAAAACGTTACTATACAAAGGCTACTTTATAATGCTAAAAGGCTATCAAATACGAGGTTGAGAGGACTTGGAGGGGTCATTGGAGGTGCAACACTAGTTTGATCAAATAAGTCCACCTCCTATTTGTTAGCTTCCTTGGAGCTTGTTAGAATGCCTAAGCCTAGGAACCACAAACTAGAATATTTCAAGATATTTACAAGTCTTCTTACTTTCCTAGGGTTCTAAAGTTATCTAACCTTTTTCACATTTCTAGGCGTTCAACCATGTTCCATCCTTCTATACACACAACCTCAATACAAATTAGTACGAGGTGTGGCAATAAGCAAGGATGTTTGGTATAGCATTTTGACTACTAACCTCCTTATTATACTAGCTTAGTTTGTTAGGTGAACATAGAGAGGTGGTAGTCTAGGTGTATTCTAGTAATACTTAGGCCATGGCTTCGGGAAGTCAAGCATTTAGAAGGTTGAGTTACTTTAGCATAAAACCATTCATATTTTGCAACTATGAATAGTTTTATCACGACTCGTTCATAAGTACTATGGTATGCCGGCATTTCTAGCATAACGAACACCCGCTAACATGATATCTATGTCTCATACATGTTCTAACTTATTTGGACACTTTTATAAACGAGTCCACCTTTATTTACCTGTATGCATACTTTTTTATACATGGGAACTTATTAGATAGTTATTTTTTTTCTTCATTATTATACTCTTTACAGTTCCAAGTTGGAAATTTAAAACATTTACAATAATTGTATCTAGAACAGAAAAATAAAAGTCAAAAATCTAAATGCAAAATAATCAACTAATACATGTCCACCTCCACTGCTAATATGTTTCTTTTATAAACTTGCAACAAAAATATGTCTATTTAAAAAAAAATATACATTTCATCCATATTTTGGAAGACAACTTCCATTACTAAAAATCATATCATGCAAAATCTCCTTGCATGTTGACATTTGAATTATTGAATCAATATCTATGAACCTTAGCATAATACAGTTTAAAGAAACATATATATTCAATGATTAATCATGATTACCATATTACAAAGCTAAATAATTAGATACTTTGCTTATTTATTTTTATCAAGTATCAACTGCATGTTCTATTAAACTTGCTATTCAAAGTCAGTTGAAATCTCTTGCAACCATGCCAAATAGGCATTAAATACAACTTCCCTTGTCTGTGTGACTCGTAAAAGAAATACAAGTTTTAGCTACTTCTCTTCAACACAAACTAATACCCTAAATATAGTTCTTCAATTCTACAAGCTTTGGCTACTTCTCTTCAGCACAAACTAATACCCTACATATAGCTCTTCAATTCTACAAAATCCTGTAGTGATATTACAACTGAGCATCGATTTTTTTTTCTTTTCTTTTTAATAGGAACAAAAAACATTTCATTGCTAAGAAATAAGCAAGTACAAAAAATAAATAGATGTCCTTTCCCAAGTGCATAATCAATAGTTTAGGACCTAATAAAAAATAATAAAAGTAAGAGGATGTTTGGTAAATCAACTTAATGACTTAATTTAAGTCATTAAGTAGATTAAGCATATTTGGTAAAATAACTTAACATCACAACTTAAAGTCAAAAATAACTTTAAGTAGTAAGTCAAAATAGTTAACTTATTCTTAATCTCAAATATCTTAACCTCATTTACCATGTTTAGTGAAAGTATATTTTCCAACTATGACTTCACATTTACAAATCTTCTTTTATAGTAAATATTTTTGTAGTTATCTAATGTATCTATAATATTTTAAATATGGATGTTTAAAAAATAAATTTGCTGCTTAAGATTGATGAAAGTATAAATATTAGTTAAAATTAATGAGGGTAAATATGTTACTTTGATGATTTAGAATAAACCTTAAATTAACTTTACCAAACAACCTTAATACTTAAAATAAAAATTAAGTAATAAATTTTAATTCAACAACTTAAGAATAATTCAACTTAAAGTTAACTTAAGTCATTAAGCAATAAGTAACTAAGTTTTACCAAATACCAATTAAGTCTATATTGCCCTAGAATGCAAAAAATAATTGCAAAACTAAAGGTGGTTACGTTATCAATCCAAACATCACTCAAGACTACTCACAGGCGTAGAAGATCTTAAAAAAAAAAAAAAAAGACACAAAACAAAACAAAATAAACCCTTCTTGATCCCCCATTTTGCTATTAAATTCACCACATGATTGCCTAAGTGAGACACTCGACAAAAGTAACAACCAACTCTAAAGAAATATAAAAAAAATTGGCAAAGCTACATATCAAAGTTGACGGAGTATGGTTAACAAAGGAGCAGGAGATAAAGAGGGGTGTGGTTAGAGCTTTCAAGGACCAGTTGACTGACCCGGGGGGGCTGGCACCCTTCAATGGAAGGTCTGGACTTTAATAGAATTGGAGATGAGGATGCAGCTAGACTGGAGGAGGTTTTTTCAGAGGAAGAGGTCCTCAAGGCTCTTTCAGACCTGAACGGGGACAAGGCTCCGGGTCCAGACGGCTTCCCCATTAGGTTTTGGCAATTTTGCTAGGATGTTGCCAAAGAAGAGATTATGGGTTTTTTGTTAGATTTTCATGAGCGCGGCAGATTCGTTAGGAGCCTAAATTCGACCTTCCTGGTCCTAATCCCAAAAAAACCTGGTGCCAAGGACCTTAGAGACTTCAGACCGATCAGTTTGGTGGGCGGTTTGTATAAACTGTTGGCAAAAGTGTTAGCCAACAGACTTAAGAAGGTAGTGGGCAAAGTGGTGTCTTCAGCTCAAAACGCCTTTGTTGAAGGAAGACAGATTCTTGATGCTGCCCTTATTGCCAATGAGGCAATAGATTCTCTGTTGAAACAAAACGAGAGTGGGGTGTTATGTAAATTGGATTTAGAGAAGGCATACGATCACATAAACTGGAATTTTCTGCTTTTTGTATTGCAAAGCATGGGATTTGGGGAGAAGTGGATTGGGTGGATATCCTGGTGCATCTCTACAACAACGTTCTCAGTATTGATCAATGGCACCCCGGAAGGCTACTTCAACAGTTCAAGGGGGCTGCGTCAGGGGGACCCCCTATCCCCTTACCTTTTTGTGATAGGAATGGAGGCCCTTAGCAGGCTGATCCATAGAGCAGTGGGGGGAGGGTTCCTATCAGGCTGTAGGGTTGATGGAAGGGGTGGGAATGGGGCTTTAGTCTCTCATTTGTTGTTTATTGACGACACGTTAGTGTTTTGTGAAGCTTCTGAAGATCAGATGGTCCACTTAAGCTGGTTGTTGATGTGGTTTGAAGCCATATCAGGTTTGAGAATCAACTTGGACAAAAGCGAAATTTTACCGATTGGTAGAGTGGAGAATTTGGAGAATTTGGCTCTTGAGGCTGGCTGTAAAGTGGGTAGGCTGTCTTCTTCTTATTTGGGGATCCCTTTGGGGGCGAACCACAAGTCTGTGGCTGTTTGGGATGGGGTGGAAGAGAGATTTCGGAAACGGTTGGCCTTATGGAAGAGGCAATTTATTTCCAAAGGAGGGAGAATTACTCTAATTCGGAGTACATTGTCAAGTATGCCTATATACTTGATGTCTTTACTTCGAATGCCAAGAGTGGTTAGTCTAAGGTTGGAGAAAATTCAAAGGGATTTCTTGTGGGGAAGGGGTGCTTTGGAGAGGAAGCCTCACTTAGTTAATTGGGATACCGTTTGCATGGATAAAAGGTAGGGGGGTTTGGGAGTTAGACGCCTTTCCATCCTTAATAGGGCCCTTCTTTGCAAGTGGAATTGACGTTTTGCGATTGAAAGAGAGAATTTTTGGAGGCATGTCATTAGTAGGAAGTTCGGGGAGGAAGAAGAGGGTTGGAGTTCTAGAGATGTTAGGGAGAGTTATGGAGTAGGATTTTGGAAGGAAATAAGGAAGGAAGGTGCCCTTATGCAAAATAAAGTCGCTTTTCTAGTGGGGAATGGTAGAAGGGTAAAATTTTGGAAAGATTTATGGTGGGGGAACTTCCCCTTATGCAATTCTTTTCCCTCCTTGTATGCTTTTGCTTCCTCTAAGGAGGCTTGGGTAGAGGAGTTTTGGGACACTTCGGGAGTGGAAGGGGTTTGGAGTCCTAGATTTTCTAGGCCCTTCAATGATTGGGAGGTGGAGGAGGTGGAGAGGCTTCATTTGACAATCCGAGGTGCAAGACTTAGTCCTTTTATGGAAGATAGAATGATGTGGAAAGTGACTTCGAATGGGAGTTTTTCAGGTAAATCACTCTATAATGATCTATCTTCAAGAAGAGCTGGTCTTTTCCCTCATGGTTTGATATGGAACCCTAGTGTGCCTTCCAAAGTGTGTTTCTTTGCTTGGGAGGCTTCTTGGGGTAAGGTGCTTACTATGGATCAGCTTAAAAAGAGGGGGTGGGCTGTTGCTAACAGATGTTTTCTGTGCTGTGAGGAAGAGGAGTCAATTGATCATATTCTTATACATTGCTCCAAGGCAAGAGATTTATGGGATTTATTGTTCGCCCTTTTTGGAGTGTGTTGGGTCCTTCCATCTTCGGCTAGAGAGACCCTTGTTGAATGGAGGGGCTTTATGTTGGGCAAGAAGCATAGAAAGGTGTGGAAGGCAGCCCCGTTGTGCCTCTTTTGGGCGGTTTGGATGGAAAGAAACAAGATTGCTTTCGATAATGAGGACTTTTCGGTTCATAGGTTGAAAAATTCTTTTGTTTGTAATCTTTGGGTGTGGACAAAATCAATTGTAAATGAAGGTCCTCTCTCTTTACCTAGTTTTCTTGATTGGCTAGGCGCTAGATAAGGGTCGGGTTTGTTTTTTCTCTTCCCTTGGGTGTGCCTTAAGGGTCCTTTTGTATACTCCCTGTATGCTTTTGGGTTTTCCTCTTGGTGCCCTTTTCTAATATATTTCTGCTTTTGCCTATCAAAAAAAAAATGATCCTCTTTATTCCTCAACCACCCAAGGCAAGACAACAACAGAATCTTCCTCCACTAGAAGATTGAAAGGACCCATAGCAAGCCCTCTACAAGGCTAAAAAGCTAAAAATCTCACCCTTAATGGCTAAACCTTCTCTAGTAGGTTTTGAGAATGCTCTAACCACTGTACTATAATGATCCATGGATTTGCCTTCAATCTAGTTATCCTAGGTTACTTAAGGAGCATTCAACAAAATTTAATTTGTCAAAACCCACTAGAGGTGGTGTCCATATGAAAAGTATCTCTTGAGCCAACTTTGTAGATCTACACACTAGGTTTGCATCTAGAAACATAATACATAAAGGAGGTGTCAGCCAAGAAGCATGAAAACTTTGACAAGAACTGCAACTTCTTATTGTGTACTGCTCTATTAAAAGCACTTTCTGAAGAATTTCTCTTCTTAACATAGAATTTTTCAAAGTTACCGGCGGCTTCATCCTATTCACTTTTCTTATTCCTTTTCCACTCCTCAAGATAGGATGCTGTAAGATACCATTAGAATAATCAGATGTGGGGCTAAGCTGGAAAATGCATCTTCGCAAAACACTCTCTGTGATATTGCTTATTCAGAGAACTTGGTCCTCAGATTTGTTCACCTGAAAGAAAAGAATGAGGCCAACAGAAACCATAAATTTTCTTTTCTTAGTTCTTTTTTTCCTTTTTGATAAGCAATTACTACATCACTTCTTTCAATAAAATTTCCAAATTGTCCTCAAATACATATTCCTTTTATGGCAGCATAATCCAAACTTCATAAGAGTCAATTTTCAAACAAAATCAAGGAAGTTTTCCGTTTATGTATCTAATCATGCAAACAAATGCAACTCCTGAAGTCTTCTCTTTCAGTTTCGTTCTTCTAAAGTTGGTGCATTGTACATACAAACACACAAACATACAACCCATTCATTTTATTTTCACTCAAACCTCCTTTTTCCTTGCCCAACATCCAAACAAGGAAAAACAAATTGCATTTTCTAATAAGTCGTACTTTACTTCATCTACAATAAAATTATTCTACCCAATAAACCTTTGAAGGTCAAGAGCAATCAAAGTCGCAACTAAAATTCCCACCTAATTCATTGTTTGATTGGTAAGGTAGATTTTTTTGGCAGGCAGAAGATTCTTTTATAGAACTCTTGGACCCAAAAGGCCTTAGCCCAAGGTTAGTGAGCAGGATGTTTTTCTCCCTTTAGGCTGAGATCATATTCTCCTTTTATACAACCCCTTTTATACAAGCAAATTAATATATTAATATATTATTATTTTGCCTATCAAAAGCATATATCACAACAACAACAACAACAACAACAAAAAATTGTAGGACATATTCTCCAAACGAATATTTGATGCAGCAAAATTTTCCTTAAAAGAAAAAACTAGTGGGCACGCAATCTGCACACAATCTCCAGTGATTCAAATATAATTTAATTAAAAAAAAAAGGAAAAAAAAAGTGCAATTAAAACAAAAAAAATTAAATGTACAATTTAAAATTTTTTTAAAAAAAATCCTTCCCTAAATTCAGCTAGAATACTTTCCACAACCTCTATCCTCGCAGCAACCAAAACAATAAACTTTTTATGGGTAAATTAAAACCTTAAGAGCGAAAAGCACAATCAGCATCACATCTCAATTAGCTAAAATGAAATCTAAAAGCAATTGAAAAGCATCGTTTCATTTCCTCTGTACATATCTTCTACTCTTAATAATCCACAAATTCAAATCCCAATTTCAGAACATAATATCATACAATCTCGAAACAGGACTGTATTCAGAAAGAGGGATAGGGAGAATGTACATGAGGAGCTGCAATTGCTTGAGGGAATCAAGATCCTTAGTGTTGATTAGGGATTTGAATTCATGGGAGACCTCTTCAGAAGCTTCTCTAATCGCTTCTTTCTCCGACTCTTCCATCTCCTTCCAAGTTCCCAGCACGCGCCCGCTCTGGGTTGTGAGCTTCCTTTGGGCTCTTTGCACTTTGTACTCCCCAGATTTCTGGACTGGGCCGGAGAAAGGCCCGTTTAAAATGGTATTGGGTTGTCTACTTAATCACTCTTATGTTATTTGGGCGTTTGATGAAAAAAAAAAATCAAATTTTAATCACTGGATTCATATTATGGTTATTTGATTAAAGCAGTTATTGAAAACCCAATTTCAGAAATTTTACCCTTAATCATTTTTCGGTTGTGTTTGGACAAAAATGCCCTAAGTATTTTTTTGTAAATATAATTCTTTCTTTTAAAACTTATATGTAAATATTTGAAATGATAAAAGGTATTTATATAAAAAAAATGGGTTACTTTTCAAGTAAAACATGAAAAGGGTTAGATTAACAAATTTAGGGATTATTTTATCCCTTTTAACCAATTAATTATTCATATTAAATTCAAAATAATATAAAATTGTAATGGTTAAGATATTAATTGATAAATTCAAAGTAAATGAATTTAATATCATTTCTTTGTTTTAGCAATTAAATATGATGGCTATGTTTGGTTATCGAAAACTTCAAGAGAAAGAAAATAAAAATCAACCAATAAATAAAAATAATTTTTTCATAAATTAGCTTTTATCTTCTTCATGTTTCACCATATGTTTTTTTAACATTTTTCCAATGATATCTAAGTATAAGAAAACCATTTTCATTTAACATATTTTTTTTTTCTTAATACTCTTTGGAAAGCATAATAATTGAAAAGAATTCAAATATTAGAAAAGTTAAAAACGCTTCTTAAAATCACTATCAAATACACTTTAAGAATCTGACAGTGATTTTAGGAAATACTTTTAATATTTGTAATATTTAAAAAAATTTATCATTCAAATATTAGAAAAATTTTGAAAGGTTTTTTTAGAATCATTGTCAAGAGAATAGCGAAATTGAAATAAAATTTAAATTCCTTTTATAAATATTAATAAAATTAACAAAAATAATAATAATAAATAAAGTTCAGTGAATGGAAACGCCTACGATTGAAAAACTACTCTAGCCCATGTCAGGTTCAACATCATTTTGGGCTTTGTTTGAGGTAGGTGGGCCCAAAGCATATTGAGATGGTTTGCTTTTGTGCTTTTGTGGGCTCAAAGCCCAATAAATTTGAAGTAGACTTGGATTGGCCAATGCCCTAGACCATAGACTCTGTTGTGGGAATCTCCTGATTGGCTTCATTATTTTTTCATAAATTGTTTTTTAAAATATGAAAAACAATATTTCTTTTTCTAGACATAACCCATTGTTTTGAATATATTTTCAAAATAAAATACTTTCTCTATTAAATTATTTTTTTATTATACATGGCCCATTAGTGAATTAATCAGTTGTCTCCAGGCCATAAAAGCTCTGCACCCAAAAAACTTGAACTCCCATTAATTTTCACGGTCCAACCTACATTCAATCATTTCCCTAAACCCACCTGCAAAAACCACCAGACTTTGATGCCACCCTCAAAACCCTAATCCCTCCCCACCAAAAGAAACTTCCCAAAAGTTCCAAAACCCAAATCATTAATAACCCAATAAATGAGTCAAAACCTAGCAGTGGAGCTAAAGCCCTAATTAGCCCTACATGTTAAGATATAAACCCACAATGATGGGGTAGAAAAAGGAGGAAATCTTGGAGGGTGAAAGAGGGAGATCCGTTTGGGGTTTGGGGTTTAGTCCATAAACTCAGAAACCCAGAAGAGGAGGGGGGCTCGGATTTTGAAAAACAGGAGGATCTTAGCACTTTAATGTAGGTTGATTTTGTTGAAGGAGGAGAGAGTGGGCATGAAAAGGATCCATGAGCACGCCGGTCTGAGCCATTCACCTGAAAAAGGGGCGTGTGCGTGATGAAATCGACAAAAGTGGAAAAAAGGTAACACCAAAGCTTCCTGCCCTGCCTCCACGCGGAACAGTTGTTAAGGGATGAAAAGATAATGATATTTTTTTGTTTTTGTTTTTTTTGTTTTGGAAGCAACGAGTCACAGCGGCGCGAGGCTCGAAAAAACACTGTGCCTTTCGCACTCACCTTTAAAACGCCTCGTTTTTTCAAACCTGAAAAGGGTAAGGGCCCCCCACCCCTACCCTAAACTACAAACAAACCCTACGCTAGGACAAACACTGCTTATGTGGATGGATGGACGTACATGCATGCGCTTTTGTCCTCATACATCATCACCTATCATCCATCATCATGATGGGGAATGATCATGCGATGGGCGGAGGGGGACATACGGTTGATACACATACGGTTAGAGTCTGAGGTGATATAAACGTGATGGAGATGGGTGAGTGGGGCCCACACCATAACAAACCCGCTTACGTGATACGTCCTCCGTAAGGCGTATGCACTGAAGAATCACCGTGGGCTGGGGCTTCTGCTGAATTTTTGGTGTTCCAAAAATGCCCTTCCCCGTTTTTTAATAATTTTAAAGGTGATAAAAAATTAATATTAAGCTTTGGTTTAGAAAGGGTTTTAACAAAGGCTTGTGTAGCGGTTTTTTCTTGTTTTTTTTTTTGGTAAAGAATAAGATAGTAAGGAGAAAAAGAAAAAAAGGGGGAAAAGAAGGGGCAAAATGGGAATGTAGTGGGAAGCGGGCTGATGAAATGGGAGAGGGGAGGAGGCATCAAAACGACGTCCTTGGGATGGGGCACAGCTTTTGAGTAATGACAGTGACATGGCCTCGCCACGTGGCCAGCCTGAGGTGTAGATTCTTGTGGGGCCACATCTGTGTTTGACAACAGAAAACGATTCCTCCTCCCGTCTACTTCACCTCCCAATACCCGGATTTTGTGTTGGAAAAAGAGTTTTCGGTGAAAATATATATATATATATATGTAAAATCTACGATTAATATATTTTAATTCAAAATAATAAAAAGTTTACATACTTACACGTTGGTAAAGTGATACATGTCACAAACTAAATTTTATTAAAAATAAAAAATAAAAAATTGAAAATTCAGATTTCGAAGGATGAGGATTACATGAACAAAGCAATGTCAACAGTCATAGTTAAAGTTATATTGAGTAAAAATGAATTATAATCATTTAATCTAAACTGAAGATTCAATGGTAATGAATCATGAATCATGATATTTTATCGATTAGTTGGTACGATAATTTTGTATGTTAATACTTAGTCAAATATGAGACTAATCAGATTAGGTTAAAAATTCTAATCATGATGGTCTTACATAATTTGTCAAATACAGGTTAAATGCATTCGATGAAGATTATATTTGATTCCGAAAAACATGGGTTAAAAGTATGCATTATTTTTATAATTCCAAATTTTTTTTCTTTTTAAATTCAGTCATGACAATGAAAATTATGACTTATGTCATTACTTTGATCACATCCTTTAATAATATATTTAATTTTTTTTTAAGGTTAGGTTTGACTTTAGAAAATATTAAAGAAAGAAAAAAAATATTAAAAAATGAGTTTTTTTTCAATTATATTTGATCCTGCAAAATTTGAAGAAAAATGTAAAGAAAAGAAAATAATGAGAAAAAGTTGATGAAAATAAAAAATAAATTCAAAACCAAAAATTTATTTTATATGTTTCTTTAAACTCATCGTACTTTTTTTTTTATAATTTTAAAATATATAAAATTTTAATTATTTAAAATTATATTTGATTTTTGTATATACTTTTCATAATAATAAAAACCATTTTTCTTAATATTTTTATTTTTTTTCAGAATACTTTTTAGAACCAAGCATATTTTCATTTTTGGTTATATAACAGAAAAAATAAATATAATTAAAATTAATAAGAATTTATATATTTTAAATTATTTAATCATTATACGAAAAAATTAAATAAGTAAAATGAAACTGAAGTAATATATAAAAATAATTTATTGATTTTAAATTTATTTTTAACTTTATTTACTTTTTTTCTCTATTTTCTTTACCTCTTAATTCTTTCAAACTTTCTAAGAATCCAGCATGATCGTAACATTTAATCACTACCAATTATGTGAAATAAGTGATTAAAATTTGACAAAGACCCTCAAAAATAACATTTTTCCTATGTTTATCCTCCAATGTATGAAGAGAATTAATTAATGAAGAAAAGAGGATGATGATTGTGATGGTGAAGGGAAAATGTAAAAGATGCTTCCTCTAATCATAGAGCCGTGTGCTCATTACCCTTTAAGTCTTCACTCATCCCTCACTATTTGACTTTTCTTTCTCAAAATTCTTTTATTTTATATATATATATATATATATATATATATATATATATTTTTCACATTTCTAGAACCTTCAAATTTTGAGACCCGTGGAATTGTTTTCTAATTAGTTAAGGTTATATTTAGTTCGAAAAAATATATGAGAAAATGTAAAATAAAATAAATTTAAAAGAAAAAGTAAAAATAAATTAAAAATAAATTTAATTCAATAAATTATTTATAGATGTTCCTTCAAACCTATTTCACTTATTTTTTTCTTATAAATAATTTTAAAATATATAAATTTCATTATATTTGATTTTCTTTAGTATTTTCTAATTATATTTAGTTTTCAAAAAATGCTAAAAGAAATTATTAAGAAAAATATATATTTTTATTTTTTTATTAGAAAAAAATTAAAATTAATTAAAAATTCATGAATTTTGAAATTATTTATATCTTTGTATAATAGAAAAAAAATTTTAAAAAAATAAATTTGAAGAAACATGTAAAAAATAATTTATGTATTTTGAATTTATTTTTTATTTTATTTTGTTTTTTTTCCTTTTTTCCATTTTTTTTTTAGTACTTTCCATAAATTAAATATAACCTAAAATAATTGACATTAATTTTATTGAAAGAAGAAATAATTATGTCCCTTTTAAAAAAAATTCAATTATTATATGATTAGTTTTATTTTGAGAGGGCCATAAATGAAAAATAATAATAATGGGAAGAAATTAATAATAAAAATGAGAAAGGCAAGTGGTCAAATCAAGATGAGGAGTGGTGGGGTGTCAGAGGGTTGTGGACTTTTATATGGGGTGCTGGTTTTTGTCAAATATTTGGATTGATTCATTTCAGAATTCAGGTTGAGAGGTCCTACCTCTTTGGACTGTTTGAGAATTGAGACCTTCTGCATTTACTGTACACAGTGAGGGTAGTAATTGCCACTGTTGATGATGGTCCAGACTCCATCCTATGTGATTTTGATTTAATTCCCTCCATATATTATAATATATTGAAAAATCATAATCATATAAATAAAAGGAATGGATTAAGGCAAAAAATAAAATAAAATAAAATTCATGTTTACGATGTCTTTTGTTATTCCACGACTTTTATTATTACTTGATCTCTTTTACCCCATTTATAAGTTACGAGGATAAATATAACAATTTGATTATTTAAAATAAATTTTAAATTAATTTTATTAAATAATTATAATACTTAAAGTTAAAATTAAATAACAAGTTTTAAGTTAACAATTTAAATATAATTTAACTTAAAGTCAACTTAAGTCATTAAATAATAAGTTTTAAATTTTACTAATCACCCTAAGCAGTACTCTTTAATAAATTAAGGTAAAGTATTGAATTTTAAATATAAGGTGATAAAGTATAAAATAAAAAATAAAAAAATTGAATAAACTGTATTTAATCCTAAAAATATATAAGTTGTTTTTTGCCGACTCGTCTTTTCTCTCTCTCTCTTTTTTTTTTTTTAAATTTAAGGTGAAATAGAAATAGAATTCTAGAATGAAAATCTTCTTAAATATTTCTTAAAAAATAGTTTATGAGAAGAGTTTTTTTGTTTAAAACAAATTTATGTATTTTTAAAATAAAAAGTTATTTGAGAATTTGAAATATTCTCAACCAATGTTTTGTATTTTTAAATATTTCTTAAAATATAATTTTTATTTATAATAATTTTCTCATTTATTTGGAAACTTTATGTATTTGTACAATTACTAATTAAAACCGAAAATGAGTAAACATAACCTAATACAATTAAAATATATTTTTAAAACAAACTATGTTTTGAAAAAATTGATTTTCTACCATAAGGACAAAAATTGTTCACGCATTTACCAAACATAGCGAATATTTTCTTTACTTTCTTTTGATCCTTGTAATATGAATCATTCTTCTAGTAACTAGAAATATTTAAAATATAGGGCTCATTTCACTCACATTCCTTAAGGTTTTAACTAAATACATTTAGCGTTCATTAGTTTGAAAATTTGTTAAATACCTCCCTTATTTTGAACTAGACAAAATGTGAATGAAAATATCAAATGAGAAGGATAGAGGAGACATGTGATGAAATTTCAAACCAATGGAGACTAAGTATATTTAGCCAAAACCTTGGAGGAGTTCAATAAAATTAACCCTTAAAATATATTCTAATATTAAAATGCTATATTCAAAACAATTCTCAGAATCAGGAACAATTGTTCTTTTGTTCATAAAAACAAAAAAGGCTCTTGATAACATTCACCAAACATAGTCAATATTTTTCTCTACTTCTTTCCATCCTTGGAATGGGATTGACATTACATAATAACTCAAATAGAAAAGACTAATTAGAAGCTCTCATGATGGGTGTAAAGGAAGTGACTTCAACTTCTCAAATGCTTTCTAGTATGCCCTGGTTTATATAAACTATGCATCCTTGAGCAATAAGGCACATAGAGGTCAAGAGATCTTTCAAAAATCTTATATGAACCTCCTATAAAAACCTAGATGTCCTAAAAATTGTCTCACCTTTTTAAAAGTAATGGGTTGAAGTAGCTTTGGAATGAGTTTGATTTTTGTTGGATATACCTTAATACCCTCTTTAGAGATGATATGGCCAAGCACGACTCCTAAGGTCTGCCATGAAGTGGCACTTCTCTAAAGATGATATGCACTCTAAGCATCTTAGCAATTTCGTCTCTTGCTCTTTGGTCAACATAGTAGAAATCATCATTGAGTTTTCTTCATTTTCCTCTAGATATGCTTACTTTAAACCATGTGGTAGAGGCTGAAGAGAACCCTAAATTTCTCCATTCTCAAGCCTTAGATCGTATAGGTACATGCAATCTACCCTAAACCTTTAGATCCTATGCAACGAAAGTGAAAAATAACATTTTTATCGATTATATGAACTAAATGAAAAGCTTTAGAAAATAATACCTTGATTTAGATGTTCCGAAATCGAATCCACATGATGAAGAATAGTTACGTAGTCGTAAGAAGCCTCATAAACCCAAGATCTTTCACCTAATGGCTCGAATTCGACCTTGACACTCTAAAGGATAGGTCCTTGGAAGGGAAAAGGCTATGACTGTCTTCTTTCTTTGAAGGTGGAAGACGACTCACTCAAAAAGTAATAGAAACCCTACCCTTAAAAGGGTATTTATAGGGTTCCCAAATTAGGCTTAATTAACTTAAGCCCACTAAGGGTTTGATCATGTAATCTAGCCCAAAATGGGTCATAATTGATTAATTAACCTCACAAACCATCTAATTACTCAATTAGCTAATCCAGATACTACTAACCCTTGTGCAATCTTGCGTAATTACCAAAACGACCTTATACACAAAAGTAAACCTTGAACAAATCCAAAGCTAATAGACCGTGTCATTAAGGTACATGAGCTCGAGTAGGGACCACTAAGACCTATAAGAGTATTGGCTCTCTAAGAATACAATTTTGAAGTTGATTCAATATACCACTATAGAGAACCAACTGTACTTTAATACCTTATGTAAATAACAATAAGACGAAGTTTGGGTCTATGACCTACTATCCATTACATGCGGATTCCTTATGAATTGGTGTTCATAATCTAACAAGAACATGCTATCACCTATCAAGATTATCTCTTCGATTCTTAAGTTACAGATCCTCCTTATTATGTGATTAATTGACATAATCTAACTCCAATGAGGATATGTCGAAATTTACTAAGTTAAATGCTATGACCACAATATTCTAAATCACATGTCCTTTGGATTACCTAAGGTGATGCACTATCTCAAACATATGAGATATCATAGTGCCAATATTGAGAATACTTGTTACCACCAACCTCCATTAATAATGACCTAATCTATAGGAATATGAGACCACCTTAGGGTATGACTCATAGGTTAAAGCCTCCTATTGACTATGACATAGGCTCAATATCTTCTCGAGGTTGAGAGTCCATGTAGTATAGTAGTTTGATAAATCATGACAGTCGATAGTTTTACATAATGATTTATCGTATGTTCTGTCTAATGTGGTAAACATACAAACTTGTGCACTTACCATGGGAAACTCATCCCAATGGTCAAGACAGATCGTTCATCTAATTAAGTGGTAGTGCGCTACAATCTCTATTGGATTACCTAAATCCATGAACGAACCATGGACAACTTATCTATTTACAAGGAACCCATGACTTATATCTTCTATGCAACTTCAATTGCACCAAAGTCATGTACAATATAAGAGATATGAGTTGAATGCTCAAATCAATGTCAATGTGTAAAAAAGATAGCATAGGGACAATGAAGTCCAACTTTGTTACATTATATCTTAATTTTAGGGGCTTCAACTTTGTTTTGTCGATCTCAGCTTCCTCATTCTTATTTTCTTCACCAACTATGACAATGCTCAAAGCTTGAATATTAACTTTTTCTAGTCACTTTGTAGCAATCTCCATATTCTCTCCTTTTATCATTGTAGCAATCTCCACCTTCTCTCCTTTTATCATTGTAGTAAAAAATTTCTTTATTTTGTCGTCCATCAAATTTTTTGTGTGCTTTTGTACCAAAGCCTCAATTGGGCATACTTGCTCGTTTTCCACGTCATTATGATCCATTGGCTGCTTGCACAAGTTGAAAACATTCATTTCAACGATTATGTTCCCAAAAGATAACTGCATTAACTCATTACAACAATTAACAAGAGCATTGGTTGTGGTAAGGAATGGCCTTCCAAGAATAACTAGAATCGAATTCACATAATTCCTCACTAGTTTTGTGTCTGATACCACAAAATCCATTGGGTAATGTAACTTGTCAACTTGCACCAAAACATCTTTAACCACACCTTTGGGTTCCTTAATTGAGCAATCTGCAAAAGAGAGTGTTATGGCAGTAGCCTTAAGCTCTTCTAATCCCAATTTCTTATAGATGAAATATAGGAGCAAATTGACACCAACCCTCAAATTTAACAAAGCTCTCTCTACAAATGAGTCTCCAATTTGGACTAAGATGGTGGCACAATATTTCACCAACACCTTAGTCTTAATAATGAGATTGACTTGCTTTGTGAGAAATGTGTTCTTACTTAACTTGATCTTTCTCTTCATAGGTTGGAACTTTCTTGATCATGTCAAGGAGTAATATTTTATCCCATTTTGAAATACCTATTAAATTAATTAATATGACATATGGGGTTTAGTATATGATTTTAGGACTTTACCACTTTGTATAGATTTGCTCAAGGGTAGATGACAATAACAAAAACTTAGATAACTAGAAATCAAGAATTGTTAAGGTCCTTAGAATTAATGAATGGGCAATTATACTAGCCCGCAACACAAACTAACATTAGAGGTTATTTTGCTTTTTATGTTAATGCCTTAATCTTTTATTTAATTTATCATTGAGTTTGATTTTACCTTTTAGGTTTCAACCCTAGGTTTTCATACATCATGTCTCAAGATAGTTTTTTAACCTTTCATGAATATATTGTCACGTACACAATCCATTAAATACGATGAGGATCATTCTTGAAAATAAAGAAACCATAAATAATAAATTAATTAACAATAATGGAGAAGAAAAATAAACCAAAATCCTCATTGTGCCTTCTTCTATGTAAACTCTTTAGAAAAACCTAAAAGCTGAGTTTTTATAATTTGGGTAAAACCCCTATATATGACATATTATTATTGGCCACTTATTTATAAAAAAAAAACTACCTTGAAATAACTAAAAATTAATAAATGATAAATTTCAAATGTTTAGGGCCCATTTTGGGTTGGTGAAATGCCAAAATGCTTCAAGCCTCGAGTATTTGTAAACGGAGTCCGATTAGAGTGGTCCATTTTGAAATTTATTTCAACAAGCATTTTGATATGACTAGTTGGAGATTTCAACAAACAATTTGACATCACGAACTTAAGTCAAATTTTCATTCAAACAAAAAAACTTGTTGAAATTAATGGTTGTGCAATTTTGATATGAAGTTCTATTTTTTAATTGCATATTTCAATTGACTATAACTTTTTCATTCTAACTTTGATTCATGCATCGTTTGAAGCATTAGATTCCTAACTTCTCAAGCTTCAAATCGATGTGTTGTGCTCCAAAGTGATCTCAGGAAACGCTCTAGAATTTAGTTTAAATAGAAAATTTACTTCATCCAATCTTCAAATTGTCTTTCGATTCTTTTCAAATTTTCCTCGAGCCAGTTTGATCATGTCTTCATCTTCTCTAGATGCCTTCATAGGATCCATCACTTACGCATCATGCTCATGACTTGCCTCTTTTGGTTTTATTTGGCTTTCTTCATGTTTCATGTCTTCTTGTTTGATTACCTCATTGCCATGACTAAAAATCACCCTCGCAACTTACAGTCTTTTCACCCTTCAAACTTGAGATTCAGCTCAAACATACAAGTTAGATCTAAAATCAGGCTCCTAACGATATAATGCATAATTTACTTTATACATTTTTCATTAGAACACTTTGGCTCTAATCAATATAACGGCAAAATGGTCCGACTTCCTTTTTCAAGTTCAAAAAATGAGCTTTACTGCTTTGTAGTGGGTAGAGATGCTTTTTTCCCAATAAAACATAATATATGATGCAGAAGATGAAGACATGATCAAATTGGCTAGAAGGTGTCTGTACAACAACCCCTCATCCCATTTTCTCCACTTGTTGACAACCAACTAGTGGACAAGGGAAAAAGCGTTTCCAAAACAATTCTGGCCAACTTTTCCTGGGAAACAAACAAGAGTTACTTCATTGATAACCCAACAAGTTGTTCTCTATTTAGAAAGAGTGTAAGACAGCAAGATGGGCTCCAAGTGAATGTTACTAAGAAATTTACTGACGTCCTATGCCGAATAGGAACCCAACAAAACAAACAAATGGTACCAAGAGGTGGACAGCAGAAAGCACCATTAAGCAAACATAAGCAATACATATATAGATAGAGTGTTTATGAGATCCTGATATACTTCATTCATGTCATAATGTAATATTGTACCAACTTTTTTCTAAAGCCACATACTATATAACTTAAGATATAGCAAAGCCTATGTGCATCACACAAAGGACCAGTTTATAAACATGAAAGCCAGGCAGTGATTGGAGTCCTCATCGTTCAGGACTTTCCATGCAATGGCCTGCTCATAAGACACAGGCCTGCCCATGCTGGATGTGCATATCCCTGCTGGCAGATACGCAAAGCCCTGCAATTGAAAAACGAAAGACTTGAGATATTGTAATACAGTTTCACATCGAATTTCAAAATTGGGCTTGTATGTGATTTTGTTAACCCATGATTAGAAAACAAAACATGATGCATCATAATTACCTGTTGCATGATCTTAGAGAACTCAGAGCAGAGAATCTTCCTCCCAGCTTCATCAAGAATCTTGTCTAGCATTATATCTTGAAGGGCCACCAGAGTGGTTTCAAGCATATCAAGCCCAGCCTGGTTAGCAAATGTGAAAACTGGAGATGCCTGCATTCGTAGTCAATCACAGTCAATCACATCAATTTTGTTTGTTAATGCAAAATCCAACAGAGCTCCATTTGGTTGTTTTGAGAAGGGAGGAAAAGAAAACACATAGGAATAGTTCACAATAAAGCTGTGCTTTTCACTTGGATGTTCGTTGTAAAAAAGTTGCGGAAAATTTTGGAGCAAACATAAGAGCAATTACATTTGTTTTCAGGGAGCAGCACATGATTGCATCAGAATGGTTCCAAAGTAACTTCAAGACAGCATCACCACCTTGGGAGTCAACCCGAAGGAGCTCTCCCCCAGTGTGAATCCTGGAAGTAAGCAAGTCAGCAGCGGCAAAGCAAATAATAGTTAAGAGATGCTTAAAAGAACACAGAAAAAGTAAGAGCCTGATGGAAAAACTCTATAATTTTGAAGTTTAATATGATCTAAGTCAAACCTGTAGCTACGACAAATCCACCGTGCCAAAGTAAGAGCCTCAGGAGAACCAGGAAGTGGTTTTAGGCCCATATGGGAGCTGAGCCGGGAAGGGGCAATAGCCATGGCAACCCTCTGAACAGAGGCCATAACACTACGTACATATTGGCGAGCCATAGCAGCCACATTGTCTCGAACATGGTTCTCAAAAGTAAATTGGAATGCAATAGTCAGAACAGATCTGAGGTTATAATTGTTCAAATCAGACTCATTGGCTGGGCGTGCCCCACCAGCTCCCACTTCAAGTGTAGAGGCCAAATCCAATGTCCTAGTAGCAGCAGGTCCATCCTGCAGTACAAAGATATGGCTGTTACAAGTGCAAGACAAAAACGAAAATGGAAAGTAAGCAAAAATTACAGAAAGGGTATGCAAAGGCTTTGGCCAATGAAGTCCAACTGAAAAGTTCCATTTCTTGGTTGGAAAACCTTAGATATTACCCACAATTAAAAAATCCATTATGATGAATCCAGTAAAGATTCCAGCAACCAATTCCTGTCTCATTTTTAGAATCTTACTGTGAAGATTTGGTGGTTTTCAGCTGCCCAAGTTTATAATTTACACTTTTCTGTATCTTGCATGCATATTAATTGAACACTCTTGGACAATATTTTTTTTTTGAAAAAAAAAAAAAAACAGTTAGAATCCTTGAGGAAAATACTCTATCCATGAAACATTTGGTGCACCCTCCTTTATTATCCCAAAAACTGTGGAACACCATGCTTCATTGATTCTCACTGAAAATAACATTTTCTCCAAAATGGTAATAGCATTCAATGTATAGAGCTTCACAAACCGTTTTAGGATCCAATGGTATGACGCGGAAGCCAGATGGCAGCAAAGGAGCATCATCAGCAAATGATTCATCAATAGGTGCAAAAACCAGCTGAGCACAGGCACCAGCTGCATTCTCATCAACCCCACTGCATAGCTGCCACAGAAAATTTAAGAAATATTTATGTCAATAAGATAAACTTACAAAGTTCTACCTATGAAAAAGATAAGCAAAATCACTCCCATAAATATTTATTATAGACAAACCAACCTGTAGTAAGTACATGTCCCGTGTCAAAGCCACATCCTCAGGCGAGAATGCATGTCCTTCTAGACGAACCACCTCCAAGAACTGCATCAGGTAAAATACGCATTGATAAGTTTGCATTGTAAAACTAATGCATAGAGCAAGATAAGAAGAGAATGATGTAGAAAGAATTTGAGATTGGATGAGAAAGTTGTCACCTCCTCATGCTCCACTGTATGGGCGAGAGGTAAAATGACCTGGCTACTGGGGAAGCCTCCAGGTCTTGCACAGGGAACTTCATAAGGACTAGCTTTAAGACATGCAGCAGAATAAGCATCAACACCATAGTCAGCCCACTCAGAACGGTGTTCTCTCAGGAATCGAACAAGTAAAGCAGGGGGAACATTCTGCAGATTCAAATAAACAGTCAGATATGGATATATCAAATATTTCAATAGTGATGTTAACCCAGAAGATTCAAATAATATTTGTGGGGTGGCATTGAGAGATAAAACAGAAGTTGGACATCCACAAATTAGCATACATTCACTATCAATAGACCTTACAAGGTTGTCTAGACTTTCTATGTACCTGTAGCAGCATTGATGCTTTGGCACACAGCACGCCACCTCCAAAAGTTGGAAACATTGTTGAGTTATACTGGGGCCCGAGGAATTTGCTTGGAGATGAGTTAATCACAATGGTTACGTCCTCCACCCCATCACTACCCATGAGCGACCAACCATCATCCGCAAACCCATTAACAGCATCATTGAACCCCCTAATATACATTTTAAATTAGTCGAGAAACATTACGAGAAAAAAAAAAAAAAAAGGTCCTAAAGACCAAATTTCATTTTTGTCTCTTTTAAAAAAAATTCTAAAAAAATCCCTAATCAGATGATAATGTGGAACACATCTCAACTGGTTTGGTCAGTCAGGTTTGATGCAGTGACTAATCCACTGTAATAATTGCTGGATCAGATGCAAGCACTGAGCAGATATTTTAAAACAAATGTGCTTGATGGCATTACCTGCACAATCTCTGGCTAAACGTCCTTAAAACAGCAGGTTGGCGGCCCCCACCATACTGAATTTCTCCACTGGTTTCTTGTGCAATTTGTCGTATGTGCCGTAATGCCTGCATACAAAAAAATCAAAAAGATATAAGAGAATGAACAAGAACATGATAAAACCAGAGAAAATGACACCACACAACCATAAGTTCTTACAGCAACAGTCGTTTTCTGAGCGAGAATTTTAGATGATTCATATAGCGGCCTAAGAACTTCAGGAACACTCCATGCCTGAAATATACAAATAGATAAATTAAAGACAAACAAAACAAATAAACCACAGTTGGATAATTGAGAACCTGAAGTAGCTTAATTAGATTTTATCCTTACATCCAAATCAACATGATCAACAATGTGAATAATGGAGCCACCACCCTCACAAGGTCGGATTAGATAGCCACTAGGAAGCATTTCCGCTCTTATATAACTTGATGCAGGGGGTCCAGTAGGGCCACCAGTAGAAGATGTCAATGACCTCTCACAAATCTGCAAGTATGTTACTGAGACTGTCAAGCACACTCCAACAATACAAGGGAACTACAGTGAAATCAGTTGACATAGTAGGCCTACATATTACATGAGGTCAGCAACAACTTCCACAAGAAAGCATACGATTTCCCAAAAAGGGGATCATTTGGTATGTTACAAGAATGTCTCCTCCATAAATGTAATAAAGGAATGATCTTTAAATCAGAAATATCCATTTAAAAATGATAATTTTAATTTTATCCAACTCATGTGTTGTATATTAGTTATTGACAGGTAAAGCTTCAACATGAATAAGTAAAATATTTCTAAAAATTCTCCCTCTGAAAAGATAAAAAAAAATAAAACAAGAGATTATGGGGAATAAAGTAAATGTCACTAAATGGGCTACCACTAGACTGCCATCTTCCAAGCTTGTAGTATATCTCAATGTCCAAAAATCACGTGCTGATGCCAATGTTGTAGGAGCATATGTCTGAGAAAGGAAAGAATTCAACATTATACATGACCAAGAATCGAATGGTTGAAACCATTACAAACTATTAATTTATAAACACAACAAACCTGCATGTATATGAGTTCTATTGTCCCCCCATTTCCTGTAGGGATTACACTCAATACATCGAGGCATCGGCAGTCACGAAACCAAGATGGACGATCTTTGAGGATTTCCGCAACCTGTAAAGATGTTACCACATACTTTACACCAAAACTAACGCAGTACAATAGAGTAAAAACAAGTCAGGACAAGTACCTTCGTGGGTTCTAGACTCACGAGGCCACAGGCTCGTGCTGCTACCCCACTACAGTTGCGGGAAACAGCAACGATTCCAATAGAATCCGGACCAGGCTACATGGAAATCAAAAGATGGTTACATTTGGGAACTGCTACAAGGTAAAGCAACTGGTGAAATTAAAGAAAGGAAGCTGAAAGAGATTGTACCTTCATCCCAATCATCTGGACCCAGTCGACAGCAGTTCCAGTAGCCTTGGACAGGAACTCTGCCAGGGTCTCCTCAGCTATTGCGAGTAGACTATGACACACAAAAGAAGGCTCGTAAGCATGTAAATCAACCAGGAAATTAGGTATTTTCTTTATATCAGATTAAATAGTTGAAAGTAAGTTACCCAGCTGGGTTGCTTGCATCCCTTTGAGGATGCTGAGGTGTTGGGTTTTGCTGTTGTTGGTGCTGACCGCTCATGACCACAGACTCGCAGCTAGTGTCTGTGGTCGCTGTAGATGCCTGGTATATAATCCAGCAAATGAGATTTATAAGAACATAAGTACTATTAATTGAACAATGGATAGCAAAACTTCCTAATGCTGGTTTAAAGAAGGTGAAAATTGGATTAGAATTATTTCAATGCTGATTTACGAGGTCAAGAATCCACAAACGATTTGATTATAAAAGCCCCTTCAGATATTAGGGACAGAAATAACCAAGTGATGATGCCACTTTTATGCTAGCAAGAAGGTGGAGTGGAGGAGCTTACACTCTGCAGCTGCTGTCTCATGTATCCATTTTCATAAACCAACTGCGAGACCTGCTTCTGTAACCGGTCATTCTCTTCCATCAACAGCTTGTTCATTGCAGTCAACTTCCGATTCACAGTCTGGAGACGAGAAGCTTCCTTCCTTTGCTTTTCACGGCACCTATTAAACAGAAAAAGAGCAAACACATGGGTTGAGATAGTAGCTCATCAGCCATCACTAAATTTTTCCTCAAGACTGAATGGAATAGAAGCTATAATCATTATAAAGGTGAGAAATCTCAGTGGCTCCCTATTGCATGGGCACATTTAACTTTTGAACAAGAATTATGTAAGCATTCGGACATGAAACAACAAAAAATGAAGACTTCATATTTTGCTTTTTAAATCCATCCAATTGGAAGCAAACTAAAGAACAATGAACCCTTACAATTGACAATGGAAATATATGCCAAAAAATGATCCCCAAAATTAAAAATTCATTTCAACTGTGCACACAAACAAGAATGTAACTTCCCAACAAGCCCTTGTTCTAAGAGTTTTGCCATCCAAGTCTCCTCTCAGCTATTCCAATAAGACACATCACATGTACCCAATTTTACAAAAAACTACAAACCATACCACTGTGTTTGTGAAAATTGTCATATTTCTTATTACAATAAGAAAATTCAATTCTCCGGTAAACACAATGGCATGCCCTGTAATTTTTCATAAAATTTGAGGCATTAATGTTCTGAAGTTAATATTCTCCTTCGGGTAGGAGCTAGCAAGGAGAATGTAGCATTACTCTAGACAAAAATTTCATACGCTTTATACTTTCAAAAACAACACTTCCAGAACAATCCGATCACACAAAAAGGATCTTGTGAGCTTCAAGCATCAGGCAATTTCTTTTTTCTTTTCTTGTAATAAAAACAAGCCCCATACTCAATAGATGGAAAAAGATGCCTACACACCTAGAGTGGAGCTGAAGAAAGCTATCTACTTTACCAAAAAGAGAGAGAAAAAAATATCCTTTAACTTATTTATCAATATCTCATTCTAACATCACCTGTAGGAAAAGTAAAATTAAGAAAAGTAAAACCAGAAATGATGAAATGCAGCAGAAACCAGTAGAATAATATAAAGGTATTCATCAAAAAGCAAATTGATTAGCTGTCATTATCTTTCATTTAATTACAAAAGCAAACCCATCTCAAGATAACATCACTCATTCAGAAAAAAAACCACAGAAGAAGTCATGATAAGAGAAAATTCAAATTTCTAGGTGAGATTTCCCTTTACAACTTCTGAACCAAGGGGAATAAAAACAACAAAACACAAGAAAGTGACTACCATGAAAAAGAAGAAAGACAGAAAAGCTAAGGGAATTTTCTAATAGACAGTCAGCAGAATCTGCACCCATTTTCATTACAAAACCAAAGTCATAAACCTAAGGAACCCTTTTCACCTCTTCCAAATCCCACATTAAACCATAACATTTTGATGAAAAAAGAAAGAATATAAGAAACAAAGAGAGCAGGGAAAAAATGAAAGAAAAAAATACAAACCACCAGGCAAGAGAAAAATAACAACAATTTTTAATCTTGGGAACGAAAAAGGGAGGCAGGATAAAAAGCAAGAGAACAGCCTTTTAACTATTAAGCCATTTTTTCAAAGTGGGAAACTTAAGAATCAAGCGAGGAATGAATGCCTATGAACAAAGACATTAACACTTAGACCCAAAAGCATGAATGAATCGCCCAAACATGTCTCATTCTTATTTTCTTGCGAATCAAATGAGAAACTAAATAGAAAAGGAAAAAATATTTGAAAACGACACTACCCATGATAACGAACTCCTGATTGAAAACAAAAAAACCCATCATAATAGAATAAATGTCACTTCAAAGACTATCCTCACACTCCAACACACAAATGTGAGAAAAGATGGAAAAACTAGAACAACTTAACCAGACCCATCACCAATTCTCATTTTCTTTCAACCAAAACTGAAAAATGAATCAAAAGTAGCCCAACAGTGAAAAAGGGAAAGAGCTCATTTTAACTGACAAGGAAAACAACCACCATGCTAAAACCCCATTTCGCAAATCCTTACCCTCATACCAAAGAATGCGTGAAGACGAGGAGATAAAGAGAGAGGAAACAGTATGAGCCACAAAAATGGACCCATTTCAATCACAAGCATAAAAACAAAAATAAACAGACAAGCCCTCTTTCTAACAAATTCTTGCAGTTATACAAGAAAATCATTGAGGAATAGAAAGAAAGTCGAGAGGAGGAGAGACTCGATGTCCTTTGCTACAAACTAGAAAGTCTGTTACCTGCGATTTTGAAACCAGACTTTGATCTGTTTGGGCTCGATATTAGAGAGTATGGGACACTCTCTTATGAGCTGCTGCCTTCTCATGGAGCTTGGCTTTGGGCATTCACTATACACCCTCTCTAAAGCTTCAACCTGCTCGGGCGTATACCTTACATACTTGCTGGAATCCATCTGCTGCTTAGACTCTTTGTGCATAGAAAGCGCCATACCACCAAGGAAAACACCCAAAAAAACCACGGATAAAGATGAAAACAGAGAGGCCCAGGAAGGGCAGAGAAGTCCTAAAGCTTTGGGCTTTCTGTCTCAGCAGTATTGGTTCTTCTCAGGCAGGCTCTCTCCTCCAAAGAGAGCCTCCTATCTCCTTCATCCAGATAGTTTCTCTATCACAAGAATGAAAACCCAGTTAGAAAAGAGGCTCAAGGGAGAGCCTGCGGTCTTTATCTGAGACGCCAATCTCGAGATTTGTAGAGAGAGAAAGAACCATACAAAACCAACCCACAGAGAGAGAAAGCAAACAGAAAAAACAACAGCCCCAATGGCAAATACAGGCCAGGTGCTCAGTGGCTTTTTCTGAGCTCTTTTCTTTTTTTCTTTTATTAATAAAAATAAAACTTACCCTCTTTGAAAAAGAATAAACGAAACTGCAGCCTCATCTTTTTAACCTTGGCAGTAATGTTTTTCTCAAATGGGTCTGTGTTGGTGCCCCCCCTCTCTCTCTTTCCCTCTCCCCCCATCTCTCTCTCTAGGAAAGTGAAAAGGCACAGTCTCTCTTTCTCTCTCTCTCTCTTCCCCTCTCTGTATGTGATGTATCTCTCTCATATGATGACTTATGATGCATGAGTGAGTAAAGGATGGTATGGGGTGAATCTGTGGGCATGTGGGGTGACATTTGGACGGCATGTATGAGAGCAGACATGAATGGGAGGCGTGAGGGGAGAGAGAATGAGAGGTAGAAGACAAAGCTTACACTGTTACACAACATTTGTTTGGTGGGTTTATGGGTAAACCATTGACGGTTAAACTCAGTAGTGAATCTCCTTTTCCAGCCGTTACTCTGCTGCTGGTATTGCCCTTCGCCTTCCTCCACACACTCACCACCCACCACCAACAACCATTTTTTGCCCTTTTTCTTTTTTTTTTTCTTTCCCTTTTGTTTTTTCCAAATGAAATTGGAGGTTCAAGTGGCATTTGATCCCTAAATGTGATTAAGTTGATTAGCTTACCTTCTAACGTTATTCAGATTATTTCCCTATGTAACTAGATTACCCACGTCTCATGCTATACCGTACAATATTCCATTAATAATATTTGATAATTTCCATGTCAAATAATGGAGGTAAGTATATTGCAAAATTACGTTTGAAAATTTTCATAACAAGTTTGAAAATTTTCATAACAAATATCTCTCGTGTTTGAAAAGTAATACCAATAATGATTACGACTTTGCTTTGTGGACTAGATATCATTTAAAAGATTTTAGATCCTTGTAATAAGGATTGTAACTTGAATAAGTTAGAAGGTTAACCAATGTGAAACTCTTTATTCATTCATGTGTTTAGTCAACACTAAACCGAGGCATTGGGAGAATTTGTCATGGAAGCGGAAGAACTATTGAAACGATGCGAAATCATCACAAAGGTTTATGTACAAAGAACGAACAAACCCTTATGGGTTGTATCTGAAGACTTGAAAAGAGATGTTTTTATGTCAATAATATAAGCCCAAACTCATGGAATTGTTGACCTTGTAGCAGTTCAATGAAAAAAAGAAAGGATTTCATGCATTCGTGATTTGAGATCTTCTTACTGGGTTTCATTTTCATTAAATTAAATAAAATGGGGGTAATTCATAATCATCTGATTATGATTAATCTAAATCAGTACATTATATATATATGATTCAACATACTAACTATTAAACAACTTATTAGAAACACAAGATAACCAATCAGAAATGTCACAAAATCCCCCGCTTTTTCAGGGGTGTCCTCAGAGTCGAGGAACATGTACTAGGGTATATGTGCGACTCGTTCAGATCATGGACTAGGATGAAAAACAACTTTTCCAGTATCAATGATTAGTACCATTGAATAGAATGGAAGAACTCCATTAACTATCTAAACTAAAAATAAAAAATAAAAACATTTATCATATTTCCTTATTGTGTATTATGTATGAAATTTATGGTTTCCATCGGTGCAAATACAATCACTTAAATTTAAGATGATAAGCAATTCCCCATTGACAAAAGGGTTATCCATTAAGCGGGGAAAATCATCAAAAAGATTAAGCTCCCACTCTTGCAAGAACGGACTTGAGAATTACCAACTCATGCTAAGCCTACTCATAGTTTCAACTCCCATTAGTTACCACGAGTTATTGCAAGTTATTAAATATAATAATTATTTTAAGTCTACGATTTATGAAGCATATTATAAAATAAAAGGTTAAAAGCTAAATGTTCATTAGTTATTGACTTAAGAAAAATAACAACCCACAAACTCAAAATTTAACTCTAAAATATTCTAATAATTAAATAAAAATGATAAACATATTAATTTAAGATAAGTAAAAAGTGATAAATCATAGGATAAGGTAATTTAAAATGGGAAATATTAGAGTTTATTTTTTAACTTTAAGGAAAATAATAGATAATATAATTTAAAATTAATAAATAAATAAAAATATATTATTAATATTCAATTGGATTGTCCAATTCTTCGATTTGTATCAACCGTAATATTTTTAGATTGATATTTTCCTAATCCAAACTCAATCCCAAACATTCATTCAAATTTTGCCCACGCCAACTTGCAACTTTGGTTGGGTACGAGTGATGTAAATTGAACCCATCCAAGTCCACCTTTACTCATAATTATATTTATATATTTTCATAATTAATGTACTTAATAAAGTAAATGAAAATATTTATTTTAAAAATGAGATAACTTTAAAAAGCGATTTTTGTTATAAAAAGAAATGAGGTGGAGAATCAACCAAAACAAAATTGTAGAGAAGTAGAAAGCTCTTTCCAAGCCAAGATGTCTTGAGATATGAACCAAACCAGCTTTTTATAAGCTTACAAAAAATAATCATCTTTAAAATGAATATCAATGGAATACTTATTGCATGGGTATAATTTCTTCAAAAGTTCAAGAAGAAAAATCCTTGAGCCTCCACATTCTAATATTATGTATTAGTTTATTCTTAGGTATTGAAATTAGCAATGCTTTTAAAATTCAATCTACTATGTTATCATTTGAGAGTATTTGTTAAACATCAATTTCATCGTTCTTTTAAAGTATGTGT
This sequence comes from Vitis vinifera, assembly GCF_030704535.1. Taxonomy (NCBI): domain Eukaryota; kingdom Viridiplantae; phylum Streptophyta; class Magnoliopsida; order Vitales; family Vitaceae; genus Vitis; species Vitis vinifera. Next base: position 13,435,536 of record NC_081814.1, read on the forward strand.
ATATAAAAAAAATTTGGTAAAATATGTTTGTTTATATCTTTTTTAATAAAATCATCTTTTATATGTGTAATGCATGCAATAATGTTTCATATAATAATATTGGATTGTATTCAATCATGATTCTCAAATACGTTGAATTATAGATGTTAGTCATTTATATTCAAAACTTACCTCATTAACGACAAATATTTTTAATGATTTGAAGATGTAGTTCCTATCATGTCCTTGTCATCATAAGTAAACACTTACCTTATTTGTGATCATGCTTCATGAGGATATAAAATATCCTACACCTACATATGCAAATAATTTTAATTTTGATTTTCTTAAATAAAATGGACTCATGTTGCAATATGTAAATCGACAAAAAAAGTAATGTCTTAACGTGTACAATTAGCAAAAATACATAAGTGCGCTAATAGTAATAAAGATATAATACTTTAGACCCAAATAGTTGTTTGTCATCTTCACGAGCATGAAATGGATTCTTTTTCACCTTAAGTGATGAGATAGTCATCAAGGAGCTTGAAGAATGTGTTTTATTCATATGGAAATGTTTTAAGATTTTTTCAATACATGTCTATGTTATTTTGGGTATGTTGTTCTATTGCTAATTCTCAATAAATTTATTCGTTATTTTTCTTTCACAATTAGTATCAAAGTTGAAACCAAACATAGATCAATTCAACATTATTATACTACTTCCTTACACCTAAGCAAGTTAGACAAAACTTTCCATAGCTTACATAATCTTTGATGTGTCGAAGATGTTTTGTATTATTTCAGCACTAAGAAACTCAAATACATTAACAATCTTAGCCTTTATTTCTTACTTTTTTTTGTTGATCCAATATTAGTACACTAGTGGCTCTAATTTCAACATTTTCACCCTTTAGTATATATTTCTATTGTTACTTTAGCTATGGAAATAGAGTATAACTTACCTTAAAGAAAACACACAAACACATACACAATATAGGAGATAAGACATCAACATTGTTATCAAAAGATAATTTTATTTATTGTAACACAAGACAATATTTTATTACACGAAATCTTGAGAATTTTGGTGAAATGGACTCACAGTTGTACATGATAAACTAGACATTCTTTGACTTGTTTCTCTTTCTTGTGGTTAATCTACAAGATAGAGATTTTCTAATAAATCTACCAATATTTCATCAAACATGGATAGTTTATTCTAATAAACTATTTAAGTAGATGTAAATAGACTCTCAAGAATGTGGAGAGATGGTATTTCAGAATATTTCAAAGTGTTTGAATTTTCATATAATGGTAATTGACAAATAATTTTCTATGTCATCTCTTAGAGGATCTTGTAGGAATGTTTTAAGGTTTGTTTGAGAACATTTTTTAAAACTATTTTCAAAAAATAGTTTTTGAGAACAACTTTTTTAAAAATGATTTTTGAGAACAACTTTAAAAAAAAGTTCTCTATATAACTAAAATCTATTTGATAATTTGAAATATTTTCAACTTATTTTATATATTTTCAAGTAGTTTTAAAAATAAATTTTATATGTAGTGTTTTATTTTCAATTATTCTTTATAATTATCTCATCATCTTTGAAAACAACTCTTAAAAAACAAGTGAAAATAACTAAAATATGTTATCAAAAAACACTATTTTTGTTTTTAAGAACAAAAAACTATAGACTTGAGTTATCTATTCTTAAAAATAGAAAATATAATATTTTATAAGGATTGTTTTAAAAATAATTATATAAATATGAAAAATGATTAAAAATAAAAAATTACTAATAAAAGTTATTTTTCAAAAAGAAAATTGAAAACATAGAAAACATATTAAAAATATTTCAAGTTCCAAAGTAAAATTTTGTTCTATAAAACATCATAAAATAATTTTCAAAACAATTCCCCAAAAAATATTTTTCATAATTATTTTCATAAAAACTTTCCAAACAAAGCCCTATTTTTTGTTTTCTAGTTGTCGAGCACATCTTCCATTTTTTTTTCCATAAAATAGAAAACCATTTTTGAGAAAAAAAAATAACAAATACGATTTTGATTTGGTAGTAAACTTGATCAAGACTTCAACCATGAGTTTCACTACTACTTCTCTCATGCAAAAAATAAAAAAAAAAAAAATAAAAAAAAAAAATAAAAAATAAATAAATAAAGAAAAATCTTGAATGCTTGATTGGAAACCTTTTTTAGTATATTGCGAACATTTTATAGTACAAAACTCAAGTTGAAAAAAGTTTGCTTCACCATAAACTTTTATACAACTTTCAATTGGTATATGATGTATACTTTACTTCAAGGCTAGTGAGAAAAATCAAGTTTGGCTAAAAATGGTAGCAATGCCCAACTTTTTCAAATGGAGCTTTAAGAGATTGGCACAAGAACCTCTTTTTTTTTTTTATACCAACTTGATTTAAGTGGGGCTACAAAGGTAGGGTATGATGAAGCATGAGACTCACTCAACTAGGACAAAGAAATTACTTAATGTCTCTAATCATAGAATCACTCAAGAAATCACTCTATTCTATGAGAATGTGGAGATTTTTTTTCCTTTTCAAAAATATGTTTCTTTTATTTATTATGAGTATAATTTAAAATTATTACAAAAATAAAAAAACAAAACATCCTATAGACCCAATTAACATATCACCAAATAGGGCTCACTACCTAAAATCAAGTAATCTATTTCTTAAAATGAACTAATTGAATTTATGGCAATCCAACTAAATATGATGCTACCTATCACAAATCAATTTTAGGAAGAAGACTTCCTTGCCAATTCTTTTCATTCTTTAATGAAGTTTATTCTACATTACTAAATCAATATTTAATTTTATTTGAACTCTTTTTTTTTTTTTTTGGTACAACGTTATTGATCCATTGCCTCAATTTTGTGAGTCTTAGCTTGCATATTCTTCATATATAATTGCCAAGGATTTAGCTATAGGTTCATAGAAATTAAGGATGATTGGGATAAAATAAGGGTATAAAAAACTAAACTAACGGTAGCTTTAGAAAGGAAAAAATGAAGGAGAAAAATGATCATTAGAATGGAAGGAATGAAAAATGAGCAATGACTAGAAAAAAAATTATAAAAGGCAATGAATTTTTGAAATTCAAATTATTTACTTGGCAAGCCAAGTGGATCGACTTGTTTTAAGTGATGTAGATCCATGTGGCCTATTGTTTAGACCCTTTAGAACCATTGTGCATTGCCTGACAATTAGCTAAGGAGTTGAGACATCTTAACAAGTCAATATAGGATTTGGATAAGTTTTTTTAGTTTTTTTAAAGGAGTTGATCCTAAGTACAAAGATTTCTAAGTCACCATATCGCCAAAACCTCCTTATCCTATGTTTAATGAATTTCACAAGCCTTTTCAAAACTATGGACACTTTCTAGTTGCAAAGAATGAAAAAAAAAAAGTGATATGAACCATAATCAAGCGTTTGTGAACTAAGGAGTACAAGATAGGGGAAATCATAGAGCGGAGTGCTTCGACTTAAATGGCTATGGTTTTACTCTTACTAGAGGTACTAAGAGCTAAAACCAAAATAAAAAATTCAATGGAAATATGTGGAATTGTTTGTCAAATATGTGGCAAGCCTAATCATTGTGTTTTGGAATGTTGGTATAGGTATAACTAAGCGTATCGGGATGAAATTATGGCTTAAAACTTAGCAACAATGAGTTTGAATAAGAAAAGTAACCTAACCTTCTATGTAGATTAGGGTGCAACAACACTCATGACAAATAACCCAAGTAACATTCTTGATGCAAAACTTTGTAATGGACAAGATGAGATATATGTTTGAAATGTTTAATTATTACTTAGTTCACACATTGGTGATGCTAAAATTTGTATTAGTTATGGCGATCCTACTTTAAAAGATACTCTTGTGGTTCCTAATTTAAAAATAATTTATTATTGGTAAGTTAACTCACAAATGATGATACTTGTGATTTTAATATTTTTCATCTACTAGTTTTGTTATCATGTTAGGAACAAAAAATCTTAACAGAGGAATGTAAGAAAAGCCAATTTTATGATTTGAATGAAGAAAAATACAAAGCACTTAATGTAGTCAAAAGGGCAAAACATCATTCGAAGTTTGGCATCAATGAACACATCCTCAGTCAAAAGTTTTAAGAAAATTACAAGTTAAGAAACTAATTGATATTTTTAGTTGGGTTACTAAACCTTCGATTCGTGTGAATTATCGAATGGGAAAAAAAATGTAGCTCCCTTTTGAATTGTCAAATAAAATTTGTGATTTTCCATTAGAAAATTCATTGTGAATTAGTATTATTTTTATACAAAATTTTTGTCATTATGTGATATTTATTGATGATTGTACCAATTTATATGGTTATATCCCTTGAAAACAAACTCAAGTTTATATGATCAATTTTTAAATTTTTAAAGCTTGGTTGAAATCCAATTTGCAAAAATAATTAAAAAATTTCAAAGTGATAGAAAAAGAGAATTTCAATCTCTATGTTTTGAGGAATACTTTGCAAAATGTGGAATAGGTCATCAAATTTCTTGTTTTAGAACTTCAAAATAGAATGACATAATTGAAAAGCATATAGATATGATAGAGATGGATTAACTATATTGTTTTATGTTAATCCCCCTATTACTTTTTGACTTGATGGTTTCTTGATAGTTGTTTACCTTATAAACCAACTTTTGTCCTAAACTAAATTTAGAGACACCTTTTTACAAGTTGTATAAGAGGCACCAAAATATAATAACTTGATAATTTTATTTTATGTTGGTGCTATCCATATTTAAGCAACCATGGAAACACCAAATTCTCTAAGAAAACATATCCTTGCATTTTCATTGGGCATAGCTAAATGCATAAAGGATAGTGTCTTGATTCTTCAACAAATCAAGTGTACATTTTTTGCCAAATTGTATTTGACGAAAGTCATTTTTCACATGCTAATTTAACACCATCTAATTTTTCTTCACAAAAATCTCTTGAATTAGCACATTTTCTATTAAATGAAGGATGTTGATCTAAAGTCAACATGCCAAGTGAGATTAATGCTCCCTTTATGCTTACTCATTCCTTGGGAATTTCTTACCATTATAAAAATGATGTGTTGTCCATTTCCTTAGGAATTTCTTGCTATTATGAAGATGATGTGTTAACTAGTATATCTAGATTACATCCAAAATCCACTAAATTTCCAACAATTGGAGTAAATGAAGGTCTCTCTTCAACAAGTTATGCAAGTGTATAAGTATCACAAATGACCCCTTTAATGTGAGCAACAAGTTGATAATATGAATAACTACTTGAACATCCCTAAGAGTGCAAACAATTTACTTCAAGTACACAATTCTAAAGTTCTTTAAAACAAATTGTTTGTAGGCCTTAATGTTCTACATGATACAAATTTGCTTAGGATTGATTCACAACCTCCCTTAACAAACTCTCACTCTATGATCACTCTAGGGAAGCTTCATTTCAATCTTGAACTTGTCTCTTAAATGGCCTTTGCCTCATTTATGCCTAAAACATTAAAGCGACCACTCAAAATTCCATATTGGGTTCATGCTGATGGAAGAATTAGATGGAATATTGAAGACATACAATATATGAGTATTAGTTCCATAACCGCTTAATATTGATAGTTTAAAATGGTTTTTCCATACAAAATTTAAACAATATTGCAACATTGATCGCTTTAAAGCACATCATGTAGCCAAGGGCTTCACCCAAGTTCCTGGAGAAAACTTTGATAAGTTATTTAGTTTAATTATTAAATCTACCACTATCCAATTAGTTCTTTTCATTGTTGTGCCTTGTAATTGGACTCTTCGCCAATTGAATATTAAAAATAACTTTCTTCATGGTCACCTTATGAAGATAATTTAAAAGTCAATCAAACACGTTTGCCTTCTATATAAGTCTTTTTATGGCTTGAAACAGGCTCTCCAATCTCGCTTTGATTGACTTTCCCAATTTCTTCTTTAGCTTGGGTTTCATGTGGTAGACAAACTTTTCATTTTTTATCCCAAAGAATAGTTCTTTCACTTTGCTCCTACTAATTTATGGTGATGATCTTATTCTCATGAACAATAATTATGTAGTTATTAATCAACTTAATAAAAGATTGGGAGAAAAGTTCACAATTAAAGATTTAAGCAAATTATACTATTTTTAGGTATTAGAAATCTAATATTTTCTAGGAGGTTTGCTCTTTCTCAATTGAAGTAATCAAAAGACTTATTAAGTTATGCAAAGATGTTAGATGCTTCTCACATGACCACACCAGTGGAATCAACATTTTCATTTGCCCACCATGCAACTTTTAAAGGAGGTCAAATGTATCTTACATTACTTAAAAGGAACTCTTAATCATGGTCTTTGAATATTCTCCTAAAGTTCTTTTGCATTGTCCACTTTGTAATGCAAATTAGGTGGAATGTCTAGTTACAAGAAAACACCACTTGTTACTACATTTTTCTTGGTTCCAATTTTATCTCATGGTCATTCAAGAAATAGCCTATTATTGCTCAATCAAGTGTTGAAGCAAAATATTGCTCCATGGTCTCTATTATATAGTAGAACTCACTTGGTTTTCTTTCTTACTATGTGACATTGACATTTCTCTTTCAAATTCCTCATAGTTGCTTTGTGACGACATGGGTGCTTTTTTTATATATCCATCAATCCTGTTTTTTATTATTAGACTTACCACATTCAATAAGACTATCACATTGTTTGTGAAAATGTAGCTGTTAGAGCCTCAATCACTTGGTTTGTACCTTTAATTAATCAAATTGTTATATTCTCATTAAACCTTTATCAAGATAGTCTTAGAATTCAAAATATTGACTCATAGCATTCAATCATCTAGAATCATGGAGCTAATCTCTACAATAATTATTGATATTTACTATTCCACAATTATAAAGCGATTCTCTTTGGTAAACTCAATAATTTTGGAAAATCAAGAAAGTCAAGGGGACAATGTTAAATTATTATTTGTGACCATTTTTCACTCTTTATACTTATATAATCTACACAATAAGTCAATGAAGCTTTACCATAATTTTCGTTTTTACCTTTGAATTCTTCATAAGAGTGTTATTAGACTTGCCCACCTACCTACCCATATTGGAGGTTCATGCACCAGCATGGAGTTAAGGAATAAGAGTATAACTTGATCTCTCCTCTTCTAGTTGTTCTTCTAGACAATTTTACAATATTAATTTCAATATTTTATTGATCAAGTCATGTATTTCAAAGCTTAAAGACATGAATAATTAGGATGTCTAATAAATTTCTTACCAATAGTATTTATACATTATATTTATAAAAAGAAAATTTAAAAGTCCCTCATATGGTTAAAAGTTTAATACACACAAAACTACAAAGACAAAGATACATTTGAGAATTTGTTAAAATTCTTCAAATTTACTTGATACATCATGGTAGGAGTTACTTGTCCTATCACCCAATGTCAAAAAGGAAAAACACTATTGCTAGTGGACAAGAACATATGATTAAAATAATGGTCCAACAACATTGTCAGGACACAAAATTAAAGACACTGGATAGGCTCAGGGACAGGGTAAAAGGGGAGGATGGAAGAAGAGTTGGGTAAAATTTTGAAAAGAGAGGAAGGATACTGCAACATAAACAAAGTCATGTCACAAGATATGTCTTTAATACAAGTGGGGTTTGCTGACTATGAATAAATTAATTATAAACAAAATATTGTGAATGGTTGAACTGATTAGTGGGGAGGTTAAGATTAGATTAGGTTACTTTAGTTATAGATAAATGGGGTGGAATATTTTTAAGTCATGTGATGGTTTTTGACATTCTTTAGGTCATTATTAAACAATTAATTTGGCCAGTAGGGTCCTTAGGGTTGGGTGCATTGTCACAAATGTCATTCTAGGTACTGTTTGGCACCCCGTGATTTGGAGTACTTGGGCATTAGTCAAGAATGATTTGGAGCAAATTTCAAGAACATATTTGAAAAGGAGAGAGCTTAACCCATTTTCAAGGTGAAAACAAAGAGATTTCACTCCCACCCTCCTTTGGTCTCATATCTTTTTGAGATGTGAAATTATATAAATAACTCCCCATAATAATAATTATAATCATAATAAATACTTTTTTTTTTTCCCTCTGCTGCATCTTTGCTATTTCAAAATTTTTTTGGAAATGTTTTAGAAATAATTAGAAACCAATCATTCATTTTATCTTTTACTATGGTGTATATCATAGGTTCATCTATTGTATTTCACAAAAATGAGAGACCATGGATTAAAAAATGGTATATTGATAATAGATAATAATTAGATAACTTTGCAAAATATTATTCTCACATCATAAAATAGTATTATTATCCAAATAATTATGGGTAGTTAGTGAAAAATACAAAGTGTATACATTTGCATGTTTGAGTATTGGGGACTTTACAATAATGTGAAATTTTTGTCCCAATACTTGATGCCAAGTGAGAAAATATTAATTTGGATCCACAAGAACATTGACTTAATCATTTTTGAAAGGTGCCAATGAGGATGTCTAAGAAAACAAAACCTGCTTCAAATTCAAACTAAACATTGAATTGGCAATGATATAGATGCACACACACACACACACACAAGTCTAGGATCCATTTTTCAACTGATCAGCCACATACTTTCTCATCTCATCAGCTGAGTCCACTGCAAAATATGCCAATTGGCCAATGGGTTTAGTCACTGGGTCTTGAACAATGATGATGCATGCCAAAGTAGCTATAGAGACTAAAGCATTAATTTGGTGGACATGGAGGAAAGCCCATTTCAGACCATTGATTAGAAAACCAGAAGTGGAATGGCTTCATATAGAGAAGAAGGATGACCATTGACAAATGGATGATTTAGTTGTACCTAGTACTGTAGTGTAGGTCAAAGTTAAAAAAGTTGAATGAGAGCAAGCTCTAGATGTTTTGAATTCATGTGCAGTGTCATGATGAAGAAGAATTATTCATGCTTTTCTTCTATCAATTACTTCCTGCCAAAGGGCACAAACAACATTAGGGCTATGTTAAGAGTAGGGATTATATTGGTTAAAGCAAACATTTGCTTACTAGCTAGAATCTGTTATCTTTTTAAAATAAAATTGCAATGAATATTGGACTTTAACACCCAGGATTCTAAACCCTAAAATGGAGTTTTGTGGGGTTAAGTTCGACCAGCACCAACCACACTTTTGGTGACAATTGAGAGTGTTTCCCACCTCCATCCCTTCACTAAGAAGAATCCAAGAGAGAGATGATGGTGAGAAAAGCAATTGACTTTTAGATTTCATAAGGTTGACATTTGGCATAAAGAGTTTCTATCTTAAAAGCATCCAAAGCAAGAAAAAACACTCTTTAAAGGTCTCTTTTTATTCTCTCTCTCATGGATATATATAATTAATGGCTTATGATGGGGGGCTGAAGGAGGAGGAGTCAATGGCTACACAGACTCACTTGGTGTCTGCTTGTCTCCTTGGCTGTGAGATGATGATGATGATGAAGCTCTTTGCTACACTCTTCTTTTTCTCTTCCTCTTTTTTTTTTTTTTTTTTTTTTTTTTTCTCTTTAGCTTTTCTCTTTTAGAAGAGAATGGCACACCACAGAGAATATTAAGGGAATGGGACAGTGAAACCCCACACTGGGGCAGGTCCACTGAGGCGTGTTCCCATATCACATTGCGTGATTTTGCAAAATTAACAAAGGTGGAAGTCGCTTTCCAGCCCCAAGCAGAGGGACCCAGAAGTTTTTTTTTGGGTGGAGAGTGACCCCATTTTTTGTCATGCACCAAAAGAGGAGATATGAGAGACTCCAAAAGCCCCACTCACCACGTTTCTCACTCTGGAATTGTGTGCCTTTGCTTCCATTTTACACCTCTCTCTCTCTCTCTCTCTCTCTCTCCCTCTCCCTCTCCCTCTCCCTCCCTCTCTCTCTCTCTGAGGTGGTGTTTGGGGTCCATGCATGATGGTGTAAAGCCACATATCGTTGTATGGATAACAGCAGCCCAGCTAGACAGAATGCTCATGTGAGGAAAAATCCTATTGTCTTTGCTACTAATAATAGCACTATATCATATAACACTTGCCATGATTAGGAGTAGTATCAAAGCCTATGAATTTAATTCGCCAATGCCACAGAAAAGGAACCGAAAAAAGGACTGAAAGATTGCATGCTGAACACCACTACTCTTCAATTTATGGCATTAATCAGTCTCAAATTACAACATATCATCAACCACATTTTTCTTTCTCATGTCACCATGGCCAGATATTTACAAGGTGCCAGTAGGTGGGTGGAAGAGGCTCACTTTCATTAGTTCATGCATTTTCTCTCCATGTCACTTCTTAGTTAATAAACCTAATGCTCTCCATACCTTCAGTTTTACTCGTATTTGCAGGCAGGTTTCTGCAAAAACTGAACAAAAATCACCCCCCAAAAAAAGACTGAGGAACACAGTTGAACAAACCCTTTTGACAGATTCTCTTGCCATGCATGGAAAAATCTTCCATGTTTCGCATTTTGATTTACCTATAATCTCTCTCTCTCTCTCTCTCTCTCTCTCTCTCTCTCTCTCTCTCTCTCTCTCTCTATATATATATATATATATATATATATATATATATATATATATATCAAACCGAAGTCTTTTGGCCAAGCCAATTCATCATTTAGCAGAAACAAAATCATTGATCCTCCCAACTGCTACGCGGATTCTGATCAGACGTAAATGACAGAACCTGTTATCTGATCCAACATTTGGGTATTAATAAGATCAGTCTTTAGCAAATTAATCTATATATATAACCCATGTTGAGAACATGATCTGCAAAATCAAAAGCCCCCATTATCCATGATATGGGTGGAAAGTTGCATCATTGGGAATAAAATAATCTGCAGAGCTATAAAAACATGAGTGAAGTCTGAAGCATAATCCTGGTACACCCACACCCAGTACCTAACTACCCAACTTCAATTCAAAAAAAGAGCCATGCATGTATCCATATAATGCTATAAAGAGACAAACGCAAGCAACGTTAGAGAGTCTTAGGCAAAATGGAAATGATTCATGGGTAGAAACCTGGGGAATCAGATATAGTTTTATAAAGAGAAAAGGTAACAGTGATGGGTTGAATTTTGAGCTAGAAACAAAAACTCCTTTGATGAAGAGATAATTGAGAGATATGATCATATGGGACTATGGGTTGTAGAACATTGACAGTGGTCAACAGTAAACCCCACTTTTGACCACAATGTTTTCAACTGCCCTTTTTACTGCTCATAGCTAGCCAGCACCACACCATTCCAAGAGGGTGGAATATATCTCTTAAGAGAAGAGGAAAAAGTGTGACCAAATACATACAAATATCAGAGGGATATGACCCACTTCAATTAATTTTATAGTTGGTACATGGGATCTTTGATTAAGAGCATCAATTGCCTGATTTTTTTTTTCTTTTTTAAAATTCATTTTTATCCATTTTGTAGGTAAGTAAATATATATATATATATATATATTCTTTTCACCAACAAGCACTATCTCAATGGGACATGAGTGGCATGGAGTTTTGGGGGAGGTCTAGGTTTTGAACCCTCTAAGAAGGAGCTGTCATGTTACCATGATGAGAGGGGACAAATATAAATTTGATTTAAGGAATTCTAATGATGTTTGTTTATATATATATATATATATATATATATTTCATAGACCTTATTTTTAAAATAAAAAATGAATGAGAGGTGAATCAAGATCATGGTGGCACTTGTGGTTTTTTTTTTTTTTTTTTTTTTCTGAGTCTAAATAACTTTTAATTTATCTCAACAGAAACCATTATATTAATTTCAGATTTCTCTGATCTCCTTTCACTCGTATCTTAATTTATTTTTTGAAGATTTTTTTTAAGTAGTATTAATTTTAAACTATACCTATATATTAAATAGGCCTTGTAAATAATTTTTTTAATAAAAAATAATAAAAATGAAGAAAACTTATAACAAGTATGCCAACAAGTAGGGATGACAATTGGGTGTAGGGATGACAATTGGGTGGATTCGGGACAGGTTGTCCCTATTCCAACCCTACTCCATTTATTAAAAAAAATTCATATTCTAGTCTTATTAAAAAATTAAACGAGATAAGACAAGACAAAATGGGACAGGTTTACAAATTTCTTATACCATACAAAAAACATATCATATAACTATGCTTATCACACTAGTTTGTCCATCTATTTTTTGATAAAAAAAATTTAACAGAATGATTTATTCGATATTTAGGTATAATTTAGAATTAATATTAGTAAAAAATTTGAAAAATTAAATTAATTAATAAGTATTTATACCACGTGTTTAAAAAAACAACCTACACTTATCAAAAATAATAATATAACCTTAATTTGATATTTGTTCCTGATTTTCTATAGAAAAATGTTTGGATGTGAGAAGGGGATAAAAAAAAAATTAGTAGAAGATATTTTTGCCTAAAAAAAAATTATATTTTACATTTATAAAAGATGAAGGTTATTTTTTAAATATGAAATTAATTTTAATCAAATAACCCTTAAATCAAGACATGGAGAAGAGTAATAACCATTTATACAACCTGAAAAGTGTTTGAAATAAATTAAGAAAATTAATGTTTGAGTGAAAATCATCTACCAAGATTGACTAGATTAATTTGAATAGACTGAACAATATACAATCACAAATGAAGATTTTCGGCTCTAAAAGCTGAACCCAAGTTTCAAAAAGTTTTAACAGGCAAAAATAAAAAATAAAAAATAAAAAATAAAAAATAAAAACGAATAAATTTGTGCAGACCATTCACCCAAATATATTACTATAAGAAGAGATGAAGAAATTTACAAAAAGAAATGCCATATTGTATTTAAAAATCCACCTATTTAATAAATTTTGAGAACATTTTCTGTCCTTTGAAGTAGACTTGTGCTCTAGCAATGAACAAAATAAATTGGTTTTAGTAAAACCACCAGTTGGTTCAAAACTGTCAAGGCCTTGAATGGGCCGGCCTGGTTTCAATAATTTGGGCCCTGATCTTAACCTTAAGCCGAAGCGGTTTTGGAAAACTCTCTCCCCTTGAGGATCAATGAACGAAGCCTCTTAGTGTTTGAATATTAAAAAAATAAAATAAAATGTTTTGATAGTGATATATTATATACTAAAAACAAATTATTTTTGAATAATCAACTGAGAAGTGATTGTGTAGAAGTCACCAAACAAGTGATTTTTTGGAATTTTAAAAGTGGTTTTAAAAAATTTGTTGAACTCCTAATTTTTGTAAGAAAGCCATTTCAATCATTAGGAACCACTTCTAGATTCTTTTAGCAACACTCTCAAACTTAACCATTTTTTTTTCTTTTTTTGATCTAATCCTTCTCCCATTATATTTCCTTCTCATAAAAAAAATTGCCAATAATTTATATTTGCATCCATCTACCCATCCAATTTATTTATTCACCTACTCCAAAATATAAATTCTATTAATATATTAACTTAATTACTTTAAATAATTTGGAATATCTTTTCCCATTCTTGTCTACTTTTATCTGCATCCTCATTTCATCATTTTTCTTAACAAAACTTCTAAGTTAAAAATACTCTTTTTCAAAGTTTATTTGTTATAAAAAAAGCAGTGTCAGACAAATTCAAAGCTAATTTTAACCTTTTTTGAAACATTGCGCCCTTGCTAAGCCCTCTTCTTATTACATGGCCTGTGTTGCTATGTTCGTCCATGTTTGTGTCGATTATGTTGATCTTTCCAATCCAAGGCAACCATGCTAATGTTTTGTGTTATAACCGCATCCCATGTCATTGTGCCTATGGGTTGCACCATGCCCATGATATTACACCCATGTGTGTGAGCTTGCAAGGTTCACCACTATCATTTGCACATGTTCAAAACTACTGTGTCATGCCCTAATGTATCATAGCCATGGCACCATGACCACTTTTGATGTAGTCACCCCCTTCCTAAAGAGCATTCTAAACCATTTGCACAATATTAAGAGACATCATAGGAGTATGATAAATTTTCTAGAAAATAGAAAGTCTAAAAAATAATTCTTCCCCCTTGGAAACCCTTTCTCAATGCTTCCTCTTTAAAGAAAAAATAGTAGCCACCTAAAATCCAATACAAGAATTTTGGTCGACTTGAGCCACCTCATGTGCTACCCATGCATGTTACACCACACGTTGTGTATTACCCCCGCATGCTCGCAACACATGTTGTATCCTCAAGCTACCACCAAGTAGAGTCAATACCCTCATCAATTGAGCTTGTAGATACTTTTGCACTACCTCCTTAAGTTGTCATGAGGTTGCTCCCTTCTCCCAACTAGCTTCACTTTCTAGGATCCCCTTTCAATAAACTAAGAAACCCATCCTATTTTTCTAATTACTTATAATCCAATGATGAAAAATCTTGTAAATCTCGTTCTCAATCTGCTTTCAAATGGAAGGTGGTGTACAACTTTGTTGTACCTTAGTAAGATCTTGATCTTCGTGAAAGGGTTTTAGAACTCATGTGAAATGAAGGATGGATTCTCAACCTATTCAAGAGCTTTAACCTATATGCAATAGCACTAATTTTCTTCATCACCTCGAAATGACCATCATACTTCAAAATCAAATCCCTTTGGACCTTTTTGGTGTTCTTCGATCTTCTTCCATATTTGTGGTGTAGGTTTTAGGAAAACCTTTTCTCCCACCTAAAACGTCAATGGTCTCCTTCCTTTGTCTATATATTGCTTCATGCACTTGCTTAATTTTTCTAACCTTTCTCTAGTTTATGTTAAGTAACTTTTATTGAGTCTTAGCGAACTTATATGTTGTAGGATTACTATTGCTTATTGATTGCATTCTAACCATCACATCTAATAGCATGTGAGGCTGCTACCTACTTGCTCCCTCAAATGGGCTAAGTCTTATTGAAGCGCTTTTATGCAAATTATAACACAATTGAGCCACCTCTAGTAGCTTTAACCAATCCTACTATGTTGCAGTCATGTAGCATCTCAAATACTCCTCCAACACAGCATTCATCCTTTCAATATGCCTATTTGTTTGAGTGTGACTTGCAATTGAGAACTTTAATTCTGATCCTAACATCTTAAAGAGCCCAACCTATAACTTACCTATGAGGTGAGAATTTTTATAACTTCCAATATCTTCAGGCAACCTAAAGTACTTAACCACATGACTAAAGAATAATCGTGTTGTTTTGTTGCTTCAAGACTTAGGTGACGTTTGTTTTTTTGGCTTAATTCTAAATAAAACTTATTTTTAACTTAATACTAAATAATGTTTAATAGTATTAAGTATTAAGTTGTTTGTTTTTTAATATTTTATTTCTATTAAGTATTAAGCTGTTTGTTTTTTTATATACTAAAAACTATTATCTTAATATTTTAATGCATTAAAAAAAATATAATTTAACGTATTTCTGTTCAAAATAATAAAATTGTTATAATAAATAATTTATCATTATCATTCTTACAAAAAATACTTAATATATTTATTTTTTATATAATATTTAAAATAAAATATTTAAACTTAAAAATATGAACTGAATTTTTCTATTTGGGGAGGTTTCAAAAACTGAGTTATTTTTGGGGCTCTGTAAACTCGTAGATGTACTAAATTCTCAAAGTTGACATATTGAGTTAATGGGCTTTTGGACAATTGACTCAACCCAGCCCAACTCAAACTCCGCCTCAATAATGCACTTTTGGTTCTACTAGGATTTAAATCAAACAGGTTGTAGATATGTGATTAGTTCACCATCTCTTTTAGACATTAGAATCATTTCATCAAACAGGTTGTAGACATTTCCTTAGTTCAACATATATCCTACGATAACCAAACAAACAACTAGAGAGGATGACAAACAAAACTATAGAAAGAAAATTTGAAAACATACATGTTGGATCCGTAGGATAGAAACCAGCACTACTCAGTTGCAAGTTGGGGTGTTGGAGGAGGAACAGCTGCATCGGATGCGTCAACATCAGATGAAACGACAGTCCACTCGGGCGGCAGAGGAGGCAGCGGAGCATACACTGTGGGGTGACGCTTAATATCCCATGGCTGGGTTTTACGCGAGCGAGTTTTCATGTGGTGAGACGTTACCTTCTTCTGTGGCCGCAACGAACACTCTTATCACCATCGCACCCCCACCCAATCTTGGGGCTGCCTTCCTCACACCAAACGCCACTGCCGTAGAACCGATCGGGTTGAAAATTGTATTTGGGGAGGTTTCAAAAACTGGCTTTTTCTATTTAGCCAAAAATTTTAAAAATTCAGTAATAAGTCACTAAAAATTAAAAAAACAAACAACCTAAATTTTAAAAGCAAATTACTTTCAGCAAAAAATAAAATAAAAAAACGCCACCTTAGTCATGTGGTTAATTTTTTATGCTTTGAGATTAGTAAGGAACTCTTACCACCTTACTTACTCAACAAATAACTTCTGCTAAGTCTTGAAGCAAGTGTTAACCACATTATCAATCACCACTACAAACTTGGTACCTAATAGATATCGTTTCCAATGCATTAGGCAATGGATCACTATGACCATCTCCTTCTCATGAGTTGAATACCACTGCTCAATTTTATCCAGCTTTCTATACTCAAAGGCAATATGATGTCTTACCTGAACTAGTACTTCACCCAATGTTTTATCTAAACTCTTTATGTGGACCTTGAATGACATCTCCAAATCTAGAAGTCTCAAGATAATATTTGAAGAGGCAACAACCTTCAACCGATCAAATGCCTTTTAGCAGTTATCTTCCTAACACTACTTCCACTATTTCTTCAAAAGATTAATGAGTAGCATTACAATTTTTAAGTACCCTTAGAAAATCAATGATAATAGTAAGCTAACTTAAGGAAGGAGCACAACTCTATCACCTTGATGGGTGTTGGCCAATGGTCAATCTTTGATTGCCTTAACCTTACCTTCATCCATTTAAATCTATCCTTTTGATATTAAGGGGCCCAAAAACCTCATTTAATTTGGTCTTAGCAAACTCACACTCTCCCTTCTTGACATACAATTGGTGTTGCCTAAGCCATTGTAGTACCTCAAATAGTGAAAATGTTCTTGTAGAGTTTGGTTGTAGATCACTATGTCATTCAAATAGACTATTATAAAAGAGTTTAAATAGTAAAATAACACATCATTCATCAAATTGCAAAAGGTAGTTAGGGCATTAGTAAGCCTAAACGACATTACAAGGAACTCTAACTACCATACCATGTCATACAAGTTGTTTTCCCCTCATCCTTTTTTGCTATTTTGACTTTACCAATACCCAGATCTCAAATCTAGCTTTGCAAAAGTAAGAAACTTTTGGTAATTTGTCAAACAAATCTATAACCAACAAAATATGATACTTGTTCTTGATGGTTACCTTATTAAAAGCCTAGACACACATCCTTAATAATCTATCCTGCTTACGAAATAACATTAGTGCCTCGTATGGTGCTCTTGAAGGCTGGATCAAGCCCACATTCAACAACTCCCTTAGTTGCTTCCTTAATTCCACTAACTCAAGTGGAGACATCTAATAAGGCACTTGTGCAAACCTGATATCAACTCAATATGGTGATGAATAGGCCTCCTTGGAGGGAGCTTAGGAAGATATTGCGGCATCACATATGTAAATTCCCACAACACCTTCATCACAACATCTAGTATCTCCACAACCTGATCTTGTTTTATCTCCATCAAGGTAACCATGGGGATACCTTTCATAGTCCCCACTCTACTTACATAGTAGGGAGTATTCCTGCCTTGGTGACTAGCCCTCCTTTTGGGCCTTGCTAGGCCCCCGTATAAAGCAAGGTTGGGTTTCATCCATCATTGCAAGGTTGTTCAAATGTGCCAACAAAAGCACATTGGCCTTCATGAGGAATTCATTCTCAAGGATCAAATTGAAGTCATCTAAAGGTGTGTAAAGCAAGTTTATTGTGCCTTTTTTAACCCCCTAATAGAATTGGAAAATCCTTGGCCATACCATTTATCTCTAATGCTTGGCTGTTCATGATCTTTAGCTTGCTATCATCCTTGCTCAACTTCAAAACCAACCTTGTTGCCTCTCTAGTGGCAACAAAGTTATAAGTAACCCTGTTATCCACCACGGCCACAATCTTTTGACCATTTGCTAGCAACTCAACATGCATCAACCCCTTACGCCCCTTGGTTCAGCCCACATGGTATTTAGGAATTGTATAGGATTCACCTGACTTAATGCCTTAGGTTCACTATCATCCCCTTCTGTAACCAATGAGGGCATTCAACTTCTCCTTCTTAAGGTAATTCTTGGCCCGATGTGGACCATTGCAAATGAAGCATCTTGAGATCTTCATCGTTTGCATCTTGATGGACTTCTACACCACTTTGGCTTGAGACTTCTCAGTCTTCTTTCCTTTCTTTCCCTTACTTTTCTTTGAGGATTTAGACTTCATATTTGGCTTTTGTTGTTGTTGTTGTTCCTTTTCCTTATGGCTTAAGAGAGAAGAGTCGCCCAACTTCTTGTCCACTAAGCAATTTGTTGCTGCCATGATTATAAGCAAATCTCTCACTCCTTGGTGCCTCAACTCAATCTAGGCCTATCATTGTAAGCCAAACATGATGTTGAACAACTTGTTTACCTCTAACGTGTCTTTGATGCCAAGGATCAAAGAGACAAACTCCTTGACATAGTCTTTGATAGATCCCATCTACTTCAACTTTTATAAAGACTCTCTAGCCATCTAGGCCAAGTAGGGAAGAATTGACTCTTCAAGTCCTTTAAAGTCTCATGTGGTGATACGAGGCTTGCCCAACTTGACATTATCACTTGCACCACTATAGCTTTGCGTCTCTGGGTAGGTACATGGTGGTGGTTGGAACCTACTCACTTGGAGGGATACAAGTAGCATTGAAGTATTGCTCCATATCCTACAAGAAATTCTCTATAAGTCTTTCGCATTACATACCCCACCGAAAGGCTTGGGCTTAGGGCCTCACACCTTCGTTGAGACTATTTCCATATCGTTGGATGTGCCTTGGATAGCCTATTTTAACAGTGCGAGATCCCCCCCAAGCGACTACATCTGGGCTTTAAACTCCTCCATCGTGGCCTTGATATTAGTCATAATCCCAACAACTTTCTTCTCCCTGAACTTGTCATGCCCATCCACCAAGTTCCTCTGAACTCCAAGCTGGATGAAAGCCTCATCCATTCTTGCAAAGAGAGTGGATGCAAATATAAACTTTCAAATTTGAAAAATGCAATGCTATTCAATTAGCATTACCTATAAAATGATTGACAGAATTCTTTTAATTATTGAGATAATCTTCGATACAATGCTCTTATTTGCGTTCAAAATTACACTTAATGACATTAAGTTCAACGGCAAAATTAATTGATGGAATAAAATTTTTAATTTTGAAAATGAAATAAGTTTTCTAATAGCCTTCGTTATATCACACGTTTGGGGGGAGATTTTTCATGAAGGATCAAACAAAATTCTTATCTTTTACTCCAAAACAAACAATGTATAAGAGAAATAAATACGAACTCAGCACAACTTCCCCGCAGAGTTCTTCCACTTAATATAATTTTTTTAAGGCAAAAAAAAAAAAAAAAAAAAAAAAAAAATCTTCAAGTGCCCCATTTCCATTTTTATTATTCCAGAACTATAAATAAGCAGTTACTCCAATTGTCATTCAGAATGAAACCTTAAAATGCATTTACAGGAATAAAAGCCTAGCACTTCAAACCTAATTAACTCAAAAACTCCATCCTCAACCAAAACCCTGTCCTAACCCTCAATGTAACTTTCTTAAGCTACCATTTCCAACGCTATTCTATCAATAACCTAAACCATCCAAAACTAAAAAGGAACTTATTCTCTGAATCTAATACACTCATCAGGGTGAAATGGCTAACATTGATTATGTATAGCAAGCAGCAGATGGGAACACTATTTCATAAATCATACCAAGCATCAACAAAAACTAATTTTTTTTATGTTAGAAATCAAACCCAACCTCTACATATTTCAAGTGCAAAGAAATGTCCACACAGCAAACTTAATTCCCACTCCTTCACACAGAAAAGAGCAAAGACATATATTTTCATGCCTGGAGAGGATGACCTGATGCACTTCGGAAATACTTAAGCCTGTTTCATTTCTGCCACCTTCCTACAAACCTACTACTCAAAAGCCTATACATACTACTCAGAGCTGCAAGTATGGCGCCTCACCGACCTGTAAACCTCCAAATAACAAGACTACTATGTGGCTTCATTTGGGAACTTCTGGCCCCCAGGCACTGCTGATGGAACAACTTTCTGCTGTTGCTTCCTCCCAGGATATCAAGATGTGCTATCAGAGGAGGCAAGTTCATTTTTATCAGAGTTGAGATTGATATTGGACTGTGATTTGTCACCCGATGCCACTTCGTTCTGTTCGCTTTCATTTTTCTTTGAATTCAGGAACCGGCCCCCACATCCCCTAGCTCTTCTCAATGCATGCAAATGCCGAGATTCATGCAAGTATGGCTGCAAGATTAGCTTCAACTATAAGCCAGAGAAGGATTGATATTTAGAGAACATAATCAGAAATATAGACAATCAGACGTCACTACAGGCATGAGGGTTTGTCAATACAGTTGCAACATGGCAATTAAATAGTAGCACCACACCCCCTAAATCTTACTCAACTGTTTAAACTAGGAAATGATAATAAGACTGACTTAGACCATCAGGTTGGGCATCTTTTCTTTTATAAAATTGATATGCATCTAAAGTTGCATTTCAGTTCACTCAGGCATGCACCTTGTGTTTGCACCTAAGCTATAAGAGACTTCTGCACCTTAGGTGGGCATTGCGCCTTTTAAAACTATGATAAGATCACCACTTGAACTTGCCCTCTTTTCAAGCCAAAAATAGATATACACATAAATCTTTTTTTTTTTTTTTAATTCTAAATTTATATATTTTCTTTGGAGATTATTTGTCAATGACAAACCATTGTTATAGTTAAAATATGAAAAGCCATACAACCACATAGTTTCTTTTTTAAGTTTTCCCCCCTTCTTGTTTCAGTTGATCTTGAATTTCAATCAATAAAGAAAACCTACCTAAACATCAAATTGAAGCAAGAAATTCCACCATACCTTCCGAGATTTAACAACTTTATTTTCTGATTCAGCTTTTGCACGAGATTGTCGCCGCCGTAAAATGCCATGATATTGTTTTGCATTAACAAACACAGGCTCCTCAACTGCATCTGATGGCAAAGGAACTCCAGCTTGCTGAATTCCCATCAACTGAAGGTGGACCTGAAACAAGCAAATGCTGAAGAATCATCAACCATTTTTAAAAGCAAATCTGTCCTCCATATCCAAGTAAACCTTTATCAAGAAAAATATCAATATCAATATATGGCTGAAAAAAGAATAACTTACCATAGGTTGTCCGCTGTAATGTTGTGCAGGATAGGGCTGTGCATCATAGGGAGCAAAGATACTTCTATAGTAAGGATCTGGATATGGGTAGGCTGCTTGTGCCTGAGATATATTATGTTTCAATTAGATGAACTGAGGAAAAAGGAATCTCGAATCCAAACTGGTTAAACACTGGAATCTTGAATTAAAGAACAAATTTTGAAAGTGGAAAAAGGAATATGAATAAAATAACTGAGGACATAAGGCTTGTGCAAATTGGAAAATTTATCTACAGAGGGAAGTTAAAAGGTTTTATTAGAAGTAATGAAAACATATGGAGATCTCAAGATAATGTGAATGATCTATCAAGAAGATACAGACAGCATACAAATCAATTAACTTACAGATAAGACAACAGTAGAAAGGAGGGGAGAAGAAGAGGGGAAGATTGGGGCAAACAGAAGGAAGCTATGCAAAAATATAGATAAAGCTTTTTCTTGATTACTAAATGTCTCAGAGAATTTGAAACTTGGACAGCAACAAACTTTTTCTAAAAACACATTATCTAATTTCCCAAAGCTCAATGAACCAAAAAGTCAAGTTCTATAAATTGATATAACAATGATAACATTGTTTTTCCTTTTTGGGATTCTAGAATGAGTATGTAAGACATTATAACTAATTTCATCAAACTATACTCCAACATGCCAACTTCCATAAATCTATAGAGGAATTACACTTCCTTTTTCAATTGTGACTAATACCTTAAACACTAGAATGCCATACAGCCATTAGAAAAAATTGCATCTCACATTTTTTATGAAATGGAGTAAAACAGAGAATTCCAAAGGATTGCTTGCCAAAAACAGAATCGAGATAGAGGACTTCCTGTCAGAATCTATTATTGTTCATGAATCTAAAAATTCTTGCACTTCTGTCAGAATATTTCCCCATGTCAGCCAAGTTCTCTCTCTCAATTTTTTTTTTTTTTAATTAGGTTTGTTTTATAAAATGTACACAGAATGGAAAGTCCATGACATACTACATACTTTGAGAGTAATTCAGACCCATGACATACTACCACACCTAATTAATAGTTCAGACACAATCATAACAAACTATTAGCAATAAATTATGCACCTTCAGTCTATTCCAGATACTGGTCATTCCCCAGTTTAAAAATAATGAAAATCCCATTTATAATGAAAAATGCAAAAGACAAAGGATTGATGGAAAAAGAAGTCTCAAAGGGCACATCTCCTAGTCTGTTGAAACCCACAACAACACTAGCATGGAAAGTAACTTCCTTGTCAAAAAGTTCATTCATTCCCTTCCAGGGAAAACTTTTGATTGTTAGACAAACTTGGAACTTGATGCATCAATAGTTTGGATCAGATGGAATGTGAATACCTGAACCCCCTCTATAGCATCCACCAGACAGTGAGCATGATCAGACTGATCATGTAGCAACAGAAAGCAGAGGAAGAACAGACCAGTTGTCCACTAAATAAACTGTTGGCTTATGTGAAACCTTGACTGCAATGACGAATTGTCAAAAAGTGTAGATTATGGAGATGTACATACAAGGTATGCATTAGGGTCCTCTGTACATCCTTCAAAGGATTAGACCCTGCATATTTGATGCATTGGCACCTTGTGCCCATGACATGAGCTCAACTTGTGAATCATGATGAAAAGAACAACCTTTTCATTAATCAGCAAGGAGAGCTGTATGATGAAAAGAGAGTTGACTGGACTTTAAAGTGGCCTGTGCAAGCCTCGATAACATTTGAACAACCAAGGTAAAGATCTCAATGTGCCCTAAAGAAGACCAAAAAGAAGGCAGAGTCGATTCCAAAGAGGGCAAGACATTGTCCTTTCTTGAAAAGAAGCGAAGATCAAGCCCTACACAACAAATTGGGTCGGACAAGCAGTTTTATTTGGTGTGTGAACTTCTGTTCCAAGGATTTGAATGAAAGCTTGCATTTTTTTTCTGGAACATGTCCTGGAAATGCTTTTTGTCCCCTTTTTGATGAATTTGAAAACAACTTGTATAAGAAGTTTGTTCAACATGATTTTTCTTGACAGTCAACAGCTTTCCTCTTTTTTTTTTTCTCTCCCTTTTGGTATGTATAGAGGCTAGGAAGACATGGTGAACAATAGATTATATTTTGCAGTTTGGAGTTCAGTGAGGCAATGAACTTCTGTATTCACAAAGTACTTGTCTTCTCCTTTGCTGCAGTGACCCTGTTCTTTTAGCAAAGTGATCATCTTGCAGCTTGATCATGCACTAATGTCCACCTTGATTAAGATGAGTTTTCTCTTTCTCCTTATTTTTCTTCCTCTTTTTTTTCCTTTGCCCATGTATTACTTGAAATTTTGTCCCAAATTTGCTTCATTTCTTTTACACCACCAACAAACCACCAGTAGCTAGTATGCACAACCCCGTACATGTTAGTGCTTCATTAGGTTGGAAATTCCAATCCAAACTGGAGTCTACACAAAATCACATACTTCCAAAGGACTAATGTGTGCATAAGGAAGAACACTAGTTCATGTTTACATGCAAATTTGGCCACGATTACTTATTTTGTGTAAGTATATTCTGGGTATCTAGAATACCTGATGGCACTTGTATGTGAGAAGCATCAAAAGTGTACAACATCAAGAAAAGGCAAAATGAAATCCAATTATAGTTCATTTGAGGACCAACAAATCAAAGCTTGGGGCCAATCAATTGGTCCATGGCCATGATCGAGTGACCCTTGCAGTACCTCATGGATGTGTTTCACTTAAGAGGCAGATGGATCAGTCCTTTCATCCAATTGATTGTTCCCTAGGCAATAGCCTTTGGCCTTATTTGTTTTAAAGAGCCTAATCAATCCTTAGCCTACCCAATCCATTGGCTTTCAAACTTTTGACAAGGATCCTATTTTTATTAGTTTAGAAGTCCCATTTTTCCAAGAGTTTGACTTTGATTTATTCTAGGGAATTTTCTAATATAAATGGGATTAAAAACAAGAAAAAAAAAATCCCTTAGTGCATAGTAAGAGAAAAATAGATTATCTTGTAGCCGTAGTCGTTAACTGGTAAAATGTATTATGTATCGCTTTTCGATTTTTCTAAATCGTGCATCGTACAATACACATATCATAAGTTTTTTATATATAGTAAAACAAAATAGAAAAAATATGTATATGCGTGCATATCTATTGAAAGGATGAAGTATAGAGTAATATAACCAATTTTATAGAAGGTACTAGGACCTAAAGAGTTAAAATATATCATATCATATTGAAACATTGAATGTTAGTTTTGACAAGTTCAATTTAACAAAATATGACTTTAATAATTAATACATAGATTAATTACATAATCCACAAAAATAAACTTCTTCAATTTTTAGCTATGGTTTTTAGTTCCAAATTCTAACTTATGCATTTATTGTTGTTGATTGATTTATATATATATATGTCTTTATGTGTCATGTTTAAAGTTCCAACTTTTCAAGTTCATAATCATTCTTTTTCCACTAAAAAAGAATAAAAAAGCTAATATACTAAGTAAAAATTTTCATTCACCAATCATCATCATTTTCATTGTCAACATTCAAACCATTTCAAATGAAAATTCTAAAATATTCATTGCAAAAATAAAATAAGTTCACTTGACTTCTAATATAGCATTTGAGAACAAGAATATAGCTTTTCATATAAAATTATTTACCTATTTCTTCTTTCTATGATCAAATTTTTATTCTTTTAGTACATTTTAAACAATTAATATAATAAATTCTTTTAACAAAAAAATTAATTTGATTTTTTTTTTTAAAAAAAATTATAGAAAATAGTGAAGATGCATGTAACATTGTATTGTTATATCATGTATCATATCGTGTGTTGTATATGTATAGTAAGATAAGCTTTAAGATAAATTACGAATTACAATATGCATCAATTTCCATAAAAAATGTAGTATATCATTGTATTATATCGTGTATCATAAGTTTTTAACAACCATACTTGTAGCATCATCATTCTTTCATTAAAACCCAAAAATTCCACCTTCAAGATCAAAATTTTGATTCATCCTCCCCAAGAAAAGTGTCACTAGGAGACCATAAATATCACTAAGAATTGATTTGTGATCATCAAGTCAATGATGAGAGGAAGATAATGGGTACCTTTAGAATAATTCCCTCAAAAGGAGTATGCATCTTGGAGTTGGGAAAACTCTGTAACTCTTTTTAAATTAGCAAATTTCCTTGTGGTTTTTAATCCTAAAGAAAAACCATTTTTGGAAGGGGGTTCTTTTACATATATTTTGATCTTATGTGCATGCAATTTATTTTGATTTAAGAGGCACAAACCTTCTCATCATGGACTCGAGTATTTATAACTTATCAATTTTTTTACATATTCAATGTGCTTGACCTCCACACCTTGATGTCATCTTGTCTTTGCTTATCTCCCCATGTTTGAATATAGCAACATTGATGCATTAGTGTATTAACTCACTTGGGAGTCTTGATTGTGCCCTTATCATTAGCAAATTGTGTTTACTCACCTATGTTTGTACTTGCTTATCTCCCCATGTTTGACAACAGAAACATTGGTGCATTAGTGTCTTGACTCACTTAGGAGTCTTGATTGTGCCCTTATCATTAGCGAATCGTGTTTACTCACCTTAGTGGTGCTTAACAACAATATGACAAGTGCTTTAGTGCACCTACTCACTTGTGGGACTAAAACACATTGTCATCATTAGTACATTGTGTTTGTGCACTTTGCGGCACTTTGACCACAATGTAATCAGTTCCTCCATCCACACACTCATTAGTCCTGATTGCACCTTCATCATTGCTACATTGAGCTTGCTTACCCTACAACACTTAACTACAATGTGACCATTGCATTAGCACATCTACTCACTCAAAAGTCTTGGCTAGACTTATATCATTAGCACATGGTAATGGCTCATCCAAAAGCACTTATTTTCAACATAACCAATGCACTTCTGCTTGTTCACAAATATTGACTACATTGTGACCACTTGCATATTACGTTTGTTCATCCATGACATGTAGCCATGATGTGATTAGTGTTTTAATGCACCTGCACAATTGAATATGATCACAACTATGATCATTGTCATATTATGCTTACTCACCCAATGATGTGACTAGCGACCAATGCCTGAGTGTAAAGCTCTTAATCACACCTTTATCATTGGCTTTACTTGATTAGCTTACAACACTTTACTAAAATTTAAGTGCATAAGCACATATGCTCCTCAGAAGTCTCAACCACACCATCACTGGTGTTTGATATTTAGTCATCCAACCAACCTTGACTAAACATGACCAATGCATTGGTCCAGCTCACTTTATAATGTGACTATTGCAACATCATATTTATCTATCACTGAATGCTTAACTATCACATGAACAGTGTTTCAATGCACCTCCTCATTGACATGATTTGACCACAGCACAATCACTATGCTTGCTCACCTAATGACACTTGACTACAACATCATCAATGTCTTAACTCTTAAAAATGTAGATGTATGTTGTGATCAGTCAAGATGAGTTAGATTCACCAATATCAAGGCAAAGAGGGAAGTGTTATAAGCAGTGAGTGACTTTCTCTCTCATAAACGAGGTGACATCTTTTTAAAGGAGAAGCAAGTTGCAATTGAATAATTCCTAGAAGAACTGATGTTAACACCAAAATTTCAGAGACATCAAAAGACTCATTAAAAAACCAGTGCGATGAGATTGACCACT
Organism: Vitis vinifera; assembly: GCF_030704535.1. Classification (NCBI taxonomy): domain Eukaryota; kingdom Viridiplantae; phylum Streptophyta; class Magnoliopsida; order Vitales; family Vitaceae; genus Vitis; species Vitis vinifera. Next base: position 13,462,829 of record NC_081814.1, read on the forward strand.
TATTATTCATGGGGACTTATTGAAGTGTTCCATAATTCAACTGCATTCAACATAATTATGGACATCTTTTAGTGTTGTGGCTGAACCAGCTATTATTTTCCCAAGTTGCTTACATACAATTAAAAAATAAAATAATAATGTGTTGAAACCTTGCATCCAACTCATTCACAACTCCTTCATTGGTAGTTTTAATTAATTGATTTTATTTGAATTTAAGTTGTGTGCCAGATTTCTACTCCTTGAGAAAGTGGATCCCTAGGTGAGGTGACATTTTGGTGTTTATAGTCATGGTTGCAAAGATGAATAATAATAATAATAATAATAATAATAATAACAGCAAAAATTGAGTAACAGAAAAAAGCAATCCTCACATCAAATAATAATAATAATAATAATAATAATAATACTCATTATCACAAAACAAAACCAACAATCATCAAATTAAATAGTAATATTCAATACATTAAATACATCAAAGAACTTTTAGCTATGAGATTAACACCAAGCATCAAATTGAATAATAACATTCTATACTCTTAACGCACCAAAAGAACTTTTAGCTATGAGATTGGACTTCTTAATAAATGAAGTTCAAAACAAAACATCAAACCCTAAATGCATCCTGTGACTATCCCATAAAAAAACAGATCTGCTATGGCCACATACATGCAATTCCTTTTTCTTTACTATCCAAACTCTTGGGTTTCTTGTCCCTTTTGAAGGATGAATAGCATGTATTAAATACCACGATGAAGAAACCTTATTCAAATAATAGAATAAACATTGAAGAGAAAAGTTAACATTTTTGTGCAAGATGATTTGAGAACACATATCCAATCAACTAATCATGATAGACATACTCATATAAAAAATGTTATTTCAAAATGTTTAGCAGAATGCGTAAGCAATCAACTAGATACAATCACACACAGTGCAATAAAGATGTTGCATGTAAACAGAAAATGTGATAAAGCCTCTTCTTTCAAGAAAAGTGAATATTTAAAAAGCTGGTCCCTTTGAAGATAGTACCATAGCATGTCCTGCCCCAAGTTGTGGAGGTGTTGCATATGGAATGTTTGCAGCTGCACTGCCAGGATGGGACGCTCCAGCTGCAGGAGATGAAGACTGAACTTGAAGTTCTGAGTGTTTTTGCGGCTCGTCAGCTTCACTATTATCTGGAAATAAGAAAAGAGAACTCATATCAAAAGGTAAAGATGCAGCAGATGCATGACAGAAGGCAAAGGAGTCCACCCAAACTTCCAAAGGGAAAAAAAAGAGAATGAAAAACAAGGAACTCAATGCTCGGAGAACCATTACAAGCAAACTAAAAGTGAGGGAATCATATATGCCAAGAGATTAAAACACAATACAAGGACCACTAGAGGGGAATATTCAAGCAAATAATAATCAGGAATATCAGTATTCCCATGGAATGCTACAGGTATGGTTAAATTCAAGTACCCAAATCAGCACATCCTTCTTTGTACTCATTCTTCCCTTTTCTTAATTACAACTTGTGTTCCTATAATGTAGAAAGAAAAAACATTTTAAATCAGTCAATGTTCCCATGCCATCTCAAAACCAACCACAACCAACACCCAAAACAAAATATAAATAAAAAAATAAAACCTAATATTTAAAACTGAGCACTTTTGGGTTCAGCGCATAGGATGTGGGACAGGTCTTCATACATCAAAAGATTCAAAACCAAGCTCTAGAGTGAGCAACACATCTGGATCTCATTGGGCTCAAAGATCCAAGTCAAACAAAAATGGCTAACTATCAAAGACAGACCTTCATCTTCTCAATAACCATAACAAGAATAAGAAAATTGTTCTAAAAAGTTTCAGATATTAGTGAACATGCAAAACAGATTTTTGAAAAATCCTTCATTTTTTGAAATGGAGGGAAAGAACATGTTGCTCCTATTTGGATCATTTTCAATGGTTAAAGTGCTTGCATTTTTCATTTGCTAAAAATGATCAGGAAATGTTTTAGAAAAATGTTTGGAAATGAGCTATCAAACAAGTCTGTCTCATTTTCATTTTTGGTATGTTTGAAAACAAAAAGTAGTTGTCATGGCTTCTACCAAACAAGTCTTAAACATTCTATTCAGGCATGCCTCCTCAGTACCCTGTTAAAAAAATGGGATTCCTTTCTTCCTCTACAAAACCAACAATTTTAGTTGAGGAAAATACTTTCAGGGGACAATAAGCATAAAGAGCGCTTCTTTAAAGGCTACTTCTTTGTTTGGGAGGTGGTTTGGAAGAAGATTTTTTTTTTTTTTTTTGTGATAAGTAGAGGTGGTCGGGAAGAAGATTTTGCTGATTGAACAACTCATGAGGAGTTGATCATTTAATAATAGCTGTGGATCATGTAAGCATAAGAAAAAAATCAGCCACCTATTCTCAACCATTTACAGAAAGCCTAAATCTTGTGGTATGAGGATGGTAATTTTGTGCTTGTTTGGTGCATCGGAAAAGAGCACAACTGAAGAATTTGAAGGTCTTGAGAGCTCTAATCACACAGAAAAGGAGCAATTCCTAAAAGCATTGCTTCAAGGGTCTAGGGATAATTTGGGGTTGGTGACATCTTCCATTCTTAAATTGTTTGTTTGGGGCATTGGCCATTTGAAGGTCTCTATTTTTGCCTTTTGGTGCACTTTTTAAATATCCTGTGTACTAAGAATCCATCCCCTTTCGGATTAGGCACCAATCATACACACATCTCTCAAATCTGCCCATCAAAAAAAGAAAAAAAAACTAAAGCAGAAACTTAAGGCCCATCTGGTAACTGTTCTTGAAAACATTTTTTTGGTTCTTAAGAACAAAAAACTGTTTCTAAACTTAGAAAACACGTTTGACAAAAAACAATTTTTTCAAAAAAAATTCTGTTATTTTTTAGAACAAATTTAGGATGTTTTTAGTTGGCCTTTTTTTTTTTTTTTTTTATAGGTAATTAGTTGGCTTTTATAGTGTCCTAAACACAAATTGAAAAGATGGAGAATATTTTAAAAACTTTTAAATTGCACATAAGTGTATAGTAGCTTCATGGAGAGTAAGCTAAGAAAATTGTTATTCATATTTAAGTTCCCAAACCAAATTTTGCTTTTTAAAAAAATTGAGAACTATTTTTAAAAACTGTTCTCAAAATTTGTTTTTTGAGAACGTTGCCAAACAAGCCCCTAGTTTGCAAAGATCTCCAATTTGCTTGTCTATATATACATGTATTTAAAAAATGTAGCTTAAAAAGTTAATAACATGAAAGATTTGTTTCATGACCAACACACATGTACTTGCCCAAGATAAAGCCCCCGGTCCGGATGGCTTTACCATGGCTTTTTGGCTATTTTGTTGGGACATAGTGACGATTGAGATAAAGGGTTTTTTCAAGGGATTCCATGAGAGGGGCAGATTTGTTAAATCTCTGAATGCAACTTTCTTGGTCTTAGTTCCAAAGAAGGGAGAAGCAGAAGATCTGAAAGATTTCAGACCTATCAGCCTTGTAGGCAACCTCTACAAGTTGTTGGCCAAGGTGTTGGCCAATAGAATTAAAAAGGTGATGGGGAAAGTGATTTCGGAGTCCCAAAATGCCTTTGTGGAGGGTAGTAGACAGATTTTGGATGTAGTTTTGATTGCAAACGAGGCTGTGGACTCAAGGTTGAAAGACAATGTTGGAGGGGTGTTATGCAAGTTGGATATAGAGAAGGCTTATGATCATGTTAGTTGGAGTTTTTTGTTGGCAGTTCTTAAAAAGATGGGTTTTGGGGAGAGATGGATAAAGTGGATAGATTGGTGCATCTCCACTGTGAAATTCTCCGTTTTAATTAATGGTTCTCCATCCGGTTTTTTTCAAAGCTCAAGGGGGTTGAGACAAGGAGATCCCCTCTCCCCTTACTTGTTTGTGATAGCCATGGAAGTGTTTAGTAGTATGTTGAGAATGGATATTAGTGGGGGCTTCTTATCTAGGTGGAGGGTGAGAGGTAGGAGTGGTGAGGGGTTTCAAATCTTGCATTTGTTATTCACGGATGACACGTTGGTTTGTTGTGAGGAGTCTTTAGATTAGATGACTTATCTAAGTTGGCTTCTCATGTGGTTTGAGGCGTGTTTAGGGTTGAAGATCAACTTAGAAAAGAGTGAGCTGATCCCGGTGGGAAGGTTGCATGATATAGAGGGATTGGCCTTGGAGTTGGGTTGTAAAGTGGGTGGGCTTCCTTCTTGTTATCCGGGATTGCCTTTAGGCGCACCTTTCAATTCATTGGTTGTGTGGGATGGGGTTGAAGAGCATTTTCGCAAAAGGCTTGCTATGTGGAAGAGACAGTATATATCTAAAGGGGGGAGACTCACCCTAATCAGAAGCACTCTTTCTAGCATGCCTATTTACTTTATGTCTCTCTTCTACTTGCCAAGAAAAGTGAGGTTGAGATTGGAGAAGATTTAGAGGGATTTTCTGTGGGGTGGGGGAGCTCTCGTCCAAAAACCTCACCTTGTTAGATGGAACTTGGTTTGCTTAAAAAAAAAAGAAAGGTGGGCCTAAGTGTGAGAAATTTAGCTTTAATGAATAGTGCTCTTTTGTGCAAGTGGAATTGGAGGTATGCTAATGAGAGAGAGGCGTTGTGGAGGCGTGTAATTAGCCTCAAGTATGGCGAAGAGGAGGGGGGATGGCGTACTCGGGATGTAATTGGGAGAAACAGTGTTGGGCTTTAGAAAGCAATTAGGAAGAAGTGGTGGATGTTAGATGGTAGGATAGCTTACTATGTGGGTAATGGGCAAAGAGTGAGATTCTGGAAGGACAAGTGGTGCGGAGATGGGCCACTTTGTGAGTCCTTCTCCTCTCTTTTCTCCATTTCCATGTCTAAGAATGCTTGGGTTTTGGAGGTTTGGAACTTCGTTGGAGATGGGGATGGTTGGACTCCTCTTTGTACAAGGGTGTTTAATGATTGAGAGATCGATTTGGTGGAGCGTTTGATGTAGAAGATCCATGCCTTCAGGGTTCAAAGGGAGGAGGAAGATAGAGTGATCTGGACAGCTTCAAATGATGGTGTTTTCTCAGTTAAGTCTCTTTATTCTATGTTGGAGCGGGGGGGGTTCTTCTATGTTCCCTAGCGAAAGAATTTGGAGGGTAAGAGTGTCTCCAAAGGTAGCTTTCTTTGCTTGGGAGGCTTCCTAGGGTAAAGTCTTAACTTTTGGAAAATAGGTGCTTACTTTGTCTATCCGAAGCAGAAATGGTGGATCATCTCTTACTTCATTGTGTTAAGATGCGGGTCCTGTGGAACCTTCTTTTCTCCCTTTTTAGTATATCTTGGACTCTTTCGTGTACAGTGAAGGCAACCCTTCTTGGATGGAATGGAGTTTTTGTGGGGAAAAGGCGCAAGAGGGCTTGGCAAATGGCTCCTTTATGTATATTTTGGTCAGTCTGGAAGGAGAGAAATAAACTAACTTTTGGGAATAAGGAACTCTCGCTTCAAAGGTTGAAATATTCTTTTGTATGTAATCTTTGGTCTTGGGTCAGGGTTTCCATAGTAGAGAGCCCTTCTTCTCTTGTAAGTTTTATAGACTGGATAGGCTCCTAGTAAGGGAAGGTGGTGTGTGTACTCCCTATATACTTCGAGGGCACTGGTTTTTTAGTGTTTCCTCTTTTTGATTAATATAATTTCTTTTTACTTATCAAAAAAAAAAAATGTACTTGCCCAAGTTCGTCAAGGAAAAGGAAAAGGATAAGGCAGCAAACTGGCACTGTTTGCATCCCCTTTTTTTTTTTTTTGATAGGATGTTTGCATCCCCTTTTTTGTCTGGCACCAATTAAACACGCTTAAATGTGCATCTAATTGATTTGCCTAAAAATAAATAAATACGTAAGAAAAAGTGTTCAGAACATGCATAAAGACTTTTTTTAAGACAACCAAACATGTACTTGTTCAAATTCATGAAGGATAAGAACAAGGCAGCAGACTGGCAATGGAAAGATCACATAGTCTTCAAGTCAAATTTTCCCAATGCTACTAATTCAATTAGAAACAAAATTTTCTCACTAAACTCCCAGAGCCAAGGAATCCTTCCCTTTCTAATAGGCATATGTTTCAGAAGCACCCATCTAAGATTGCATGTTTGCATAGATAGAGGTGTTGAATATCACTCTAGCAGTCTGCAGTCAACTGGTTAGTTCATCTGTAAGAATGATTTTGAATCAATTGACTGCCATCTTATCCATTCCTTCATGCATCATGTGTGAATTATGGCGTTTCCTTTTTGCATTTTTTGGGGTGGTGATGTGGAGCTATACAGCAAGGGTGGATCATTCCCATTATTTGGTATACTAAAATGAGCTGAACAAGACTATTTTTTCATAGCTCCCAATCTCCGAATCGAAATCTCTCCTTTTATGACTCTTATTATCTTCTTTTGTACGAAACACAATTTGCCAAAAATTAAAAAATTAAAAAGATAATAAAGCACAAAAAAGAGGGATAAGGTATTGATTTTATAATTGATTCTGTTTTCCTCATGTTGTACACCATGTGTGTATAATGTAAATGCCATTTGTCTTTTTATCCTCTAAAGATAAAGAATATCCTTTAACCTTTGATTAAAATGAATGTCTGCAATAGCAAGAAAATCTCTACAACACTCAGCAAAAATTCTTCATTAAAAAGGAATAGAAGTTCTTCATTTCATGAAATCACATCATAATGAAATGATAAACTTGTACCAATGACACAAGGATAAATGACTGTGTGAAAAAATGGAAAATTAAAGCATGCATATGCTTGAGTTTCTGAACATTGGCTTTTCATACAGGAAATCAATTATAATATTTTTATTTATTTATTTTTTTATCAGAAATAAAAACATTTTCATTAATGGAGTAAACAAGTGAAGCATGAGAAATCTTTCCCTAAATACAAAACCTAATCAAAACAAAGGAAAAGAAAATTAATCCAAAAGGCATCAAAACGTCTTGACATCACTATTTTAACCCTTTTGATCTACATATCAACTATTACAATTTTCACATGCCCTTCTTCCTTCTCAGGGTGCAGCAGCCATAAGTTAAAGGTGGTCAGCATGTTACAAATAAAACTTTTGGGCCGGCACTAATTTTCTGGGCACATCAGATTCTTCACTGATGAACCTGATAAATGAGCTCCAGTTACATCGACACAAAGACGACATCTCATGTGAATTAGACCTTGTCAAAGATTATAATATCCCCCACACCCTTCCTAACAGACCTTACCATATGAAAAATACAGTTTCTGCCATGACAAAAAAAAAATTGCATAGAACAATATTGCACAAACTTATGTTTAACAAAAAATATCTGAAGAAAATACCAGAAAGATCATGCACAGAAGACGTCATGATGCTGCTATGGACACAGAATACCCAGGCTCAAATCTGTTCACACATTCAAAAGCATAAATGCAGGTTAGCATGTACCTATAGCCCTTGTGGCATATATTTTAAAAAGTATGGTAACATGAAGAGGCAATAAGAAATGATAAGTGCAAAAGAATGCCAGACATGATCCTCCTACATGGAAAATTTCTGAGCAAGACTACGCAGCAAAAAAGAGAGATAGCAATAGCAAGTTAAGAAGTCGAGCAACAATTCATGTCATCACAATAATGGCTTTTTTCGTCTTTTTTGACTCCTGGTGATATACAAAGAGATCAGGAATTGACACACTCCATAATCATAGTAAAACTTCTCTTACTATCACCTTCCCAATACCTTGTAAAGAGCATAACAATATAGTTGAAATTCTTACCTTGCTTAGTGTTTAAAAAAATAGATGAGTTAGAGGTTGATAGTCTTCACTATTTTCAAAATATTAAGCTCTTTAAATAGATAAGCCACAATAAACCAGTGAAAGAAAAAATTGATGAGAATGGCAACTGCTATAGCCTTCAACCATGTGTCTTATTTTCAGCATATGACATCTTTGTCAGAAAGGTCCTGATAACTGATTAGCAACATTCAATTTTATGGATCAAAATAGAGGGAATATTTTCTCCTTGTATCATACAACATGTCTCGTGAGTTTTACACTTGGTTTGATCCATTACTTCATTACATATAAGGGGAAAAGGGAAAGTAAAAAACAGGAAACAAACAGTTGAGAAGCAAAATTCTGTCTCTCTCTGTCTGCCCAGGCGAGGAAACTTAAGAAAAAAATTAAGAGAAGAAGATACCCAAGCAATTATAGCATTTGTAAGTCGTAAACTGTACTAACTTGTTCAACATACATTTGGAATATTTTCCTCCCATGCCCACTAGGATTTCCTTCTCCACTTAGGTGTGAGGAAATTATTGAATTTTAAAAAAATTCCTTGCCCTTACCATGCTTTCTTCCCTTCTCCTCTTTCTAGAATTAAATGAGGTGTTACTTCTAATGGGAATTTGAGCAGGACCCATGATATGTATCTTGATCTAGGTAGTGATTAAGGAATAGAACAGAAGATAGCACCTTCTAAGAGGATTCAAGAACTTGGAACTTGGTTGATAGATATAACCATAAGTATGTAGTTATACTTTGTAGATACTTACGGGTTTTTTGGGATTTTTTTTTTTGTTTCCCCCCCTTCCCCCTTTTTTGGATAGGAAAGATGCTCATAATACTATTGATAGTATTTCACTAGTTTTAAATTTTTATGATAAAAAAATTGCATTGAAATGTCAGGTTTTGTGTTGGTTATATTAAAAACTGTACTATTCAATGTTAACATATTATAACATAAAAAAAATATATATATAGTTAACATTCAATTTGCCCGCAATACATAAGAGTTTCATATATGTAAAAATATTTTTCAAATTATTTCCAGATATAAAATAAAAAAATAAAAAAACAAATGATACACTGTGCAAAGAAACAGAAATGATAAACAATATGTTTCATGAATTGGCAATGGCAGCTATGAAGGTAAGCTCGACTCAAAGCATGGAGTGTATAAAAATTAAACATTTAGCAAGCAACTTCTTTACAGATTTATTATAGGTAGGTTCACTAAGGATATAGCATGTATCCATTTAACATCTCTTACACATTATGAAGAAAAAAATATTCAATGACCCAGAGGGACTGACAAAATTGTGTTTTATATATCAAATGTTAAAAAAATACTTCATGGTGGGTTGGCCTCTTAGAAAAAGAGGAACAATCAAACTCCAAGTATATAAATATCAAAGGATAAAATTAATATATCATCTTCAATTAGGGGTTGTCTTCAGCAGATGTTCCTTGAGAATAAATCAAACTAAAAATGTACATTATCTGTAAAAGGATTTACACCCCTCTCAAAGTGAGAGTTTCTTGTCCTTTCTCTACTTTTATTATTTTGCTAGTTTCTAATGTGAATTAACAAATATATCAACCGAATTAACTCCAGCAAAAAGGAAAACTAAAGTGACCAGTCTTCACTATTTTTCAGGCAAGATTTCATCCGATTCATTTCTGGACAACTCAAAGGTCAGATCAGAAAATGAATCACACAGACCAAAGAAATCAACTTAATCAAATTACACGAACCCAGAAAATCAACTGAATTAGACATATGGAAAATCTCCTCAACCAACATATATAATCCCAAAATTCAACTCTATCCGAAGAACCAACCAAAAATCTCCCCAACAAACAAAACCTAAACACTTCGCATAGATTCCAAACCCTGCCAATTCCCAATGCCACAAAGCAAAACTCCAACACGTAAAAGATCCAAAACAATTCAACATCACAGAGCAATCCGTTTGGTTTTCGGGAAAAACATAAGAAGAAAAAACAAAATCCAAAGTTTCGTTTCCAGGAGCCAAAACTCAAATTACCCAAAATTCTATATGGTTTTCTTCTCTCTATATTTTCCGCACCATTTCTCAGCAACCAAACGGATTAGGGAAAAGAGAATCGAGAAGCTAGGGTTTGAAGATTTGATCTTTTACCTTAAAGATGGCTCTTTGTGTCGTCCCTGTTACAGTTTTTTGGTTCTTCTTCTTCTTCTTCTTCTTCTCAGCTGCTAATATAATAATAAATAAAAAGTCTGTTTGGGAAACGAGAAACCTTGAGAATTTTCAAATTTGGACTTCTTTTTACCTCCGTACTTCACTGCAAATCCACCCACACCTTTCCCCTTTCTCTCTTCACTATTACTATTTTTATTAATTTACAATTTATAATAATTTAAAAATTCATATTAAAATAAATATATATAATAGGTTTACCAAAATAATATAGATAATGAATATATTTCAAATATTTCTGTTTTTAAATGAAAATTTAATTTTTTAAATATTTAATTTAAATTTAAAAATTATGAAAATAAAAAAGAAAAGGCTAAAAAAAGAGAGGATAAGAAAATTTGAGGCTGCAAGAAATGTGGGGACGGGCAGGGGCAGATTGTGGACCTGCCCGATAGGTGAGGAAAGCGAATCTCGTCCACAACTTACGTGGGGTCCAGCAATTGTGTGGATGGGATGGAAAGTATGGTCAGTGGGAGCCCGCCGGTTGAAGATTGGATTACGGCAACTTTCCGTGATTCCATATCTCGTAGGATCATATTATCGTCAAATTTGCCATCTCAGCATTCGCATGGCATCATCAAATTTGCCAACTCAGCATTTGTGATGCTCCCACGTGCTTAAATTAACTCCCCTCGGTAGAACTGGGGTATCATCCATCTAAGGTGTAATGGTAATGTCAGCATAAAATTTTCCGGAGGCTTTCAAAGTCACTGACATCATGTAACAATTAAATAATTATTTTATTTTTTAAAATTATATTGAAAATTCACAATTAGAAAATATCACTCTAATTCAAATTCAAATTCAAATTAAAAAATGCCATTTAAAAATTATATTGAAAATTCACAATTAGAAACTATCACTCTAATTCAAATTCAAATTCAAATTAAAAAATGGCATTTAAAAATTAAGACTTTATTTCAAATTCAAACCTGCATTTAGGAATTGAGCCTTCAATCTTATTCTAATTATTGTATTTATATCTTGATTTTTTGTTTTTTTAATGGGATATTTATAAATCCACACAAACAAGAGTTTCAATTTAAAAATAATAATATTTAATAGTAACCTATTTTGCATTTATTTTAAAATTAAAAAAATAAATTAAATTAATCATGCCCATTGCTCATATATTGATTAAGGTTGAATAAAAGGTATTCTCATCTAATCACTTATTTCCCTTTGATTTTGGATTGTTGTCGAGGCTGAATGCTGACCTTAAGGAGCAATTCCATCACTAAAGTCAACTAGTGACTCTAATGATGAGCTCATAGCTTTAGAAGGATATGTGGTACTCCCAATATAGTATATTGGTTGATCATTTGATGGACTTTCGGGTACATCTACTATAGATTTGGGAAACTTGTGTTTCCAGCCCATGATTAGGAAAATATATGATTTTGAAATCCTACATAAGTGAAATATGAGATTTTTCTGTTAATGGGGAAAATATTATATTTCTCGTGCACTATATACTGTATAGATATGCATTTCCAAAATTGCCCTTTAATGTTTCCCTATCAACAGCCACCGTGTCCATGTCAACAGGAAGGTGCACAATTTAATAAGCACCAAAATCTGAAACCCACAAACACTCGACCCGAGGAACATTTAAAAGTTGGGAAATTCTCTCTATCACTTCCTTTTGTTTTGCCTTAACCCGATATCAGAAAATTCTCATTTTCATAGTTTGTTTGATATATGAAGATAGGTAGCCGATCTGTTTATTGACGTTCTGACCAGGTGATGGATATCCATCTTCCCAAAGCTGTCTTCGTCTCATTTTGGCCTAACCCTAGTGTGTCTCTCTTCATGAGTTGACCACCCAAACCCAATAAGAATATTCCAAAAACCTTCAACGAAGCCAAAGTCTAGGCATATATTCATATTTCTTCATCAAATGTTTTTAAGGTTTCTAGAAACCGAAGTGGAGCTTCCTCTTGCTATGGATTAATCAATCACAAGTGAGTTTTCCATTCAAGGATTTGTTTGGCTGTTGAGAAAATATTGGGGTCGAAGGTCTTATATTTTGGGGTTTGTTGTATTTTGATTCATTTTTGCATGAATGAAATAGAAGGAAATTTTGTTTTGGTTAAAGAAATTTTCAGATGGAGTTAAATCGAGTTCATCATAGCAATAACAACAAAGTTTTTCAATAATCAATGGCCCTAGCTTGTGGAAAGGCCTAAACTACCGATTTAGCTTTTTATCACTTTTTATCACATTCAGCCCTCCCATGGTTCCCTTTGCAAACATTAGATACCTGATGTGTCACTTAATGTTGTTTTGGAACTGGTATGAGAAGCCAGGAAATTATGGATTGGATGTTAAGGCTAAAAATTCCTGAAATCTTAAAGGTCTGCTTACTGATTCATTATCATTTCATGCCCATTTTGTTCCTTTCCTTTCAGCCGTTCAGTTGTTTTGTTACCCACAATTCTCCAACAGTCAAAGTACGGAACACATGGAGGCTGAAATTCAGGACATAAGCGAATTCGAATCTCATTCTCCTTTTGAAACCCAGATTTCTGCACCTTCTCTAGAAGCAAAAGATATGAAGCATATTCAAGAGGAAATAAAATTACTACTGAAATTTGACTCAGCTCAGAAGCTTGTCCATTCATTCGAGGCTTCCCCATATGATGGAAATGAGTCTTTGAGTATAATTTCTTTACTTGCATTTTCAAGTAATAATGAGCTTGTATTTGAGTTTTTTGAATCTGAGCAGCCACAACTACGAAAGCCACAGCATAACAAGTAAGTTCTTGCTACTCTATTGTTGTTTCTCTTTATTCTTTCTTGTATTAAATATTGTTGATTTGAATCTATGTTTTAGCTTACACTTAAATTAAGGATGGTGCTATATTGTTATGATACAATTGGCACACATCAATATTGTGGCCATATGCTATTTTTTTGGCGTTAATTTGTTAATCTGATGGTGGCCACATCTTGAACACCTCAAATTTTGAGGTACTTCCAATTCGCATTTCAACTTCTATGTTTTAATTTGAAATGCTTACTTCTATGCGAAAATATTCAATTTTCAAAAAATCTTTTTGACTCTATTCAATAGGTCTAATAATGTATGTATGTTGGACCTTTTGAAGCAATTATACATCTTGGGAGGCAATTCTAATTGGTTAATAAAAATACATTTCAATTTTTTATATTTTTTTTTCATTTTTCCTTAGTTTAGCCATATGGAAAATGGACAAATGAATTGTGGGGTAATTTTTTATTGTTGAATTTGTGATTTCTTTAATGGGTTTTTGTTGAAATAGTGGTGAAATGTGTAGAAATTATTGGACAATATGCAGTGACAAAACAAAACACAGAAAGCAATATGTCAATAGGATTTATGTGGGCCTTTTGTTGAACCCCTCTATAACTAAAACAGAACAAGGTTACTATTTATATTCCACTTCTGGTGATAGGAAGAAGTGCTTCCATAGTGTTCATTTGGTTTCTGTCAAGTTGAAGGAAGAATTTTGTGAAACTGATCTGAGGCCACCCATGATTTATGGAACAGAATGATGGGTAGTCAAGAAACAATACATCTAAAAAATTATCATAAATGAATGAGGAAGTAGGGATGGTATATAAAAAATGCTAATTGCACTAGCATAGATGTTTAAGGTTAGCATGAGGATAAAGAGGAAATGGCCAAAATGAAAACAGGATGAAACAGTAAGGCTATGTTTGGTTCTCGGAAAATGTGAGAGAAAGAAAATTGGGAGGAAAAATGGATGGAAAGAAAAAGCTAAGGAAATGAATATAATTTTTTTCACTTGTTTGGTTATCCATGGAAAATTCAAGGGAAAAAAAAAAAAGAATTCATTTTCTTTTGTTTGGTTAACCACAAAAAAAAGTCAAGGAAAAATGGAAGGAAAATAAAATCAACAATTTGTCTTAAATAGTTATCAATTTGTTGAATAATAAAATAAATTAATCCAATAAAGAAACAGTTGAAAAACGTGAATTTTTCGACATAAAACATTGCTCATAAAAAGTCTTTGCTATTATTTTTTTTATTAATAATTATAAGATTTATGTTTAAAATTTTCCTCATGCAAAGGCTCGAGTTACAGTCAAGAACACGAATTTCGATCACTTCAAATTCTATAATAGTACTGCAACTATATCATATTTGGGCACTGCAGTAGGGGAGGCAACTATTCTTAAGGCGAGGGCTAGATCAAGATCCACCAAAAGGTTTAACATAACTGTGCCCATATCTTCATCCAAGGTAAATAACCATAGACAATTGCGTAGAGATTTAAATTCTGGGGTTTTGAATCTAAGCAGCACTGCAAAGTTGAGTGGAAAGATACATCTGTTCAAGATTTTCAAGAAGAAGAAATCTGCATAAATGAGTTGTACCATGGAGCTTCATACTAACACAAGCTCCATTGAGAACTTGAGCTGTAACTGAAAATTCTACCAAGCTTAATTCACTAGTGTTTTTCTGTCATGGGGGAGAGGCCATATGTGATGGAAAGAAACTACAGAATTTGTATTTTGCATATTCAACAACTATGTAATCACCTAGAATTCATCATTCATTGTAAAACTAAAGAAGTCTTACATAACAAACAAATAAAAATAAGCCCTTATAGCAAATGAATAAAAGAAGTCTTCATAAGTCTAAAAATATAATAGATCAATTTCTAATAGTCAACTATCATCCATGAGTTTTGATATCAAAACTTCACATATAGCCCCAAAACAAAAGTAAAACTAAAAATAAAAATGTTTTGATATCATCCACTTTTCCGTTTCGGTACGCACTGCTATAGTAGATTCACCGTCACAGATGCGCCTCTTGAAGTCATCTTTTAACCGGACATTCTTAGGATGGAATGCTTTATTTTGTTGCACTTATATGTAGACAAGAGAGAAACACACAGGTTGGAGTTTTGGATTATTGGTTTTTTTTCTCTCAAATTAGACAATTTTTGGGAAATTTTACATAGGTCTCGGGATTGTGTGGGTGATGAAGCCAAGAGAGAGAGAGAGAGAGAGAGAGAGAGAGAAATACTCCCAAATCAAAGAGAAGAAAGGTTTCAGATTAGGGAAATAACAACCGGTTGTTGGGTCGGGTGATTTTTCATAGGTTTCAAATTCAGATTTTTTTGTTTTATAAATTTTCAATCTCTCATGTGAAATGGAAGGTTTCCTGCTAATATGGAGATAGGGTTGCAGCTGACATGGAGGCATGGAGGGGCAATCTAGGAACATAAAATGGAATCAGCAAAGAGTGCATGAGAAAGATAATATTTTGCCCTTTCACGGTCAAATCTTATATCCCAGTTCATTATAGTTTGATTGTCATAATACTTTCAAATAGCTGGCTGCAAACACAATTTTCCCTATAAATTTCCTTTTGAGGCATATATGCTCCCAACAAATTATTTAGAAGTAAATCCTTGGAATTTTGGGTCATGTGTTTGACCACAAAAATACAGGTTTTAATCCCTTTTTAAAACTTATATCTAATGTGATATCTTTCCCATCATGTTGGATCATTCTTTCCTAAAAATGAAGAGAGTTTGGTATAAAAATGGAATGTATTTGATTGTAATTTTAAAAAATATTTTTAATATTTTTAATGTTTTAAAATAAAAAAATTTAAGTATTTAAAATATTAGAAACACTTTTTAAAATCAGTATCAAATACATTTGAAGTCTTAATTGACAATTAAAGCTTTAGTTGATAATTGAGACTTCACATCATCTTTTCATAACTAATATTTTTTAAATCAAAACGTCAATTAGTAATTGAGATTTTAGGTTAAAAAATAAAGTCATAATTGATAATTGAAACTTTATTTTTTTTTAATTGAAGTCTTAGTTAAGAATTGAGATTTCAACTTATTTGTTTTAAAAAAATATTTTTTAATCATATGATTCTTATATAATATAAAAAAATCATTTTAAATATAAGTTTGACAAAGTCATTAAATTTTATTTTATTTTTCCTTCAAAAGGGGCTATTTTGGT
The DNA here is from genome assembly GCF_030704535.1 of Vitis vinifera. Classification (NCBI taxonomy): domain Eukaryota; kingdom Viridiplantae; phylum Streptophyta; class Magnoliopsida; order Vitales; family Vitaceae; genus Vitis; species Vitis vinifera. The sequence continues at coordinate 13,478,848 of NC_081814.1, forward strand.
CAAAAACTCAAATTCATGAGTTTGATTGAAAATGAGAGTGATCATGTTGTCACATCGATATTAGAAAAAATGTGTTGGACATGGTATAACTATTATGAAAACTAAATAAAAGAACACAACATAGTATATTATTGAAATAATTTTGAAATATTAATTTAAATCTTCTAAATAAATCATAATAATAAAGAACAATAATTGTCTAAGAAATTGACATAGCATACAATGCATCTATGTTCCACCATTTGTTGATTTCAATGCAATGGAAGGTATAAACAATGGGTTTAGTTAAGACGTCAAAGTTATTCTTTTTGGTAGGCACGAGAGCTATATATTTTTCAAATAAATTTATTTTTGAAGAATAACTTATAAGAAAATTATTAAGATATAAAATTAAAGTGATAAATATGGGAAATAATTTTTCTTTTTTTTAAAAAACTATGGCACCATATTAAAAATAAATAAACTCATCACGGTTCGAGTGTAAAAATTGCTATATAAAGCTACAATATGACTTTTTGTTGATTTTTTTTTTCAAAGATCCAATTTCTTTATATCCTAATTCTATTTATTTGTTCTTTTACTTTGTCTCCTTACTTTATACCCTTGAGCTCATTGTTTAAAAAACCCAAAGTGTATTTAAGTAATTTTATAATAAAGTTAATTATTTGATTAATTTATCATGTTTATAACATGTATGTGCTTTTCCAATCTAACAAATGTGATGTCTAAACATTTTTTGTGATTTTGCTCTCATACATTCAAATTCTGCTCCTTAGTCTCCCAATTACACCTCCAAGTTGTCCAATTCCACTTTGAAGGAAAGAATTACAAGTAGTCTAGTGGCTTTATACTCAAAGTCTCGTTTTGTTATATCACATCTCATATTTTTGTACCTTGGTCCTTTATGTCCTATGTGACTGCTTTAAATAAGAATATGTAATTAAATAATATAAATTCTTTCGCTAAGAGAGCAAAAAAATTCATAATATTTGGAAATTGTATAGATGATTGACAATTCCATTTGTCATGTTTTTTTTTCTTCATAATTGTAATGATTTTGTTCTCGTGTTTTCACAATCCACTTCTTAGTTGCTCAATGTCGCTTCCTAAATGTCCAATCATCGCACCCTGATTGCATTCCTTTGTACTTTAATGTTATGTCTTTGTATCCTCCTTTACCTAATTTTATAGAAAAAGTATTTAATTTAATATATATCCATTCATTTATTTATAAAAATTTTAAAATTTTAAAATAGTTATAAATTTTAAGCAAACAATAGTTATTATATATTGATTAAAAATTTAAATTATTTATAATTTTTTAAATAATATTTTATATAGAGTAATTTTTATTTTTATTTTTGAAATTTCTCAATTTAAATGGTGACATTAAAAAATTTGTTTCACATTTTTTATGATAATTTATTTAAAATAATAAAATTATATTTATTTTTTATGTTGTGTGTACGCTCGAATTTTGTAAAGGTCCTGCAAAATTAGCAAAAAAATAAAAAATAAAAAATAATGCTAACAAAATATTTATTGAAATTAAAATATTATGGGTATAATCTCAAAACTAATATTCTTTACAAAATATTTCCCCTCTGATTTTTTTGCCTTGATCACAATTTGGAAGACAATGATGACATTTTCTTGATTTTGAAGATTAATCAAGGACCACAAGTGGCTTATTCCCAAATGAACTCGTTGAATGACGAAGAACGTAGGGAGATTTGATGAAGCTTTTTTTAAGTGGTCTCTAGATTTTCTCCTTAGGATTTCCTTTATGGATTTCTTTTTTGAATTTCTCCTATTTTTCTTGAAAGAAGCCACTTGTATTTATAGGTGAAGACATGAAATTTGAATTTTGAATTCTCAAATTTTAGTTGCTTAATTAAAGGGATTTAGTTACTTGATTTTAGCAACTTTTCTTCTTCCAGAGGTTTCATCGAGATAATAATGATAATAATATATTATCATTATCCTTTTTATAATTGGAGATTAGTTCCACTTTTTTTTAGGAAATTTTATCCATAATAGGATATTTATTTATTTATTTTGAAGACCAAAATAGTGGTAATTTAATCCACTAAAATTTTTATGTCTACAAATGCCCCTACTTCAAGACGTATCATGTACATGTATTGTCATGTGGATGAGGTGAGTCTTGAAGTAAATTTTTTTTTTTTCAAAAAAATATTTGATAGGAAGTTTCCTATTTAAAAAAAAAAATTTCTTTATCACTTTTTACCAAACTTCACTTCGTTTTCCTTCTTACTTTACACTTTGAATCCTTTTCCAATCTGTCAACCCTTTATATATATATATATATATATATATATATATATATATATATTTATTTATTTATTTATTTATTTATTTATTTATTTAAAGGGGACAATAGTTGAGAAAACAAACTTGAACTTTTTTAGAGAGTTTTTTTTTTTATCCTTGGATGTTTTTCGACCCAATTTGAGAAACTTGACTTGAATCATTTTAGAAATTCTTTCAATTTTTGGGTGATCTTCAACCAAATTTTAAGGAACCCAATATGAATTCTCCACGAGGAATCCTTCCATTTTTTCAATCATTTTCAACCTTGGATCAATTTCCAAACCTATAAGTTTGTTTGTTTTTTTTTTGTTTTTTTATGTATTATATATGCATTGGAGATCATGTTGTGGCATTCAACATCAAGTTGTGGGGAGGCATCAACAGTGGCTGAGTATAGAAGGCCGTTTGTGGCATGCCAAAATCATGTTGTGGAGCCAAACTGGAATGCTTGTGTATACATATATTTATACACACAGTGGTGGAATGCCAGTTTCAATGACCGGGTTGTAATATGTATATATATATATATATGTATATATATATATATATATATATATATATATATATATATATATATATATATATATATATACATATATATATATATATACATATATTTATACACACAGTGGTGGAATGCCAGTTTCAATGACCGGGTTGTAATATATATATATATATGTATGTATGTATAGATAATCTCCTGAAAAGTGGTGGAGATTTTTTTTAATGTATATAATATGCATGGAAAAAGTCAAACCTTCCATAAGTGATATATATATTGACATGCAATCTTCTTATTTATTCGAATTTTTTTTCTAACTTTTTTTTTTGTCAAGGAAGAAAAAGACTCACCTTTTTCGAACACGTGTTGGACTTCATCATTTGCAGAGATGAATTTGATTTTAGGTAATTTTTTTTAAAATTACCTTAATACTTGAGGGGGAATTTTTAATAAACTTAAATATCCATATAAAAAAAAAATTTAAAGTTTGACCCTCATGTAATCAAGGCATAACTTTGATGCGAAGCGGTGTCGTATTTTCAACACTTATGTGCTAAAGTCTTCACCCATGCAAATGGGCTTGACTTGAATGCATAGTGATGTTCAAGTTTTAACATTTAATTAAAACCATAATAATACTTGGTATCTATGCAAACAAGTTATGGCTCTGATGCTACGCTGTATTGCACTTTCAACACTTAATACAACTTAAGTGCTAAGGTCTTCATTCATGCGAATTGACTTGACTTAAATGCATAGTGGTGTCTAAAAACTTAGACCCATATTTTATTCTTTTTTTTTTGTAGGATGGCGTTCTTCAAATGTTTCAAAGAGAAAATTGTAACCATTCTTGAGGATGATAGTGAAGGTTTTGAGGAAGGGACTACCTTGTCCGTGCGTAAGTCACTTACTGACCTTCAATCTTTGTCAGTGCCAGTGGCAAAGGATCCATTACACATTTCTTCTTGGTCCCGAATTGCATCGTGCAAGCTTACAAATGTCAGCAATTCAAAACTTAATAAGGTGAAACTTGTTTATGATGTCTTGCTGCTGAATTCCTCTCACTTAACTACTACTGAAGTTCATGATGAATTTGGATTGTTGGATTCTTGTGTTTGTGATGAAGAAACCAAATGAGGAAGCTCCTTCAAGGTACTTGGGGAATCTTTCTTTACCGAAAGATATTGGGAATGGGTAGAGGATGTATTGGGTTGGTATGGACCATTTCTTAAAGGATGAAACCTTTATGAAGCTATTTTTACATCCTTATTCAACTACAATCACCATGCCTTTATGATTAGGGCCTTTTGTGAACGTTAGTGTCCTACCACTAACACCTTGTATACTTCCATTGGAGAGGTTTCCATCTCTTTTTGGGACTTGTATTGTATTGTTGGACTACCCATCATTAGATCTTTTTATGATGATATGGTACCGAGCATGAAAGAGCTAGCTATCTAATAATGCAATGAAGTTTTCACTCCTACCAAGTTGTTGAAACTTATTCCTTGCATATCATCGAATTTTCTCTAAGATGAAGGGGAAGTTTTCAATCAAGTTAGCCTATTGGGTGTCATTTTGGTACAAAGACTCCATGAAGTATGCAAAACCCCCAAATAAGAGTACAAGGAATAAGACACAGAGGCTTAAGGAGACTCATAACCCCTTTGGGGATATTGATCCTATTAAATATTGTATCCCAATCAGAAATAAAAGTTTTTGACGACCTTGGCATGGCCGAGACAGATGTTAAGGAAACTTACTTGGCCATTTTCTTGGCATGCTAGTTATGTAAGTTCATTCTTCCTTGGGGGGTGTCAATTTGATTTCTTCTTGGAGTCTTCAAGGTAGCTAGTAGAATGGCTCAAGGTGAGACATTTAGCCTTGATGTTCCGGTGTTAGCAAGCATTTACAATGGCTTAAATGAAATTGCTTGTTCTTCAAAGCCTTGGACTAATTCTAGACCCTCCATTTTGTCCCTTTAGCATATGTCTTTAAGTTCACTTCCAATGCTCCACAGTAGTTCCTTGATGACCCATTGCTACTCATACTACTTATCTTTTTTAACCACCCTAGAGACTTTGGTTGAGGAATTTATCTAGCCCTCCCCGTTGTAACCTTGGTAGTCCTTTGAGTTTAAGTTAGGCTTCACTTGGGTGCACTTTAGGTTAGATTCCATTTAGTTCGCCTTACGTCACTTAGACATTTTTTGACTCACTTTCCTGCATGTTTTGCATAGTTTCATGACTCACATGGCTTGTACAACTTGCATGTGCTTTATTCTTTTTTATATTGGTTAGTTTTATTCACTTATTTATTTATTTACTTGTTTTTAGGAAATTGCTTAAGATTAATGATTCTTTCTTTAAGTTATTTGAAATTATATTTTATTATTATTAGTATTTAAATATGTATGCATTTGATATTTTAGTTTTAATTGCATAATTTTAATTTTTAATTTTTAATTTTTAATTTTCAATTTTTAATTTTTAATTTTCAATTACATGATTTTTTTATTCTATTCTTTACTTTTTATTTTGCATGATATTTTGCAAGGAGGAAATCTTCACTTTCCAAGCAAGTTTGACTCGAGAGGAAACACCCCATTGGCTTATGGATGGAAAGTTTGGCCACATTGGAAAGTAGTTTCTTTACATGGCACATAAGGTTTTGCAAGAGAAGATGTGGTGACATTTTTTTTAGAGAGTTGAAGATTTTTAGAAAAGGAAAGAAGCAGTTTCCTTTATAAAGAAGGACAGTGATTGACTTTTTACATGGAGAAAGGGAAAGTGGTAGAGTTTTTGATATGGAAAAAGAAGAATGATAGAACTGTTACACAACCACACTGCACACACTGGTTAGTTCATAAGAAAATAAAGAAAACTGGAAAAAAAAAACAGAGAATTAAGGAAGAAGATTAGACCGAGTCTTGTGGAAAACACAATCTCCTTAAAACAGATTCGCCTTCTCCACAGGTGCTTTGAGAATCGCAAGGCGTCTGTCTCCCAGGATAAAACGATCTTCGAATGGCAGCAACAACACTCTGCAGCCACTCCGGCGAACTGGAAATTGTTCAACTCTATCACGGACACGGAAAGAAGGAACTCTTAAACACTCTGACAATACTCCAAAGTTTTTCTGTACTTTTTTGAAAGAAAGTCTACCACTATTTATAGACTTCAAGGAGGGAAGAACACAGACAGGTTCAGAAAGCCAAAATGAATTTGGCTTCTTGAGACTCTTAGAATTCTGGAAAATTGAATGAATTTACTTAATTCAATGGATTTACTTAATTTCATTCATCCCCTTTTTCCAACAATTCCCCACATGAAAGAAATTAAGACACGATGAACTTTGTGATAGAGTACAACGGTTGAAACCTGCATAGGAGAGGTAGGTGTTACCCCTTGAACCTTCCCTTGTAGAAATATGTTTACTCTACTAGCTAAACAGTAGACACGATGTCCTTGAACTGCTCTGCCATTTATGTAGATGATGACATATCTCACACAGGAATCTTCCTAACATATTTCAGTTCTCACTTTTATGTTCATTTTGGCCATGAACATACGCCTGGTTCTGTAAGAGTTTAATAAGAATTGTGCCCTACTCAACTCCCTTAGAAGCGGCCCCACTTCACTCTTACATAGGTGATCTCTTAATCACGAGTAACCCGCATTACTCTGTTCGGATTTCCGAAGCATAAGGATCATTAAAAGCATAGCTTACCCTTTCCTCTTACGGGCATCACTATTTTATCATAGGAATGGACTAGGGAAGATCCCCACAGTGACTTAACAAAGTCTTTACAGTTTAGTTGTCCCTTTTGAACCTAGATCTCGGGATCTCCAGTCAACTAGGTTGGGTATCCACTGTATTGACTTATTCTTTTATGGGCTTTAGTCCCATTCCCCTTGATGACTTTTCAACTAACTCTCTATTTAACCCTTTGGTTAGTGGATCCGCAATGTTATCTTTGGATTTCACATAGTCCACAGAGATAACCCCAGTTGAGAGTAGTTGTCTAATGGTATTGTGTCTACGACGAATGTGTCTAGAATTACCATTATACATATTACTCTGTGCTCTACCAATTGTAGATTGACTATCACAATGTATGCAAATTGGAGGCACAGGCTTTGACCACCTTGGAATATCCTCTAGGAAGTGGCGTAACCATTCAACCTCTTCCCCACATTTATCTAGTGCTATAAATTCAGATTCCATTGTGGATCTGGCAATAACCGTTTGTTTTGAGGATTTCCACGACACTGCTGCACCTCCTAGTGTAAACACATAACCACTATGGGATTTTGAGTCTTTAACATTAGATATCCAATTCGCATCACTATATCCTTCAAGTATAGTAGGATATTGATTACTACTCAAAAAGTGCTATTTGATAGCCTATAATTAATCATTTTAAACACTTTTGAGTAGTAGTTTAGGCCTTTTAACTCAATTGGCATGTTAAGGATCCTTTAAAGCAATTTTGATCACTTTGTGTAAGTTTTGGTGTTTTTGTTAGTATTTTGATCACCAAAGCAAGTCAAGAATGAGGAGAGCTATGAGGAATCTTGGGCAAAGCTTAGAATTCAATTGCCAAGAGTGAATCTGGATTGCAAGGAGAAAAAGCAAAGAGAATCTGCCATGAAGCCTATTCTTGATGACAGTCGTAGCAGCCACTTTTGGAGCACTTTCTGAAGTCCAAATGATGCATGCTATATACCATTTCAAAGCTCAGGAAGTCAACAATCCAATGCTTTAAACGATGCACGATTCAGAGTTGAAACGAAGAAGTTGCAGCCATTACAAGTCAATCACTCTAAAGTGTTGCAGAATCAGCCTTTTGTTGCGAGAATTTCGCAGCACTTTTGTACAGTAAGGTGTTTCTCCTTCTGAGGATGCACGAACCATGCCGCGAGAAGGGAGCTGGAAACCTCAAGGTGGAAGCCAACTTCGCAACCCTGTGAAGATAGCTCGGTCTTGCAAAATAATTTCGCAACCCTCTTGGGTGTCTGCGAAATTTCGCAGACACCATTTTACTCCTGCGAAATGGTTCCTGAAGCCTCCCGAAGCTTGCTACCGACATTGGGAGATATTTTCCATTAGATTTTTGTTGTCTAAATCCCAAAATACTCCTTGTAAACCACCAATTACATGATTCCTTAGTTTTTAAGTTAGTAAAAAGACCAAATATCTTTGTAACAATTAGTTTTATATTGGTTTGATATATATACCTCTCGAGAGCCTGTTCTCAGAGAGGAGTTCCTTCTGTAACCGTTTTGGTAAGCAAGTAAAGGTCTTTTCTTTCTACTGCCTTACCTTCTCACTTTGTATTTTCATTTTATTTCTAAGTTATGAATTCTCTGAGGAATTTTCCCCAGAGAATGAGTAACTAAACCTCCAATTCCTTGGAGCTAAGGTTGCCGGGGAAGGTTCCAAGTGCAAAAATGCAAAGCTCTGTGGTTTTAGCTAGTAATGAAGAGGAAGTGAAATCTTTTAGTGATTTCAATGTTTTTAGTTAACTTAAAACACCTTGGAGTCACCTGGGCCAACACTTGGTAAAGCAAGTGATTTCCAACCATGGAAATGCACTAGTTTACCTCTTGCGAGCCTCCGGGAGGTGACTTCAAGGTAGGATTCTCTGGAATTACCAACACTTGGTAAGCTTTTGGATTCCTAGGAGACATCCATTAGTTATCTCTTGCGAGTTTGTGAAGGGGAATCCAAGGTTAAAGATCACCTTGAATGGTAAGTGCTCGTGAGAGGCATGAACCATTGCAAGTTGCATCAGTGAGAGAATTAAAGTGAAATCTAATTGAAGGAGTCTCTGTACATCACCGGTTAGAGAATTGACTATAAGTTGAATCTCTAATGCGAGGAAATGAACCAACTGACCAGAGCCGTGTCTTTTGCATGAGGAACCCCCCAGTGAACCTAAATCTCCAAGGAATGTTTTTCTTCCTAAATTATTCCAAACTTCTGTTAAGTTAGTTAGTTTAAGCCTCAACCTTTACCAATCAAAGTTTGTGTTTTATTTCTTAAGCTAACCGTGAAATGAAACAAGACCAATTCACTTGGAATTGGTATCCTTGATTGCTTGTTAGTTATTCCCAGTGAACGACCCTAGAGCCACTATACTATAGTAGCTTTTTATTTGCTACCCTAGTGTATGGTGTTATAGGTATAAATTTTGTTGATCACTTCCTTAATCAAGGAGCACCAGCTGAACACAAATCAGCTGAGACACCAATTGGGCATGAATCAGATATCTCGTATAGTGCAGCCCATAATCACGAGTAAACCGTAAGTACTTTAGTACTCTTATAATTCCTTGCCAATGCTTGGCTCCGGGATTACTCGTATATCTACTCAGTTTACTAACCGCATAGGCTATGTCTGGTCTTGTACAACTCATTAAGTACATTAGACTGCCTATTATTCTAGAGTATTCTACTTGAGAAACACTCTCACCTTTATTCTTGGACAAATGTAGAGTTACATCCACCGGTGTTCTAGCAACTCCAAAATTATCTTTATCAAACTTTCCAAGAATTTTGTCTACATAATGTGACTGACTTAATATGAGTTCATCTGATGTTCTTTTGATTTTTATTCCCAATATAACATCAGCAAGTCCCATGTCTTTCATGTCAAACCTTGAATTCAACATGTTCTTTGTAGATGTGATCATCTTATCATCACTACCAACAATAAGCATGTCATCTACATACAAACATACAATGACATATCCATGTTCTGTATCCTTGACATAAACACACTTGTCACATTCATTGATTTTGAAGCCATGTGACAGCATAACATTGTCAAATTTTTCATGCCATTGTTTCGGTGCTTGTTTTAAGCCATACAAAGATTTCACCAGTTTACAAACTTTCTTTTCTTGTCCTAGAGCTGAAAAACCCTCAGGTTGCTCCATATAGATTTCTTCATCTAAATCTCCATTTAGAAAGACTGTTTTTACATCCATTTGATGTATTTCAAGATTTCTCAATGCAGCAATTGCAAGTACCATCCTTATGGAATTTATTCTCGTCACAGGAGAATATGTGTCAAAATAATCTAGGCCTTCAATTTGTCTGTAGCCTTTGATTACAAGTCTTGCTTTATACTTGTCAATTGATCCATCTACTTTCATCTTTCTCTTGAAAATCCACTTGGAACTTAAAGGTTTACAACCTGGTGGAAGATCCACTAGTTCCCAAGTATGGTTTTGCAATATGGAATCAATTTCACTCTTAATGGCCTCTTTTCACATAAGACCTTCTGTAGAGTTCACCGCCTCTTTAAAAGTTTGAGGTTCGCCTTCAAGCATAAAAGTTAGAAAATCTGGACCAAAAGACTTTTCTGTCCTTACCCTTTTGCTACGTTTAGGTTCTACCTCAACTTCTTCATTTTGATCCTGACTCTCAAGCATTTTTTTTTATGAACTTGGCTCTTCTTTGGATTTACATGGAAATACATCTTCAAAGAATGATGCATTCCTTGATTCCATTATCGTGTTCTTATGAATATCTGGGATATTTGATTCATAAACAGGAAACCGATAAGCATTACTATTATGTGCATAGCCAATGAAAATGCAATCAATAGTCTTAGGTCCTATTTTCACCTTTTTAGGTGGAGGAACTGCCACTTTAGCAAGACATCCCCACATTCGTAAGTATGTGTAGGATGGCTTTCTTCCTTTCCATAACTCATATGGAGTCTTTTCTGCTTTCTTTTTGGGTACCTTATTCAAAAGGTAATTAGCAATTAAAATGGCTTCTCCCCACATGTTTTGTGGCAAACTAGAACTTATTAACATTGCATTCATCATTTCCTTTAAGGTACGATTCTTTCGCTCAGCCACTCCATTGGATTGAGGTGAATAAGGTGCTGTTGTTTCGTGTATAATCCCATGTTGAGCACAAATGTCAACAAATGGCGATTCATACTCACCACCTCGATCACTTCTTAGTACCTTAATTTTCTTGTTGAGTTGATTCTCAACTTCGGTTTTATAGAGAACAAATTTCTTTATAGCTTCATCCTTGCTTTTTAGTAAATACACATAACAATATTTGGTGCTATCGTCAACAAAAGTAATAAAATATTTATTACCACCTCTTGTTTGTACAAATTTCAAATCACAAATATCACTATGGATCAAATCAAGGGGTTCAGTGTTTCTTTCAACACTTTGAAAAGATGACCTTGTTAGTTTTGCCTCAACACAAGTTTCACATTTATGGTTGGAATTAATTTGGAATGTTGGTATATGATTTAAGTTAATTAATCTACGTAATGTATCATAATTAACATGTCCTAATCTACCATGCCATAGATTAGAAGACTCAAGCATGTAAGTAGAAGTACTAGCTTTATTCATATTTGACTTAATAATAGTCATTACATTGAGTTTCCACATTCCATCACTCATATACCCTTTCCCAACATACATTCCACTCTTGGACAAAACAACTTTGTTTGACTCAAAGACCAACCGAAATCCATGATTATTCAGCAATGAACCAGACACCAAGTTCTTGCGAATTTCCGGTACATATAAAACATTGGTCAGAGTCAACTCTTTCCCAGAAGTCATCTTCAAGATTACTTTACCTTGACCCTTGATCTCAGAGGTGGCAGAGTTCCCCATGAACACTTTTTCCCCATTCTCAATTGGTTCAAAAGTGGAGAACATTTTCTTATCAGAGCATACATGGCGAGTAGCACCAGTATCAATCCACCATTCCTTTGGGTTAGAACCCACCAAGTTCACCTCAGAGACTACTGTTGTGAGGTCAATGTCATAAACATTTTTAGTGATGTCGTCAATCACATTAGCTTCCTTAGGTTTATTCTTTTTGGGCAGTCTACAATCAACAGACTTGTGACCTTGCTTACCACAATTGAAGCATTTCCCTTGAAATTTCGGCTTCTTTGAGATCCCTCCTTTAGGTCCCAACTTAGATCCTTTCCCTTTGTTGTTGTTCGTCTTTGCCTTGGAACTTTGACCATGTTCTACAAAGTTAGCCTTGGCCTCATTTAGAGTGTGCGCGCCTTTCTTTTCAGATCTTCAATTATCTTCTTCAATGCGAAGTCTAATAATTAGATCCTCGATGCTCATTTCCTTTCTTTTGTGCTTGAGGTAATTCTTAAAATCTTTCCAAGCAGGGGGTAGTTTCTCAATAATAGCTGCTACTTGGAAAGTTTCACTCAACATCATTCCCTCAGCATGTATCTCATGCAAGATTACTTGAAGTTCTTGGACTTGACTTACCACAGTCTTGGAATCTACCATCTTATAGTCGAGGAAGCGACCCACAACAAATTTCTTAGCCCCGACATCCTCAGTTTTATATTTCCGGTCTAGAGATTCCCATAGCTCCTTAGCTGTTTTCTTGTCAGAATAAACATTGTACAACGAATCAGCTAAACCATTCATGACATAATTTCTACACAAGAAGTCAGAATGTTTCCAAGCATCTATAGCACTGATGACTTGGATATCGTGCTCGTCTTCTTTGAGCTTAGGAGCATCCTCAGTCAAGAATCTTGCAAGATTCAACGTGGTCAAATAGAATAACATCTTTTGTTGCCACCTTTTAAAATTTAGTCCACTGAACTTCTCTGGTTTTTCTCCTGGTGAGACAGAGATTGGTACAGCAGTAGGCATCGCTGGCACTTGGGCCACAGTAGGGGTTGCCACTGGGGCTAATTCAGTTACAACAACGTTATCGGATTCAGTTGTCATTTTCCTGAAACATCCAAGAAAATGTGTCAATTTCTTTTTCCTTTTTTTTTTTTCCAAAAACTTAAAAAAAAAAAAACTGAAAATCACTTTACAGAGTATTCCCAGGAAAGACTAGTGGGGTATAATGACCCAGACCAGGACTAGTTTCCTTAGACAGAATATTCAGTTCCCAGGAAATTGGAGGGGTCACAAATGGTCCCGCTTAAATTCCAATTACCTTAGACAGAACTTCTCTGTATCATAATTTCCAAATTTTCAAAAGACTTGGTACAAACTTTATAAGAAGGTATTTTTCCCATAATAAAAAAAACATGAGTCATAGTCCAATGGTGTCATACTGAGTTGAGCATGAGAAAAATGGCTCAGGTTAAGAGTTCGAAACTTCTTTTTGTAACAAATGGTTGTTTTTTTTTTTTTTTAGATAAACCCAATTTCAACAAACTTATTTTTTTTTTCTTTTGAAAAAAAATTTGTTTTTCCAAAAAAAAAAACCAACAAACAAAATTTTTTTTTTCTTTTAGAAAACAACAACTTGTTTTCCTAAAACTTTTAATTTTTTTTTTTCCGAAACCGAAAACAACAAACCAAATTGTTTGTTTGTTTTCCCGGAAAACTTAAACAACAAGATTATTTATTTATTTATTTTTCCAATTACAAATTGTAATTTAATTTTTTTTTTCTTCATAACCACGGTTTTTTTTTTTTTTCCTTCTTCTTCTTCCTGATAACTTTTTTTTTTTTTCCTTTTCACCAACCACTGGTTTTCCTTTGAAAAAATCTGTTTTAAGATTGTTACACAACCACACTGCACACACTGGTTAGTTCATAAGAAAATAAAGAAAACTGGAAAAAAAAAACAGAGAATTAAGGAAGAAGATTAGACCGAGTCTTGTGGAAAACACAATCTCCTTAAAACAGATTCACCTTCTCCACAGGTGCTTTGAGAATCGTAAGGCGTCTGTCTCCCAGGATAAAACGATCTTCGAATGACAGCAACAACACTCTGCAGCCACTCCGGCGAACTGGAAATTGTTCAACTCTATCACGGACACGGAAGGAAGGAACTCTTAAACACTCTGACATACTCCAAAGTTTTTCTGTACTTTTTTGAAAGAAAGTCTACCACTATTTATAGACTTCAAGGAGGGAAGAACACAGACAGGTTTAGAAAGCCAAAATGAATTTGGCTTCTTGAGACTCTTAGAATTCTGGAAAATTGAATGAATTTACTTAATTCAATGGATTTACTTAATTTCATTCATCCCCTTTTTCCAACAAGAACTTACCTTGGGAAGAAAAAGAAAGTGACAGATTTTTTATATGAAAAATAAAAGTAGCAGATTTATTGAGGAGTTGGAATTCTTTTTTTACGGAAGAAAAAGATGGCAGAATTTTTTTTGAAGAGGAGATGGAACCTGCGGGCACGATCAAGAGAATTTTCCACTGGAAACCCTAACTAGCTTGCATTCTAGACATGCTCCATGGAGATTGGGGAGCAGATTCAGGGGCCATGAGAAAAGAAAAAAGGAACCAAATGGCATATTTTCTTAGATAAGTGGATGGGAGAATTTTCAAAAATTTAAGGATCTGCAGATTGGTGAGAATCGAGGTATGCATTCGACTATTTTTCTTTGAAGACTATCAACACACACCATCATGAGATGCACCAGATTGTGATTCATCAGTAGAACTTCATCCATTGAAGAACAATCAGTCTGGATCATTGTAGGAGGAATCAACATGCATCATTAACAATCGCCATCACGCACTATCAGGTTTCTTTATTTTTGAGCACTAAAATGCTTGGAATTGCAGTTGAATTTTTAGGAAAAAAATGGCAGCTTGATGGAATTTATTTTAGTGGAAAGTTTTTTTTCAAAGAAATTTCATCCCCTTTATGCGTGTTGATGACTTGATTTAATGGAGAAGATTCTATACACATTCAGTCGTGTTGATGCCTTGGTTAAATGGAAAGGCTTTCATTCACTTTCAACCATGTTAACACTTTGATTCTGATGGAGAATGGGCAGCCACTTTGTGAATACTAATTACTTGATTTCAATAAGGTTTCAATGGCCTTGCACATAAAATCTCCATGGATGACTTTTATAATGGCTTAATGAAGATAATGTCCTTGAATTTATAAATCTCCATGGATGAATTTTATAATAGCTTAACGAAGATAATGGCCTTGAATTTATAAATCTCCATGGATGAATCGCGGAATATATGGTTGCATATGAAGAGTTCCTTTGAAGGTAGTTTCATGCAAAAGGTGGATTCTTGAAGATTGAATTTTGTGGTGGACACAACTCATCATCAGAAAGGGCTCTTAGGGGCACCAAACACACAACTGCAACCATTAGGACTCTGGACATGAATACAACTGCAGATTTTGAAGGAAAATGGGCCACGTTCCTACATAGAGAGGCTCCGGAACACAACACCATGGAGGGAGGAAGGAGGGACATGCTAGAATTTTCTTTAGGAGGAATATACACGCACCAGAATTTTTTTTTTTGAGGAGTCCACGCATAGGTCATGGAAAGTTTTCATTCATTAAGGGGTTTACCCAGATTTTCCGAGAGAAAAGGCGGGCTGCCACTCAGGATATGGTAGCCGCACAGTCCAACGCACCTCCATGTGGGCTACAACTTTGAGGGGAAACAACAAGCCGCACCACAGAATTTCTCCATATGACGCACCATAGGATGAAAGGCAGGTTGGACAATTAAAGAATGAAAGTGGAGGCTACATCTTGGAATGGCCACACATATACAGCTTGGAGACATTGCAAGAGTCCGTGCACCTATTCGATAAGGTAAGTGAGTTTCTTTGTTCTTTAGTTTTTGATTTCTTTTTTTAATTATTAGTTTATTAGTTTTTTTTTATTAGATTGAAAATTAGAGTTTGTTTATTAGTTTTTTTTTTATTCAATTTAGTTTTCGAGTCTTCAAAATTTTAGTCGATTAATTTATTTGGTTTTATGTCATTATCATCTTGTTTTTATTTAATTTTAGTTTCCGGATTCACCCAAATTAATTCGTGTGATGCTTTAGAATTTTAGTGGATTAATTTATTTGATTCTATGTCATTATCATCATGTTTTAATGTTATTTTATTCTCTTTTATTTCATCTTAGTTGATTCATGTGATGCTTTGGGTTTGTAGGTGATTAATTCATTTTATTCTGTCATTATCGCTATGTTTGTTAATTTTGATTTTTTTTGGATCGATCATATTTGGTTTACGAGTCTTTAGAATTTTAACTAATTAATTTATCTGACCCTCTTTAATTATATTCATGTTTCAAGTGTGTTAAGCTCTAGTTCTTGATTGATCCTTATTTAGTTCAAGTGTTTTAGAATGGTACTATATTTTACATTACTTTAATCATAGGTTTGTGTGTTCGAGTGATCTAACTAATTGTTGATTATATCCTTAGTTTATGCGCTTGATTAATCCTTGTTAGTTCTTGATTGATATCTGATTGACTTTATTTGATTTAAGGTCGTTTAGTTATTTGCTTTGACGTTTGTTCGTTAAGTTTAATTCTTGGAGGCCATCGAAAACTCATAAAGGTTGACTCCTACTCTCACCATATTGGTTTGGTTGGTTGTTGAAAATTTTACTTTGAAATTTTGTCTTCCTCTAGGTTGCCTTTGTATGACCCTTGTGTATTGTTGTTTGCAAATAATGTATTTCCTTTTAAAAAGAAACCTTTTCTCAAAATGTTCCTCGTTAAAGTGCATTTCAAAAACTCATTTAGAGTCCTTAGAATCAAAATCTCATTTTCTTAAATAATATGCAACCATGTCTTGATCAGTTTGCATCTTTCTTAGTCTTCAATAAAAATTATGGTTTTGAGTGGAATACAAATCCAAGCTTGTGGTCCCAAATAAATGGGATAATTATAGGCTAGATTTGTGTATATCAATTGGGGAATTGGTGGAACCCCTACATAAAATCATTCTTTCAAAACTCTTCCTTGCTGCCAGTTTTCACTCAAACATTACCCCTTTAGATTTAAAATTCATTTTAGCAACTTTATAATATTTAATTTTTTTTTTCCAAAACTAGTATGATTTTCCTCACTTCTTGAACTTGAATTTAAAATTTCATTTGAGTTAGAAAGCAATTATGAAATAGAAGATATAAATGAGTTTTTGGAGGGCTCTGTTTTCACCCAATTCTAGACACCCATAATCTTTTTCTAAAAATAGAATAACAGATAACTTTTTAAATTTGATTCAATATTTTTTCTTAATTTTAGACTTCTTGAAATTGATCTTAGACATAAAATATTTAATAAAATGCATTTTTGAGGGAGATATGATTTTTCAAAGTTGTACTTACTATACATAAGGGAATCTAAACATTTGATTAGTTGGAGTTGTTAGAAAAATTAGGCTAATCCAACCTATGGTAATCACCCTAGGAGGGGAGGGGTGAATAGGGTGATGGTCTCTTTTTGCAAATTTAAACATGTAAGAGACAATTATATGCAAGTATATAATAAGCAATATAAATACAATTGCATATAAATTAAAAGAGTAGGGAAGAGAGAATGCAAACACAAGATTTTATAGTGGTTCAGCGCAACCTGGCCTATATCCACTCTCCTCTAGCTTCAATCCCAAGCTTGAGGTTCCACTAATTCAAGGCTTCCAAACCAAGCCTTCAAGCAATACAATTGGATTATGGTTCCAATTCACTCTCTTGGACTTTTGGTTCCAAGCACCTTTTACACTTCTCAAGAGATATCCCACTCTTGAACAACCCCTCAAGTGATACCCCACACTTGAGAAACTTACTCTAAAAGATTTACAAATAAATGATCTCACAAAATCCTAGTACAAAAACTTTAAGCTCAAATGATACAAGAAAACTAGGATTGAATGGTGCACTAAAGATATGCAAGTTTTAAAACAATGGTGCACTCAAAAACACTCTTCCAAGGCTCACATATATTCAAGAAAGGTTTGGGAAGGTTAAGCTCATTAAAAAATCAAGATTGGAGTTTTTTTATAGAAGAAAAAAGCCAAACTAGCCGTTGGGGGTTTGACCGGTCGAGCTAGGGGTCGACTGGTTGACTAGCCATTATCATTTAATGCTTGGCAGGTGACTGTTGGACCTCAAACGGACCTCAACCGGACCTCGACCGGACCTCAACCGGTTGATGTTCAACCTTGACTGGTTGATGTTCAACCTTGACCGGTTGAACAACCGTTCTGGAAGAAAGAGAAAGTTTTTTGCACCCTCGATCGATTGAGCTAGGGGTTTACTCAGGCCTCGACCGGTTGAGCCGGGGGTAGACTCGGATCTCGTCCGGTTGAGTTGGGGGTTGACCCGGACCTCGACCGGTTGAGCTGGGGGTCGACCCGGACCTCGACCGGTTGAGCTGACGGTCGATCGGTTCCTCATCCAGTTCAACCGGTTGAGCCATTTTTGGCTCAACAACCAACTTTTTCAACTTAAAAACCTTTTTAAATAAGTTTGAAAAACATTTGACACAAGGTTTTAGTTGTAAACATGAAATCATCTAATTTTTAAAATATTTAAAACAAAATAAATCTTGGATGATTTTGGTGCATAAGTAAAGAATGTAATGCATGAAAATCCTAGTGCACCAACAACCTTATAAAGAGATCTTATGAAGCTTGGGTCTTGAAAAACACTTCACTTTGAGGTGGTCTTCTTTTTCATGATTTCTCCTTGGCTTGATTTGTCTTTGTGATTGCCACTTTGGAAATCGTCTTGCCTAATCACACTTGAAATATAATCATTAGTTCTAAACCTTGTTTTGTTATCATCAAAATCAAGATTAACCAAACCTTGGTTTCATAGGAGTGTTTTAAAAATATTTTTTATTCCTACTCGACCTTAAATTTGTTTTTCTTGTGATATAGACACTTTAAACGATATATCTAACTTTTTTGTATGATTTTATGTGATCTCTTATTATTTTTAAAAAATTCGTTTATGCATTCCACTTTTTTTTACCTAATATGGACCTTCTGGAACTTTTGGGTGTCTTTGTTGCAATTGTCATTTGAATGAGTGTTTAGCTCTTGCTATGTTGTTCTAGATGTGTAGGAGTTGTTTCCTTATTTTTTTTTTATAATTAAATTCAACTCCAAAATATTTTTTTTAGAAATTGTTTTGTGATGCTCCTTTTTTAAATTGCATGTTGATGATCTTGTACATTGCTTGAATTGGTTATTTGTTTTTGGAGTCATTTGACTTACCTAGGCTCAATTTTGGCTTTGGTATTGTATATTAGACATAATAAAGATGTTATATAATTTATACTTGTCCTAACCACTCTAGCATTTTTGGAAGAATCTTATAAATTATGCATGCTATCCAGGTATGCTCTCTATCACTTATATAAAATTCCAAAAAGTAAGTGATAGAGAGCATACTTGGATAGCATGCATAATTTATAAGATTCCTCCAAAAATGCCCAAAAATGCTAGAGTGGTTAGGACAAGTTTAAATTATATAACATCTTTATTATGTCTAATATATAGTACCAAAGCCAAAATTGAGCCAAGGTTAGTCAAATGACTCCAAAAATAATAACAATTTCAAGCAAAGTACAAGATCATCAACATGCAATTAGAAAAGGAAGCATCACAAAACAATTTCTAAACAAATATCTTAGAGTAGGATTTAATTACAAAAAAATTCAGGAAACAACTCCTATACATCTATAACAACATACCAAAAGCCAAACACTCATTCAAATGACAAATTATAGTAAAGACACCCAAAAGTTCCAAAAGATCCCGATTAGGTAAAAAAAAATAGTGACATGCATAAACAATTTTTTTTTAAAATAATAATAGATAACATAAAATCGTAAAAAAATCACACACATTTTTCAAAGTGTCTATATCACAGAAAAAATGAATCTAGGGTTGGGTAGTACTCAAAAATATTTTTAAAACACTCTAGCTAATCAAATGTCCAAATTCCATCATGTACAGTATGTACAACTTTAAAAAATCATATCTCCCTCAAAAATGCACATTTTTTTTTTAATATTTTATATGTCTAAGATCAATTTCAAGAAGTCTAGAATGAAGAAAAAAATATTGAATCAAATTTTAAAAGTAACCTGTTATTTTATTTTTAGAAAAATATTTCGGGTGTCCATAACTGGGTGAAAATAGTGCCCTCTTAAAGACTCATTTGTATTTTCTATTTCAGAATTGCTTTCTAACTTAAACAAAATTCTAAATTCAAGTTCAAGAAGTGAGGAAAATCACACGAGTTTTGGAATTTTTTTTAAAAAAATATTTTGAAGTTGCTGAAATGAATTTTAAAATTAAAGGGTTAGTGGTTGAGTGAAAATTGGCAGCAAGGAAGAGTTTTGAAAATTTTTCTTATGTAGGGGTTCCATCAATTCCCGTAAGTTTTACTTTTGTATCCCCATTAGTTTGGGAGTACAAGTCCAAACCTATGTGAATAATATCAAATTTTTGAAAAACCAACAAAGGAGAAATGCAACTTAAATGAAATGAGTTGCATAATTTTAATAGAAAGTGTGTTCTTTGCCTAAATCTAAAATGAACGTTTTCTAAAACATTTTATTGGTGATTTAAATGCTTTTAAAAATGACTTTAAGGGAAGTAAACTTATGATGGAAAAAATCATTTTTGAAAAAAGAAAGTTTGACTCAACTCAAAATATCAATTTAACAAAAAAACCTTTTCTAAAAGAAAGTTCAAACTCAAGAATTCCTTAAGGTGCTAGTAAAATAAGTATTAAAGATAAAGAGAACTAACAATTCAGTCACATATAACATCCCATATATCACTCAATGGATTTTTTTAAGAGGTATCTACCATGTGGATTTAATCAAACTAAAACTCAATAAATTTTTAAGAGTCATTTAGCATGTGAATTTAAACAAATGGATGCTCAATAAGTTTTTAAAAGACATCAAACATGTAAACTTAAAGAAACTAGTACTCAGTGAAAATTTTAGAACTCAAACTCAAACTAACCTCATTATTTATCAAAAACTAAAATCCAAATTAGCATCAACAATTATTCGAAAACTAAAGTCCATTATTCATCAACACCAATACAGTAAATTACATCTGTACTTATCGAAACTAAAATCCAATCATCAGAGCTAATACAGCGAATACATCCATACTTATCAAAGCTAAAATCCAAACTAACTAAAATGGATGAAAACATCTTTAAAAAAATGAAAACTCTAGCACAAAAGCAATTTTACTAATGGATTGAAATAACAAGAAATAAAAAATCTAAACCGAAGGGATAAATTTAAACTAAAATAAAACGAGTTTAAGAATGTGAACTTACCTTTCAGATCAATGCATGGGGGCTATTTCGAAGTCTAAAGGTGCAGGCTGTTTTCTCTTAAAAATTGTAGCTCGTGTGGAGATCCATTTATGCATGCAGGCTGTCTTCATTGTGGACTGTGCATCCCCTCAATGTAAACGTACTCATGAAGAGAATTCGTGGCATCCTTTTATTTATAGCCATGTGATTGTTAATGGAAAGTGGAGATCCCTCATCTTGGTGTGCTGACCGTTTTTCTCTATGAAAGTAGACTGCCCCTTCAATCCATGTGTGGCTATATTGATTTTATACGCTAGCCCCATTCCACTTCTATGTGGTTGTATAAATCCTCATCAAAGGTGGATTATGCATCTTTCTCTTATGGACATGATGGCAGCTAGTTCTTTTTTTTTTTCCACTCCAAAGCAGTGTGACATTCCTATCCATGTCAAAATGGTGGTTGCTACTGGTGCATCTATGGAACGCCAATGGTGAGGTGAGGTGAATATTTCGATACCCATTTCATTTATTTATTTATGAAAATTTAAAATAAAAATAAATTTATAAATTTTGTTGAAATTACATATGGATTAAAAAATATTTTTTATTTATTGTTTTGATATTTTACTTATTTATCAATAAGTTTATCTTTTTAATATTTTAAAATTATAAGAGAATCTATTTAATTTGATTCATGTGATACATATGAAAAAATTAATGTGATAAATATATTTATTACTCATCCATAAAGCAAAAGTAAAATTCTAACTTTATTACTTAAACTTTTACAAAAATTGATAATTTAATATAATATCAAAACTTGGTTTGATCGGAGTTTATGGATTTGAGACATCTCTATGTAATTTATATGTTTGTTTCTCCAATTTGTAATTTTATGATACCTTTCCATGTGTGGATGCAAATATAGGATTGCATGCCCTCATGTGAGATTAGTAGTTCAACAATATGATTATATTTGATTTTTTATTTTATTATAACAAACAAAAAGGTTCAAAGAAATTAGTTTATGTATTTTGTTTTTTAATTGTTTGAATTAAATTTATATAATTTATTATCTATATTGATTTCAAACATTGAATGATCTACACGTCTCAAGAACAATATAGTCGTAAATTACTAATGTTTTGCTTTTATCTGCATGGTGCTTTCATCTCTCTGATTCACTCACATGATTCCATCCATTTAGTAGGCGAAACTCATCATTGTTTTGGTTTTCTCCTTCTACAAGATGATCCTTCCACAGAAGAAAATCTAAAGCTCACAATCTCTCAAACTTCTATTTGCCGCATGGGAGAGCCTGATGAGGTTTCATCATTGGTGGCATTCATTTGCTTCTCTACTGCTTCATATATCACTGGACAAGTGATATGTGTTGATGGTGGATATTCAATGACTGGCTTCTAGTTCTACCCTACATGCTCAAAACTATAATTGAATAAAGTCTCCAGAAAGATATTTGGAGCCAGTTGTTGCTATTGCAATCCATTATAACTTTCTATCAATATAATATATATATAGCATTAATAATTTTAAAATTTGTTTACATGATTAAAAGGAGTTCTTACATATATAACATAAAAAACTTTTTCCTTTATTTGATATGAGATATCATAATCATTCATTATGCTGATATAATGTTTTCGTCATGTCCCATGAAATTGTAAATTCAAACAAACATATACTCCATGTCAAGCTAAACAAATTCTCACATCGGGATTAAATATCAATTCTAAAACCATGGTTTAATTATAATATAAAGGAGTTAATCCTTAATTCTAGAATTTGAAATATGAATTAAAGTCTAATAATATAATTATTAATAATTTACTTTCATATTTAGAAGTTTTATTTTATGGAGTACAAATATCAACAATTTTTTTTTATTACATATATATTTCCTACTAATGATAATAGCATACATTTTATTTTTCGATTCCCAAACTTAAAATTTTATTTATTTTAAAAGTTTAGATAACATAGTACAAGGGATTAAAGTTCAAGTGCATCAAAGGCTATTGACATAAAATATCTTGTTGTGAGAGAAGAGATACAAAATTTAATAGTGTCAATAGAACAAATTAATACAAACTTGATGATTGCGGACCCTTTGACTAAAGCATTGGCGCCAAAGACCTCTAAGGAACATGTTTGCACAATGGGGTCTTCATATTTTGTCAAAGGATTTTTAATTGAGACACTATGAGATCTCTTTATTGTTTATTATGATTCTACTCTATCATATTTCCATTATGTGCACATCTTGATGGAATAATATTCAGAATAATATTGTCATGTATTTGACATTAAAGTTGAACCATTAAAGTTTATGGGCATAATAGAGTTATGTTAACCCAAATTCTTCATCAAAGGTTGTTTGAGCAAGAAAATTACTGATATTGTGGTGCATGTTTGGAATTACATTAAAAGAGTAATATAGGACCATCATGATCCAGAGTAGCAATTTGTTTGTTCAAGTTATACAATTTTGGAATTTCAAGTAATTGTGATTATGGATAACCACCTAATGAATCTAGTAAAGGAAAAATTTAAAGTCATCATTATAAACCAAGTGGGAGAATGTTAGAACCAAAAGTAGTCTTAATGACCACCTTAAATTTTCTTTTCTTATAAGTTAAGTTTTCTTTTCTTAAATATCTTGATTCATTCTCCCATGCATGAATTTTGATGAAATTAAATTAGATTCATTTTAAAACTCATAATTGGTTGATAGTTCAATATTGATGGGAAAAACCATACTACACCTATAAATAGAAGAATTCTTGGTCCTTCTCTCCACTTTTACAATTTAGTGGAAGTATCTCCATACCCATTACTAAGGAATGCATAAAGAGAGAGTAGGAAAGGGAGGATCAAGAGTAGAAGAGTTTAAGATGGTTTCTTGAAGAACTTCAAATCATATTAAAGTTAGGAGTATGGATCAAGGTATGTTTTTCTTCTTCATATCCTAAATGATATTTAAAAAAAAATAATTCAATATTAAATACCAAATGAAAATATTTTTCCAACATTTTGTTTATTTATTGATGAAAACTAGAATGCAAACATGCAGAGTACGCTTTAAAGGGAATAGTATCAAAGAAAGGTGATATATATAGCTACGGGACCATGCTAATGGAACCTTTTGCAAGGAAGAAGGCTATAGATGGTATGTTTCTAGGGTTGAAGACTTGGGTAAAGTCATCAGCCAATAACATAGTGAAAGTTATATATGCCAATCTATTAAAAGAAGAAAATGAATGTTTTTCTTTAAAACGAGTTTGTTTTTTTCCATCATGACATTAGCTTCGGATTGTAGAGTTTATTCTCTTAGGAAAAGGATTAACATGAAAGATGTGTAGTTAGAGTCAAAAAGATCTTGCATCATATTGTTGATGTAAGGATTCCATAAGAAAAAAAAAAGGCATGGAGATCATGTTGATCCATTTCTTCCATGCTAAGCTTGATTTCTTGATACAAATCAAGAACCAAGGACCATTAGGCATTATCTGTCAGGTATTGAAAATTCCTTATTATATTAACTCTATATGAATTATCCTTAAGTGTTTGTGCAGTTCCTTCTATTTTTCCTATGTAATTCAACTTGAATAATTCAATGGGTTTGTATGCTTTTATTTCATCTTTTACCATCAACATAATGTTAGGAGAAGACACCTAAGGAGTAACTTCTGGAAGAACATTTCATGCTTTTCTTTTCAAGATTCGTTAGAGATTGGACTGATATGCCTTCCAAACCTAGATAGAGTTTACTATAATAAAGTTATAGTAATAATGAACCAATGACAGACAACATGCATCAACCATGAATTGTAGACATATTTTAATTATTGTCTTATGAGTTGCAATTACTTTAATAGAAAAATACAAGTTCAAAGAGAAAAGGTTTTATTGATTGAGCTAGGAAACAAGATTAGTTTAGCTTTGCCTAATTAACAAGCTTGACAAAAAGAGAGGTGATTCATTCCCAGCAGCGGCAGTGGCAATGGCACCATTTGATTCAGGGTTCGATCCCCGGCAACGGCGCCATTTGATACGTACCCAATTGGTGTCTCAGCTGATTCATGTCCAGTTGGTGCTCCTTGATTGAGGGAGTAATCAACAAAATTTATAACCTATTACACCATATACTAGGGTAGCAAAGACAAAGCTACTATAGCATAGTGGCTCTAGGATCGTTCACTGGGATGAGTTTTCACTTCACAAATGATATTAATTCAAAGCTGAATTGGTGCCTTTTCATTTCAAGGTTAGCTTTAAAAGAAAACATAAAGATGTTTGAATGAACAAGGTTCGGTTTTAAACTAACCACAAATAGTAACTGATTTTACTTGCAAAGAAAAATGTTTCTTGGAGTTTAGATCACTAGGCTCAGGTTCCTCATACAAAAAGGAGAGTTCCGGTCACTTGTTTCTTTTCCTCGCATTAGAGAATTAACATATAGTTCCTTCTCCAACCGGTGTTGTACAAATGCTTCCCATTAATGGGTTCAAACACTAAATCCCTCTCACTGATGCAACTTGCAATGGTTCATGCCTCTCACGAGCACTTACCATTCAAGATGATCTTTAACCTTGGATTACCCGTCAAAAGCTCGCAAGAGATAACTAATGGATGTCTCCTAAGAGTCCAAAAGCTTACCAAGTGTTGGCTATTCTAGAAAATCCTACCTTCAAGTCACCTCCCAAAGGCTCGCAAGGAGTAAACTAGTGCATTTCCATGGTTGGAAATCACTTGCCTTACCAAGTGTTGGCCCAGGTGATTTAAAGGCGTTTTAAGTTAACTAAAAAGATAAAAACCATTAACGGGTCACACTTTCTCTTCATTAAAAACTAAAACAACAAAACTTCCAAATTATGCATGTGGAAACTTACCCGGCTTTCCTCACTCCAAGAGACAAAAAGCTTAGCCTCTCATCCTCTGTGGAAAAATCCTCAGAGTTTGGTTGGCTAGAAAGAAAAAGAAATGAAAAATCAAAGAGAAGGAAAAACAGAGCAAGACTCTGTATATTCTATATATGATATATGATATATTACATACTTCCCCCCAGCGTCTCCTGAGAGTGTTTACAAGAGAGTTTATATAGGAAGGTAATTTACCCTTCCTTGGATACTTCCTAGCTAAGGAATTACATGAGTGGTTGAATACAAGGAGAAAATGGAAATTTAGACACAAAAATCTGAAGAAAAATATCTAAAAGAGTCGGTGCAAAAATATCGGGAAGCTCCAGGAACATTTCACAGGTGTAAATGGTGTCTGCGAGATTTCGCAGACACTCAAGAGGGCTGCGAAATAATTTCGCAACAACATGCTATCTTCACAGGGCTGCGAAGTTGGCTTCCACCTTGAGGTTCTCAGCGTTCCAGCTTGCGGCATGTATCGGGTAGCTTCAGGAGGAATTCCATAGCATTGTACAAAAAAGCTGCGAAATTCTCGCAACAAAAGGCTGATTTCGCAACACTTTGGAGTGATCTGCTTGCAATGGCTGTAACTCCTTCGTTTCAACTCCGAATCGCACACGGTTTGAAGCATTGGATTCTTGACTTCCTGAGATTTGAAATGGTATATAGAATGTAGAAAATGGACTTCGGGAAGTGCTCCAAAAGTGCGCATGAAGACTGCAGCTAGCTTTCCTCTGTTTTCTTCACTCTGTTTTTCCTCTCTCCTTGCTTCTCTCCTTGCATACTTTGAACGACTTTGGCAAAGGGCTATGGAGCTCCAAAGCTTGGTTCTTCATGAATTTGAGCTCTTCATTGCTTTGCCATGGATTCCAAATAACTCTCCTCAATCTTGGATTGTTTTGGTGATCAAATTACTAACAAAAACACCAAAACTTACACAATTTGATTAGAAATGATTGCAAGGGTCCTTAACATGTTAATTGAGTTAAAAGGCAATAACTACTACTCAAAAGTGTTTAAAAGGATTAATTACAAGCTATCAAATAGCACTTTTTGAGTAGTAATCAAGAGGTCTCTAGCAAAATTAACATTAATATCAAAGTGTTTTAGTACATGAAATAAAATTGTAAAACAAGGGTGACAAAGTTTTCTATGTCACAAATTAATCATTTTACTTTTATTGTTATTTTTACAAAAACTAGTGGTAAAAGTACATGTACAATTGACTTGAATCAAGAAAACATGAGGACAATTTGCATCTTGTTGATGACAAAGATTGTAGTGCTAATGTCTTAGAGTGATCAAATTGGTACAAACTATCTTCAAGTCTCCCTTGAAGCAACACACAAGTATTCTCGTCCTTGACAAGGCAAAAATAAGGATGAAACTCAACAATCACCTTATTATCTTTAGTAAATTGTGATATACCCAATAGGTTTTTGGTAATGTAGGGAACATGTAAAATGTTGTTGAAAAGAAGAAGTTTAGATTGTGCATTTGAGTCAATAATAATTGCTTCTATATGAGAAATAGATAAGTTTTGATCATTACTTATTATCAATTTGCATTTGCCTTTGTATTCATTCTTGAAAAACATGTTGTTGAGATTTGAAGTAACATAATTGGTTAGATCACTGCTCATGTACCAAGAAGGATCATTCATAGTTTCTGGACTAAAAAAGTATGCTTAAGAATTTTGATTTGGGTTATTGGCTTGACGAGTTGAAGAATTATTGTTTTCACTAATGTTTGGACCAATGAAACTAAGATCAAATCTATGATAACATTTGCCTGCTATGTGACTTGGTTTGCTTTGTGATAACATCGTTGATCTTAAAATTCATGCTTTTGTGTTTATAATTACATTGGAAATTCCCTTTGTTTTGATTGTTGTTACTGGTGTAGTCTTCCTTTGCTACATAATTTTTTAATATTGTCATATCAATTGAAATAACAATATTTAATTGCTCTAAACATAGTTCTTGGCTCTAGAGGAGGATTTGCACTTCTTGTAAAGAGGTGTTGTCACTTCTTGTGAGGAGATGTTGTCACTTCTTGAGGTGATGTTCATTACTATAGAATCATATTCTAATCTGAGACGTCCAAGAATTTAGAGAGTAAAATCACCATTTGAAATAATTTTTCAAAAAGCTGAGAGAATATCAACTATGTTTCACATTTTAAGAACATAGTCATTGATATCGAGGAAACCTTTTCTTGCAAGATTGCAAAATATAATGGAGTTGCATGGTTCTTGCTTTAGATTCTTAGATGAAAAGCCTTTTCAGGGTAGACCAAATATCAATAGAGTTGATGCAGCAAACAATAAGTCCAAACATTGATTTAGAGATGGATGACATTAACCAACTCATGAGAAATAGATAAAGACACAATCTAGTTTTCATATTCAAGGTTTGGAATTACTGAATTGAATATCCAATTTTTCAATGGATTGTAGTGGACAAATTTTGGTTCTAGAGAGAAAGCCATCATGTTTGTATGCTCTTACTACTAGAAGAATTTGAGATCTCCAAAAGCCATAGTTGTTCCTATCAAGCTTGATTGAAATAGGATTCAAGTTAGAGGAGAAAGGAATCGTAGTTGATACCATTGAATATCGTACTAGTTGCAAGTTAATTGATGAGGTTTCAATGGATGAGATCGAAGTAGCGGTAAGATTGAGTTGATCAATTGCCATTTATATTAGTTAAGAAAGCACTAATACTAAGTTATGATATAGAAATAAAATATAAAATTTAAATGAAATAACTATAAAAGGCTCTCAGATTATAACTAATAACTTTGAACTTTGTTTCATATATAATACTAATTTACAAAGATAACAATATTTAATAACAAACTTCATAGTATAATAAACAAAGTTTCTAATTGCAAATTAACTATACTTAACACATATGCATAGTTGGATTTGACTTATTTCAAAATCATGACATATAATAATTAAAAAGTTAGGGAAATCATATTCAAATATGACTTTCTTTTTTCAAATATGTTTTATTTTTCAAAAGAATCTAATATAAATTGATAACAATCAATTGTTTTAAAAAATGGAGCAAAAAGGGTGTTTTCTTTACTCAATTAGAGATATGACATGATCAATGTTTATAATTGAATTTGAACAATTTTGAGAAGTCCTACAATTTTAATTTTTTATTTTTAATATGTGAGAATTAAAATCTCAAATTGGCAAAAAAAAAAAAAAAAAAAAAAAAAAAACCAGTACAATGTCATTACAAAAGAATAAAATAAAATTGAATGAAGATTAGCTTTTGGGATAATATTTAAAATTGATTTGTCAAAGAAGCAACTTTTCCTGAAAATAAAATCAGGATGGCAATGCTAACTATGGTTTTATTTTTATAAACAAAAAGTTGTAATCTCATCAAATTAACATATATAGTAATCAACAAGTTTGAAGTCAAATTGAATTTTTTAATCAAATATTTAAGATAGCTTAGATTTCTTGTGAATACTTCAAATTAAGAATTTGAAAATATGAGGAATAATTCTTTCATAAAATATATTAATGAATTTAAGATTGGTGATACTAAAAATATGGAATTAATTAATATAATATGATTTAAAAAAATAAGCTAATCAAGCAAGCTCATACTTGAAACGAAACTCCAAGTCTTAGTTATTTTGGCCTCAAAGCCCAAAATAAAAAAAATAGTGTGTCCAAGCACCTTTATTTATTTATTTTAGTCTTTTTTTACTTTACAAACACCCTTTCATACTTTTAATGTTTGAGAATTTTATTAAAACTTTGGTGTTAGTGGGATAGGTTTAGGTATTGTATTGTCCCATTCAAGTACATATATATAATTAAATAAAAATAATTTAATATTTTTTATTTTTCAATTTTTAACTAAGGAAGAATGAAAAATTCAATTCTTATATAAATAAATTATAAATTAATAGTATTTATTTTTAAATTATATTATTTTAATATAATTATAATTTTTATCTTTTAAAAAATAATTTAAAAATTAAATAAGGTTGGGTGGGCAAGGAAGGTAAGAGAAATTCTCCTGCCCACTCTTGACACCCCCTTCCCCCAAATTTAAACTTGAAAGTGACCTATTTTATAATAGTGTTGTCACATATAGAGGAGGAACAATTATGAAGGCACAAACCACAATTTGAAAAGTTAGAGGACATGAATTGAGTTTATTATTGTAGAGGAATAAATATTATAATTGTCTTAATTAATTATAATAATTAAAATAAATGATAATTATTATAGGATAATTATCTTTAAAAAATTTAATTATAATAATAATGTAGAACCCTCATTTTGGGTCTGCAGCAGTGACACGTAGGAGGGTGACAGAGGAAGATATTCTGAGGTTTTTGGAGAGGTGCAGAGGAGGCTTGGATGGCAAGAAAGTAGGCGATGAGAGGGAGAGTAAGCAAAGGAAAAGAGCAGAGGAGTGGGAGAGCCAGAGGAGGGGAAAAAAGCAAAGTGTTTAGTGGAATCTACTTTGTTCCCAAAGTTTCCATGAAGCTTAAAGCATGCCCAGTTAATGTTCCCAAGGATATTGTTGAAATTTGGCATTCAAAGTTAGGGTTCTTAATTTAGGAAAGTTGTTTTAGGAATAAAAAAGGAGAGATCATTTAGGATGATTCAGTTTCCTAATTTTAGGAGAGAATCAAGCCAGATTGATATCTTCTTATTAAGTCATTTGTGTATATATATGTGTATGGTGTGTACCTAAAAAATCAATAAAGAAATTCAGAAATTCTTCATGGTATCAGAGCCAGTTTTTTGAAACCCTAATCCCTTCTGGCCACCTCTTATTTAGGCCATCATTCATTTCGGCCAAATCTCTCTGGCCATCTCTCATTCCGGTCATCAGTCCCTGTTCTCAGAGCCAAGGGAGAAAACGCTTTCCGGTCGGTTGAATCGTCGTCAGAAAACATTCACCGTCGGCAACTTTTCTGGCGAACTCTTCCGGCAAACTTTTCCAACGAACTTTTCCGGCGACGGTTTTTTTCTACACCGCAAGGACCGCCTGGAGGAGATCTCCAATTTTTCCCAAAGCACCGGAGCCAGAAAAGCATCCACGCGCCGTCCACGCGCGTTTTTCCGGCCGGCGACTGCATCTCACGAGCCGGCGCGCGAGGGCGCGTGAGCCACTTTCCGGCGACGCGCTTCCTCCTCCAGGCTCGCTTGACGCCGACCAGCCACCCTTCTTACCTGTTTCTGCCATCCGAGCCCTGCACGTGCCTCTTTTGGGGTTCTTTTGCCTCCGCGGGCCCTCCGATCAGTTTTTCCGGCGTACTCCGGCTATTTTTTTCTCAACTCCAATCCCTGCACGTGCCTTGGGAAGTGTTCTTCTACCTTTCCGGTCCATGAAAAAATATGGAATGGCATCATCACAAGTATCCAGCGTCACGTCACCAGAATCAGGGGGCAGATCTGAAATTCCAAACCTTGGTGGTAGTGATTCCTCTCCTATTCTCATCACAGGACACAAATTAAATGGCCATAACTATTTACAGTGGTCACAATCTGTGTTGCTGTTCATTTGCGGTAAAGGAAAGGATGAGTACCTCACTGGAGAAGCAGCTATGCCAGAAACTACAGAACCGGGTTTCAGGAAGTGGAAGATTGAAAACAGCATGATCATGTCATGGCTTATCAATTCCATGAACAATGACATAAGTGAAAATTTTTTGCTGTTTAGGACTGCAAAGGACATCTGGGATGCAGCCAAAGAAACTTACTCAAGTTCTGAAAATACTTCAGAACTTTTTCAGGTTGAATCAGCCTTACATGACTTCCGCCAAGGAGAGTAGTCAGTTACTCAGTATTACAACACACTCACAAGGTATTGGCAGCAACTTGACTTATTCGAGACTCACTCATGGAAATGTTCGGATGATGCAGCAACATACAGGAAAATTTTGGAACAAAAGAGACTGTTCAAGTTTTTCCTAGGACTAAACAGGGAATTGGATGATGTTAGAGGCCGAATCATGGGCATTAAACCCCTTCCAAGTCTCAAGGAGGCTTTTTCAGAGGTTAGGCGTGAAGAAAGTAAAAAGAAAGTGATGATGGGATCCAAAGAGCAACCTGCCCCAACATTGGATGCCTCTGCCCTTGCTGCTCGGTCATTTAATAGTAGTGGTGGAGATCGTCAGAAACGGGATAGGCCTTGGTGTGATTATTGTAAGAAACCAGGCCATTATAAGGAGGCTTGCTGGAAGCTTCATGGCAAACTGGCTGATTGGAAACCAAAGCCACGGTCTGATAGATATGGCAGAGCACATGTGGCTGCCAACTCTGAGAGCACATCTGTTCCCGAGCCGAGTCCATTCAACAAAGAGCAGATGGAGATGCTACAGAAACTATTAAGCCAAGTTGGCAGTGGCAGTACTACCGGGATAACCCTCACTGCTAATCGAGGAGGAATGAAGCCGTGGATAGTGGACACAGGTGCTTCTGATCACATGACAGGAGATGCTGCCATTCTTCAAAATTACAAGCCAAGTAATGGTCATTCATCTGTCCATATTGCTGATGGTTCAAAGTCACAAATTGCCGGGACAGGTTCTATAAAACTTACTAAAGACTTATATCTTGACTCTGTCCTCCATGTTCCAAACTTGGATTGTAATTTTTTGTCCATTAGCAAATTGGCTCGTGTTCTCCAATGTGTTACTAAATTCTATCCAAACTCGTGTGTTTTTTAGGACTTGAAATCGGGGAAGATGATTGGCAGTGCTGAACTGTGTTCCGGGCTCTACCTCCTCTCATGTGGCCAATTCTCAAACCAAGTCTCTCAAGCAAGTTGCGTACAGTCTCATAGTATGTTAGAGTCTTTCAATTCTGTGTCAAATTCTAAGGTCAATAAAGATAGTGAGATTATAATGTTACACTATCGCCTTGGTCATCCTAGCTTTGTTTACCTTGCAAAATTGTTTCCCAAATTATTTATCAATAAAAATCCAGCATCTTATCACTGTGAAATTTGTCAGTTTGCAAAGCATACTCGAACAGTATATCCTCAAATCCCATACAAACCTTCGACTGTTTTCTCTCTAGTACATAGTGATGTGTGGGGTCCCTCTCGGATAAAAAATATTTCTAGCACTCGATGGTTTGTGACATTCGTTGATGATCATACACGGGTAACATGGGTTTTCCTTATGAAAGAAAAGTCAGAGGTCGGGCACATTTTTCAAACCTTCAATCTTATGGTTCAAAATCAATTCAATTCCAAAATTCAAGTCCTCAAGTCAGATAATGCAAAGGAATACTTTACTAGTAGTCTTAGTACTTATCTTCAAAATCACGGCATTATCCACATAAGTTCTTGCGTTGACACCCCACAACAAAATGGGGTGGCTGAATGCAAGAATAAACATCTCTTGGAAGTTGCCCGGTGCCTTATGTTTTCCTCTAATGTTCCAAACTATTTCTGGGGGGAAGCTATTCTCACAGCTACCTATTTGATTAACCGTATGCCATCCAGGGTGCTTACCTTTCAATCCCCACGTCAACTTTTCTTAAAACAATTTCCTCACACCCGTGCAGCCTCTTCTGATTTACCACTCAAAGTATTTGGTTGCACGACATTCGTTCATGTGTATCCTCAAAATCGTAGCAAATTTGCTCCTCGAGCCAATAAGTGCATTTTCCTAGGGTATTCTCCAACCCAAAAAGGGTACAACTGCTATTCTCCAACCAACAAAAGATTTTACACCACCATGGACGTCTCTTTCTTTGAACATGTCTTCTTCTATCCCAAATCTCATGTTCAGGGGGAGAGCATGAATGAACATCAAGTTTGGGAGTCTCTTCTTGAGAGTGTACCTTCTTTTCACTCAGAGTCACCAAATCCTTCCCAATTTGTGCCCACTGAGTTGTCCACACCCATGCCGTCATTAGTCCAGCCAGCCCAACACACAAATGTTCCTTCTCCCGTGACCATCCAGTCTCCCATGCCTATTCAACCTATAGCCCCAAAACTTGCTAATGAGAACTTACAAGTTTACATCAGGAGGAGGAAAAGACAGGAATTAGAGCACGAATCACAGTCAACATGTGGCCAATATATTGACTCCAATTCAAGTCTTCCTGAAGAGAACATAGGTGAGGATAGGGCTGGAGAGGTGTTAATTCCTAGCATTGATGATTCTACTCTGCCGATTGCATTGAGGAAGGGTGTTAGGAGATGTACATATTATCCAATTGGGAATTATGTTACGTATGAAGGGATATCACCATCTTACAGAGCATTTGCTACTTCTCTTGATGATACTAAGGTTCCCAACACAATACAAGAGGCACTCAAAATTTCAGAATGGAAGAAGGCAGTACAAGATGAGATTGATGCACTTGAGAAGAATGGGACGTGGACTATCACAGATTTGCCGGTTTGGGAAGAGGCCCGTGGGGTGCAAGTGGATTTTCACCATAAAATACAAAGCAGATGGATCATTCAAGAGATTCAAGGCTCGTTTGGTAGCTAGAGGGTTTACACAATCCTATGAGATAGACTATCAGGAAACTTTTGCTCCTGTTGCAAAACTGAAC
The DNA here is from genome assembly GCF_030704535.1 of Vitis vinifera. Taxonomy (NCBI): domain Eukaryota; kingdom Viridiplantae; phylum Streptophyta; class Magnoliopsida; order Vitales; family Vitaceae; genus Vitis; species Vitis vinifera. Next base: position 13,513,272 of record NC_081814.1, read on the forward strand.
ACTATCAAGATTCTTCTCTCATTGGCTGTCAATCAAGATTGGTGCTTGCAACAACTGGACATAAAAAATGTGTTTCTTAATGGTGACCTAGAAGAGGAAGTCTACATGGAAATACCACCTGGTTTCGAAGAAAGTATGGCAAAGAATCAGGTTTGCAAACTCCAAAAATCCTTGTACGACCTTAAACAATCTCCCCGAGCCTGGTTTGATAGATTCACAAAAGCAGTCCTGAAGCTGGGTTACAAACAAGGTCAGGCTGATCATACTCTATTTGTCAAGAAGTCTCATGCCGGGAAAATGGCCATATTGATAGTCTATGTCAATGATATTATTCTATCTGGGAATAATATGGAGGAATTACAGAAGTTGAAGAAGCATTTGTCAGAAGAGTTTGAAGTTAAAGACCTTGGAAATTTGAAATATTTCCTTGGTATGGAAGTGGCTAGATCAAGGAAGGGAATTGTAGTCTCTCAAAGAAAATACATACTCGATCTTCTTAAGGAGACCGGTATGCTTGGATGCAAACCAATTGATACTCCTATGGATAGTCAGAAGAAACTTGGTATCGAGAAAGAAAGTACACCGGTAGACAGGGGGAGATATCAGCGGCTTGTCGGGTGCTTGATTTATCTCTCACACACTCGGCCAGATATTGGCTTTGCAGTGAGTGCTGTAAGTCAATTCATGCATAACCCCACTGAGGAACACATGGAAGTAGTCTACAGGATTCTTAGATATTTAAAAATGACACCAGGGAAAGGTCTATTCTTCAGAAAGACAGAGAACCGTGACATTAAAGTATACTCAGATGCGGATTGGGCAGGAAACATCATTGACAGGCGATCCACTTCTGGATATTATTCTTTTGTCTGGGGAAATCTTGTTACCTGGAGGAGTAAGAAGCAATCAGTTGTAGCCAGAAGTAGTGCAGAAGCTGAGTACAGAGCTCTTGCACAGGGAATCTATGAAGGGATTTGGATAAAAAGGGTTCTTAGTGAACTGGGACAAACAAGTTCATCTCCAATTCTGATGATGTGTGATAATCAGGCAGCTATAAGCATAGCAAAGAACCCCGTGCATCATGATAAGACCAAGCATGTTGAGATTGACAGACACTTCATCACAGAGAAGGTGGCTAGTGAGACTGTTAAATTGAACTATGTTCCTACCAAGCACCAAACCGCAGACATCCTCACCAAAGCTTTACCTAGGCCTAACTTCGAAGACTTAACTTGCAAGCTGGGATTATATGATATATATTCTCCAGCTTGAGGGGGAGTGTTGAAATTTGGCATTCAAAGTTAGGGTTCTTAATTTAGGAAAGTTGTTTTAGGAATAAAAAAGGAGAGATCATTTAGGATGATTCAGTTTCCTAATTTTAGGAGAGAATCAAGCTAGATTGATATCTTCTTATTAAGTCATTTGTGTATATATATGTGTATGGTGTGTACCTAAAAAATCAATAAAGGAATTCAGAAATTCTTCAGATATGCAACAACTTCAACCCACAACAGGCAGCATTTGTTTTGTAAAAACTGATAGACTCAAGAGGGGCTTGCAGAGTATGGGATCATCTGATTATCCAATGGGCGAAATTATAAGTGGAGAAAATTCCAGGGAGGTGGATGAAGTAGCAGCAAGACAATGTGAGCATGCACTTTTGTAGAATACAATGGACAAAAAGTTAAATGCAGCTACTGTTATGACAGAATTCAGTGATAAAAACAGATTTGTATAGTACCCAGACTGGAGGAAGAAAGTAGTTTTTGCCTTGTATGTTGGAATTTTTATAAAGGATATTATTTTTTTTCCTTTGAAGACATGTTATTTCTTAATAAATACAACTTATTTTAAAGAATGTATTTTGTATTTAAAAGACGAAACCTATTCCAAAGGATGTGTTTGATGTCTTAAGACACAACCCTTCAAAGGATGTGTCTAGTATTTTAAAGACACATCTCTTCTAATAAGTCACCTTCAAATCTATAAATAGCCCCCCATGACACTCTTTCTCATTTCTTGTCATTCAAGTCCTCCCTAACTTCAAGTTTAGTCATTTATCTTTTTTACCAAATATTTGATATACAAAAGAGTACAAATAACTAAGTGATTTGTTGTTTCTTGTGATTTAAAGTGCTACTATTACAAGAAACTAATTGTTGCATTTTAGAAGACAATTGTCAATAAACCGTAAACACTTGAGCGGGAGAAATTCGTCTTAAGGACATAAAGTCAAATTTTAGCCTTGATCAACCTTATTTGTGAGTTCCAATTTTTTACTTACTTTTTTTATTTGTATATTTATTATATACACTTGTTATTGATTTGGATAACATTGTAAACATTGCCCGGAAAAGTCTTTTGACATTGGTGGGCTGAGCTATTACTGTTGAGCGAACAGAAAATTTTAAGAGAGTAGTATTGTAAGGCTGACAATAATTATATTCTATTTTGGGGAACTCATTACTCATTACGGGCAATCATTGAATCCCCCCTTGGGGACAAGCAATGCGAGGCACCTTCATGATCAGCAAAGCTAGAAACTTTCGGGAAATCCAAACCAGTCATAGATAACCAGGAAAGTGGACACCAGAATGGGAGATAAGGCAAAACATGCAAATGAACCCCCATCAAATGGAGGGCTTCAATTTTCTGATAAGCAACTTGGTGGCAGAAAATCCCTGGGGTGGCATTCTGATTCATGCTCCAGGGTCTTGGAAAACTTTCATGATCATCAGTTTCATGCAGAGTTTCCTAGCTATGTCTTCCCAAGCCAGACCTCTTGTTGTACTTCCCAAGGGTATCTTGGCAACATGGAAGAAAGAATTTCTGATTAGGCAAGTTGAGGATACTCTACTGTATGACTTCTACTTTGTGAAAGCAGATAGGCGGCCTCAGCAAATAAAGGTGTTGAAACAATGGGTGGTAGAGAAGAGCATCCTGTTTTTCAGAGTATAAGCAGTTCTCCTGAATTGTTTGTGGTGATGGAGCTTCCATTTAGCGCATGTCACATGTCTCCGTGTTCCAGAGAGAAACCACCCATGTAAGGAGCCACTCCAACTCAAGTACATTGATGAAGAAGATGATAGAGAGAGCAATGTGAACTCAGGATTGTATTTTAGCATCTTCTGAAATCTGAACTACTAAGCGAGCAAGGAGCAAAATGCCTTATTCCAGTTGGTCTTGGCGATGACGATCGGTGCATAAAGATGATTTGCTGCTTGGAGAGAATTAGGTTGTGTTTGTTTTTTGGCTTAATAAAAAAAAACCAAGTATTTTAGCTTTTTTCTATTCAGTTAAAAGTAACTCATTGACATCAACCAATATCATTAAACTAAACTTATTGATAATAAGTTCACTTTAATTATGTTGGTTAGTATCAATAAGGTACTTTTAGCTGAATAGAAAAAGCCAAAATATTTGGCTTTTTCTATTCAGCCAAAAAACAAACACCACCTTAGTGTGGCCTGAGTTAAATTTATTACTCCGAGATGAAGATGATATAAGTCCTGTGTCCATTCTTCGAATAACTGTTATCTTTGAATATAGAAGTCAATTTTACAGTTCAGCAAGAGTTGCATACACTGGAGCCTGATCATTCCTGCATACGTCTAGAGTTTGACACATCAAGCACTGGTATAACATATGAAGCTGTAGATCATGTGGGTGTTTATGCTGAGAATTGTGATGAAACTGTTGAGGAATCAGGAAAGTTGTTGGGTCAACCCAGTAAAGTGAATCTAGTAGAGTTGGGTCCTAGACGAGAACTCTGATGACTGATCTTCTTCGCAGTACATCCAAGTTCAAAACCTTCACAAGATCATTGCAAATACATATGGTTGAATGGAGTCTGACATTACAGAAGTTTCAGCACAAGAACTTGAAATGTGTGAACGAAGACATTCACAATGGAAATGTCGATCAAAAGGGATCCTTGGCTTTCCTCAATTATCTGGCACAGCTGATGTTTAAATCCACAAAGAAGTGCACGTCTCCTAATTTCAGTTTAATTGGTGTTTAAATGACATCGGGTGCTCTAGTCATGGATTCCTTCCTCGGTAATTTGCAAGAGGCTATCTTTACCATGGACCTAAAAAAAATTCACACAGATGGAGACGTTGTTTTGCTCAACAATGGTGAGGTTTCCCTTCTTACTTGTACCCAGGACTCTTAGCAGGAGAATTGTTCAATGGCATGGGTCCTGCTTTCTCCAATCAGACAGTCCCTCCTGTTGCACCAAGGATTTCCCCACTGTTGTGCTACACTGCTACCTCATCTCATCCACAGGTGGGCCCACCTGGGACTGTCACCCATGCAGTTTCTGGACTAAGTCCTTTGCCAAGCCCCATTCAACTTACTGCCACAACCTTACCTATTACTGGAACCCAATATTTAGATGCTAGGAATTTGGTCAAGGTGCAGGTATTAAGAGCAAAAACTGTGAATGGGAGGTTGGAGAGAACAAAAAATGTTTCACTTGTGAAATCTGATCCGGTGCATGCAAAAGTAAAAGGGGGTTCATTGGTGAATGGTTCAGATATTCAGCTATCCATGCCCTCAACTGCTTCACACGCAAGAACATCCAGATCGGGAGAAAATCAAACACAAGTGGGTGAATCCACAAATAGAACATTGGATGAAAGCACGACGAATATTCCTTAGAGAGCATCATCTGAATCTGAGTCGAGAATTACCGCAAAGCGATCACTGCTACTCAGATGCTTGGATCTATAATCAAGTCTCTTTGTCCAGTCCGTGTTAAAGCTACTGATATAGCCAATGCAGTTCTCGGTGGGTCTGACTGTGATGCTGAGTGGAGTGAGTGCATCAAGAGCCTCCAGAGATGATCCAAATACAGGCAAATGATGGAACTACACTGTATGGAGCTTTGTATAAACTCGATCAAACAAGGTTCGGACCTCCACCATGCAAAACCTTGATCGCTGACTATGGTGGTCCAAGCGCGCAGCTTGTTTGTGATTTTTGGGATGAATACAGTTGACATGAGAGTCCAAAATTTACGTAGCTGAGACACCCTAGTATGGAGGTTAGATAACAGAAGGTTACACTTCTGCATGGCTGCATGGCCAAATTCTTAGAGATTCTTCAAGACAACAAGGCTCCAGAACAGGCTGCATTTTCAGTCTCTCAAAAGAATGCATGGTCACTGCAGTGTGTGCTACATTGAAGTGTAGGAGCTCCGGTTTGGTTTGCTGATTGGAATGCACAATCTAATGTCCATGTTCTTGAATTTCTGCCACCATTGGAGAAATGTTTTGCTGATGGCGACATTAGTGGTGATGATAACTTGAAACAGAAGTGGGCTCTTGTTTCTCGCAGTGAGGGTTATCCACTAATGGTGATCCTTCTGTTCTTCTCCGAGCTTTCCATGAACTGATGGTCTTCTTCATGGAGAGCAGAAGTAGTAGAAAGTTCTGGAAGTAAAAATCAAATTGTATAAGGCTAAGGCTTTATCATCCAAGCTGTTGATAAACTGGTCTGAAGATGCGTGCAAAAGGATTGGAGCAAGTGCTTTAGTGGTTGCAAGAGATAAAAGGGCATTATGGCTACTCTCAATATGAGGCTCAAAAGTTCCCAAAGCTGGAGTATTGCTACTTTCCTCTTGTTGGAAGCATTATGCCATGCTGCTGCACTTGGAGGATAAAAACTTTTCTCAGCATTACAGACTTGTTGGATGACGGATAGCAGACTTGTGGAGCTCACACTCTTCCCTGAAGCTGCAATCAACAACACCTTGGCATCCCTAGGACCCACTCTTGCAGGGTTTGCATGGCCACCTTTGGTGTGCCATTTTCAAGCTCACGTGTCCCTTTGCCAATTGTGCGGATTCTTGGTTTATAACTGTACCTTCTTACATACGTTAAAACTGATTATACACCCTATATTCAATAAATTTATCTCCATAACTATTTCTTTTAAAATTCCTGATTTTAATAAATTGTTTGTTGCCAAATTTCCTTTTGGCATGCATTCTTTTATTTTTCTTGATTTTTTTATTTTCTCGATTTTTAATAAACATGAATAAATTCTGTTATTGTAGAATAATGGAATTTTCCCCAAATTCCTATGCTCCTTAATTCTCCATGAATATCAAGAAAATGAAATTTATAAAATTAATTTATACAAAAATAAATCGGTATTGGTGGAGCCCAACATATCTTATTTTTTGATTGAATATCAATTGATTTTGCTTCGTTCTATGACATGCATAAGATATTTTACGCTTGCTGTTTTGCACTAACATAATTTCTTATGAAACACTCAATTAAGAAGCACTCAGTTAGCTGCTCAGGTACGCCCTCTATCCTCATATATTTGATTATACATCTATCCATATCTTGATCATTGTACACTATGTTTATTGTTCGGTATCCATAGATTAACTAATCAATTGTTATAGTTAGCTTAACTGATTAGTAAAGACTTAATTTTAGGGTTTAGAGGGGTATTACGACTTATCATCATATTTTCTTAATAGGTAACCTAATCTCCGGACCCAAATTCTGTTTTTCAGAGACGACTTTTCCTTTTAAGGAATCAAACTTAGGGTCTTTAAAAATAAAACAAAAATAAGTGGTAAGTCCAAATTTTTTAAAAAAATCAAATTTTCACAATAAAAGCGAGAGTTTCGTTATTAAGTGGCAACATGTGAAAAATGCGGGTCCGATAATCAATAAGATAATTGCAATGAGAAGATTTGAAGATCAAAGACAATTTAGAGAGTTCTTGAAGTAATTTCTTGAATACTTAAAGAAAAAATTAGGTACTAAATTATTATAATGGTGTGTCTTAGAGGGCATATTAAAAATTATTTCCTCAGGGAACATTTGGGTGTACAATTGTCATTATGTTGTAATTATGAACTTGGCTAACAACAATTCATTAACTTAGGTCCAAATTGGGAACCTAAATCCAGTCTTTTAAATCATGTAACGCATGTTACCACAATTATGATTCCTTACCCCAACCTATAATATATTCTTATTAATAGTTTATATTGATTTTATGGTATTTTAATTTAATAAATTTCAAAATTTTCAATTATTATTATTATTATTATTATTATTATTATTTATTTTTAGATTTGGTCAGAATCTAAACAAAAGTATGAGAAAAAGGAAAAGAAAATGTGAAATCATCTTTTAGGCTTTATTAGGTAACTATTTTTAAAGAAAAAAAATTTCTAATTTAGAAAATAAGTTTATTTTTTAGAATTTGCTCTGAAAACAAGTTCTTTTAAGAATAATTATGCATGAAGAGGAGGCAAAAGGATTATTACAAAAGGTAGACAACTCTACATGCGAGGGGAGTTGAGTCTGCTATGGAATCAGGACTAAGGCACCGTGATTGGCGGCACTTGTCACTGCACGACGCTAGCTCTTTTGCCCCCCCTTTGGAAAACTGCACCGTAGCTCCCCCTTCATGACTGGCTTAACCCACTTCTCCAAAAGAGGCTGACGGTGTTCTTTCATTTTAGGGACCACATGCAACACCGGGGTTCTTCATTCTTCCTACATTTCTCCAATTCCATCATGACACATGCAAATGCTGTTGAATTTTTTTGAGTATGTCCAATGAGAGACAGTTGCATCAGCTCTGGTCATAGTCCATGCATTCGATGATGTGTAGGAAGTGTCAAACTTTGTGTTTGGTCAATGGTCATGCAGAAAATGGCTCTCTGGAATTGTTAATTGTATGGGAGTTAGAAAAGTCTTGCTTCTTTGTTGCCCACCAATTACTCTCCTTGTTGCCCACCAATCCCTCTCTTTTCCTTAACCCTTGCTTTTATAAACCTCATCCTCTCCTTCACAACTACCTTTTCATTTTGCTTTCTCAAGAAAAGATGCTTCTTTTTACACCTTATGTTTTAGTGCTTTTTTGGGTGCATTGCTTCACACCCATGGTGTTGTCCTTCATTTTAGTTGATGAGTTTGCCCTTATTGCCTTGAAAGCCCATATCACATATGATTCTCAAGGCATGTTGGCAACAAATTGGTCTACAAAAAGCTCTCATTGCAGTTGGTATGGTATTTCTTGCAATGCTCCTCAACAAAGAGTTTCTGCAATCAATTCCTCTAACATGGGTCTTGAAGGAACTATTGCGCCACAAGTCGGCAACCTCTCATTTCTTGTTTCGCTTGATCTTAGTAATAACTACTTCCATGGCTCTCTTCCTAAGGATATTGGTAAGATTCTCATAAATTTTGTCTACTTTATGAGTCAATACTCATGCTTTTTGTTTCAATATTTAACATCAATAAAGACAATTCATTTTTGGTTCCTAAAAATTTAAGAGAAAATGCAAAGATTAAAAATAAATAAAAAGGAAAAGTAAAAGAAAACAACAAGTGAAAGAAAATAAAAAATAATTTTAAAGCCAATAAATTATTTTTATATCTTGTTTTAAACTCATTTTACTTATTTTAATTTTTTTATATAAAGATTAAATAATTTTAAAATACAAAAGTTTTAACCGATTTTAATTAGAAATGATTTTCTTCTCCAATCTTGGGGCATGTTTGGGATTATGATGATTTTCATCTTTCAAAGGTGTTGAAAGGAAAACAATTAAGGTGTGATAAAAGATAATTGAGGAATTGATAAATTGTAGTTTTAAAAATAATAATTAAATATTTGGTAACTAGATTGTTAAATTATTGTGATTATGTATAATATCTAAAAGATTGATAAATTTTAATTTATTCTCTTTATTTTGATATAAAATTTATTTTAATTAAATAAATTATTATACAATTTAAAAATTAGTTCATATTTTTTTCATTTCTTAAAAATTATTATTTTCTTTCTTGAATGAATTCAAGTAAACATAATCATAGTAGTTGTAATAATTTTTGTTTTAAATTTTAGAATGGGTATTACCAAACACAAATAAGAACATTTTTCATTTGATAGATAATTTTAAATCTAGAAAATTTTGATCCAAAAAAAATTAAATTATTGAAAAAAAAACTTAATTTAAGGAAGTATATTGTAGATTAAAATGTAATCAAATATGTAATACATATCAAATAATTTCATATATATAAAACTTAATTTAATTTAATATAATATATTTACAACTATAATATAATATTTATTTACGACAAAGTAGATATTTTTGTTGTTAACATTCCTAATAAAAAATAAAAATAAAACATCAATTAGTTAATTATATTCTATACTCAACATTTGTGTTAAGTGTATAGTCAATTTCACAAATTATTTGATAATATATTATACAGTAAGAAACATTATTGTACACAATTCAAACCATCATATAGGTTACAAATTGTATTCAATCAAACCAAAATGTGCAACCCAAATGCTTGGCAGCCATCAATATGTGATTCATGATTAGTTTTCCTCCATATTAATGCGACTTAAGAGAAGTTTTCCTCAATATTAGTGTCTCTTTTAAATATTATCAAGATGTTTGATTCCAAGAAAATATTAAGGAAAAAATATTAAAGAATTTTTTTTATATTTGATTTTACTATGAATATATATATATATATATATATATATATATATATATATATATATATAATTAAAATCAATTAAAACTTATTTATTTTTAAATTATTTAATCTTTATATAGAAAATTTAAAATAAGTGAAATGTGTTTGAAATAGCATGTAAACAATCTATTGACTTTAAATCTATTTTCTATTTTTCTTTACTTTTTTATTTTTCATTTCTCCTCTCTATTTTCTTTCCCTCATATTTTTTTAAAATCAAGTAAAACCTTTAACTATGTTTAGTTCCCAAAAAATATGAGGGAAAGAAAATAAAGATGAAACTTAGAAAAAAAAATGGAAAAAAAATATATGGATTTAAAGTTAATAAATTAATTTTATATGTTCCTTCAAATTCATTTAAAATCAAAAAATAGATTTAAAGTTAATAAATTGATTTTATATGTTTATTCAAATTCATTTACTTATTTTAATTCTTCTATATAAAGATTTAATAATTTAAAAATGCATAAATTTTTAATTAATTTTAATTATATTTCATTTTCGTTCTTATTTTCTTTAGTAAAATCTATCATGAGAAAATAATTTTCTTTAGTAAAATCTATCATAAGAAAACAATTCTCTTTTAATATTTTTTTTTCTTTCTTTTATTCTCCTCCAAAACCACACATAGTTTATATGTTCACGCCCATAATAATTTAAATAATTTTTTTTAAAATTTTATGTTAAATTATTGTGATCATGTTTGATATAAAATTCATAATTAAATAAATTATTATACAATTTAAAAATTAGTTAATTTTTTATCATTTCTTAAAAAAAAAAAAAATTTCTATTTTGAATGAATTCAAGTAAACATAATCATAGTGGTTGTAATATTTTTTATTTTAAATTTTAGAATAAGTAATACCAAACACAAATTAGAACATCTTTCATTTGATAGATAATTTTAAATATAGAAAATTTTGATCCAAAAAAAAATTAAATTATTGAACAAAAAACAACATAATTTGAGGAAATATATTATACATTAAAATGAAATAAAACATTTAATAGATATGAAATCATTTCATATATATATATATATATATATATATATATAACTTAATTTAATTTAATATAATATAGTTAAAGCTATAATATAATATTTATTTGTGACAAACAATAGTAGATATTTTTATTGTTAATATTCCAAATAAAAAATAAATATAAATCGTCAATTAGCTAATTATTTTCTATACTTAACATTTGTGTTAATTGTATAGTTAGTTTCATCACAAATTATTTGATAATATATAATAGAGTAAGAGACATTATAGTACACAATTCAAACCTTCATATAGGCTACCTAATTGGCAACCATCAATATGTGATTCATGATATGTTTTCCCCCAAATTAATGCTATTCATGAAAAGTTTTGCTCAATTCTAGTGTCTCTTTTAAATATTATCGTTATGTTTGATTCCAAGAAAGTATTAAGAAAAAAATATTAAAGAAAATAATTTTTATATCTGCTTTTATTATGAAATATATATATATATAAAATGTAATTAAAATCAATTAAAACTTATCTATTTTTAAATTATTTAATCTTTATATAGAATAGTTAAAACAAGTGAAATAACATATAAATAATCTATTGATTTTAAATATATTTTCTATTTTTCTTTACTCTTTTTTTTTTCTCCATTTTTCCTCATTATTTTCTTTTCCTCGTATTTTCTTCAAATCAGGCAAAACCTTTGACTATGTTTGGTTCCCAAAAAAAATGAGGGAAAGGAAATAAAAAAGAAACTAAAAAAATAAAAATAAAAAGGAAAATAAAAAATAGATTTAAAATTAATAAATTAATTTTATATATTGTTTCAAATTCATTTAAAATAAAAAGAAATAGATTTAAAGTAAATAAATTGATTTTATTTGTCTCTTCAAATTCATTTACATATTTTAATCCTTCTATATAAGAAATTAATAATTTAAAAATACATAAAATTTTAATTAAATTTAATTATATTTTATTATGGTTCTTATTTTCTATAGTCAAATCAATCATGAGAAACTAATTTTTCTTTTATATATATATATATATATATATATATATATATATATATATATATATATATTTTTTTTTTTTTTGTTTTATTCTCTTTCTGGAACCAAACATAGTCTATATGTTCAGGACAATAATATTTCAAATCATTTTTTTTAGGTAAGTGCAAGGAGCTTCAACAGCTGAATTTATTCAATAATAAACTAGTTGGAAGTATTCCAGAAGCCATTTGTAATTTATCAAAACTTGAAGAGCTATATCTTGGCAATAATCAGTTGATTGGTGAAATTCCAAAGAAGATGAGTAATCTTCTTAATCTGAAGATATTGTCATTCCCAATGAACAACTTAACAGGTTCCATACCAACCACCATTTTCAACATGTCTTCTTTGCTCAACATTAGTCTCTCCTATAATAGCCTCTCTGGGAGTCTTCCCATGGATATATGCTACACCAATCTAAAGCTCAAGGAGCTTAATCTTTCATCAAATCATTTGAGTGGAAAGGTCCCCACCGGTTTAGGCCAATGTATAAAGCTTCAAGGAATTTCCTTATCATATAATGATTTCACGGGAAGCATACCAAGTGGAATTGGTAATTTGGTAGAGCTTCAGAGCTTATCTCTCCAGAATAACAGCTTGACAGGTACACTTTTTCTTTCCTCTCTTTTTCTTCTTTTTATTCACTCACTTTCCCTCAAGCTTTCAAAGATATAAACAAAGCATTAGTATTTTTCCAATGCACTCATTTTAATTGTGTTGCAGGAGAAATACCTCAATCACTATTCAACATCTATTCGTTAAGGTTTTTGAATTTGGAAATAAATAACCTAGAAGGTGAAATCTCTAGTTTTTCTCATTGTCGAGAGCTTCGAGTGCTAAAATTATCAATCAATCAATTCACTGGAGGCATTCCAAAAGCCCTAGGGAGTTTGTCTGATCTTGAAGAATTATATCTTGGTTATAACAAATTGACAGGTGGAATTCCTAGAGAGATTGGGATTCTTTCAAATTTAAATATTTTGCACTTAGCGTCTAGTGGAATCAATGGCCCTATTCCTGCCGAAATTTTCAATATCTCTTCATTGCACAGGATTGATTTCACTAATAATAGCCTTTCGGGGGGTCTTCCAATGGATATTTGTAAACATCTTCCTAATCTCCAAGGGCTCTATCTTTCTCAGAATCATCTCAGTGGTCAACTTCCTACAACTCTATTTTTATGTGGAGAGCTCCTGTTACTGTCATTATCAATCAATAAATTCACAAGAAGCATACCAAGAGATATTGGCAACTTATCAAAGCTTAAAAAGATCTATCTAAGCACCAATAGCCTCATAGGTTCCATTCCAACTTCATTTGGTAATTTGAAGGCCTTAAAATTCCTTCAGTTGGGGTCCAACAATCTTATAGGGACGATACCAGAAGATATTTTTAACATCTCTAAACTACAGACCCTTGCGTTGGCGCAAAATCACCTTTCAGGCGGTCTTCCATCAAGTATTAGCACTTGGCTCCCAGATCTTGAAGGGCTTTTTATAGGAGGCAATGAATTCAGTGGAACAATTCCAGTGTCTATTTCAAATATGTCAAAACTTATCCGGCTACACATATCGGACAACTATTTCATTGGTAATGTGCCAAAAGATCTCAGTAACCTAAGGAAGCTTGAAGTTCTCAACCTTGCAGGCAATCAATTGACTGATGAACACTTAACCTCTGAGGTTGGTTTTCTTACTTCTTTGACAAATTGCAAATTTTTGAGAACATTGTGGATAGATTATAATCCTTTAAAAGGCACTCTTCCAAATTCACTAGGGAATCTTTCCGTTGCTCTTGAAAGTTTTACAGCATCAGCCTGCCATTTCAGAGGAACCATTCCCACAGGAATTGGTAATTTGACCAATTTGATATGGCTGGACCTGGGAGCTAATGACTTAACAGGGTCGATTCCAACTACATTGGGACAGCTACAGAAGCTCCAACGATTGTACATTGCTGGAAATAGAATACAAGGATCCATTCCAAATGATCTTTTCCATTTGAAGAACTTGGGATACTTGCATTTGAGTTCTAACAAATTGTCTGGATCAATCCCAAGTTGTTTTGGAGATCTTCCTGCGCTACGAGAACTCTCTCTTGACTCCAATGTGTTAGCTTTCAACATTCCTATGTCCTTTTGGAGCCTTAGAGATTTGTTGGTTCTTAGCTTGTCTTCAAATTTCTTGACTGGTAATCTACCTCCCGAAGTTGGAAACATGAAGTCCATTACAACATTGGACCTGTCAAAGAACCTTATTTCAGGTTACATTCCAAGAAGGATGGGAGAACTACAAAATTTGGTTAATCTTTGCTTGTCCCAAAACAAACTACAAGGCTCAATACCTGTAGAATTTGGTGATTTGCTAAGCTTGGAATCCATGGATCTATCTCAGAACAATTTATCTGGAACCATTCCCAAGTCATTGGAGGCCCTTATTTATCTCAAGCATCTAAATGTTTCTTTCAATAAACTACAAGGAGAAATTCCGGATGGAGGACCTTTCGTAAATTTCACTGCTGAATCGTTCATCTTCAATGAAGCCTTATGTGGAGCACCTCATTTTCAAGTCATAGCATGTGATAAAAACAACCACACTCAATCATGGAAGACAAAGTCATTCATCTTGAAATATATTCTACTACCAGTCGGATCAATAGTAACTTTAGTGGCTTTCATTGTTCTGTGGATACGTAGACAAGATAACACGGAAATACCAGCTCCAATTGATTCATGGCTTCCTGGAGCACATGAAAAAATTTCACAGCAGCAACTTCTTTATGCAACAAACGACTTTGGTGAAGACAATTTGATTGGGAAAGGAAGCCTAGGCATGGTATACAAAGGGGTATTATCTAATGGCTTAACTGTTGCTATAAAGGTTTTCAATTTAGAATTCCAAGGAGCCTTGAGGAGTTTCGATTCAGAATGTGAAGTGATGCAAGGGATCTGCCACCGAAATCTTATCAGGATAATTACCTGTTGCTCAAACCTTGATTTCAAAGCATTGGTGCTCGAATATATGCCTAAAGGAAGTCTTGATAAGTGGTTGTATTCTCATAACTATTTTTTGGATCTCTTCCAAAGATTAAATATTATGATTGATGTAGCATTGGCATTGGAGTATCTTCATCATGATTGTTCGAGCCTTGTGGTGCATTGCGACTTGAAGCCCAGTAATGTTTTGTTAGATAACAACATGGTTGCTCATGTGGCTGATTTTGGGATTGCAAGACTCTTAACTGAAACAGAGTCTATGCAGCAAACAAAGACCTTGGGCACAATAGGCTATATGGCACCAGGTAAAGTTCCTCACTACTTATATGCCTATTTACTACAAAAAAACAAAAAATTAGTATCTACCTTATTTTATTATATTTTTTTGTTGAATTTATGACCAAAACTAACATCACACGCAAGCAGAGTATGGCTCAGATGGGATAGTATCCACAAAGGGCGATGTTTATAGCTATGGGATCTTGCTTATGGAAGTATTTGCAAGGAAGAAGCCTATGGATGAAATGTTCACTGGGGATGTAACCTTGAAGACTTGGGTGGAGTCATTATCCAGTTCAGTGATAGAGGTTGTTGATGCCAATCTATTGAGAAGAGATAATGAAGACCTTGCCACAAAGTTGAGCTATTTATCCTCACTTATGGCTTTAGCTTTGGCATGTACAGCTGATTCACCTGAGGAGAGGATCAACATGAAAGATGTGGTAGTAACTCAAGAAGATCAAAATCAAACTGTTGATGTAAGGATTACTTCAAAAGATGGGATGGAATTTAAGAACATCAAAGTGTTACACAATACTTCATGTCAATAGTTCAAAGGAAGTCGGAAGTCGGAGCTGGTTAAGAGTACACAAAACAACACCCTTGGCACTATTAGGTATATGTATGTCATGGGTATATATGTTTGATTTTCTTTGGTATTTTCCATAAGACAACCAATTATGAGAAAATAATTTTCCATACTATTTTTTTTTCTTTCCTTAATACTTCCCGAGACCCAAACATAAACTAAAGGAATCATGGTAATAGATTATCTCAACATAACTACCAGTCGATCAAATGACCATGAAAATCAAGGTATCATTCTTAAGTATATCTTCAATAGAAACATAGTTTCCAAATATATGCAGTTTTAATGAGCAATATGTGTTAAAGCTTGTTGTGTCCTCAAGTAATTTAGCATCTGGATTTCTTTTTCTTGCCTTGATAGTCTATAGTACAATTTTAGTTGACATACATTTAATTTGTAAGTGGGATTAATTTTCTCTAAATATAAAATGAAAACATAATTGCTTGTTGACTTGAGTAAATTCTTCACAATTTCATTAAATTTTTAGAAACAATTGAGACATTTGAAAAAAGAAAAAAAAATACTAAAATCCAACCATTCAAACAAATTCATATTCAAAATAGTCCTCTAAGTTGTTAATGATTCTACTACTTGAAAAACGTACTACCCAAATAAAAATATGAATAGTAATTACAAATTATGTACAAACCCAGACTAAACTTGTAGGTAGAATTGTATGCTATGGAGATGAATTTGGAGCAAGAAAACTGGATTATGAAAAATGATTTTTATCATTAC
This sequence comes from Vitis vinifera, assembly GCF_030704535.1. Lineage (NCBI taxonomy): Eukaryota > Viridiplantae > Streptophyta > Magnoliopsida > Vitales > Vitaceae > Vitis > Vitis vinifera. The sequence goes on from NC_081814.1 coordinate 13,529,462, forward strand.
TCAAATTTCAGATGAGCAAATCAAATCCTTGAAAATATGGTTGCAATCATAATCCTTCCATAATTTAAAAAATGGATGAAAAAAAGGGAAAATAAGATACAATCAACAAAAAATTTCTTTTGTAAAATTTTACATTTTATTATATCGAGAGTTGGATTTTAGGGATATATTGAAAAATATTAAAAAAAATTATTGATTTTCATAGGTATATTGATAGTTGAGGTGTGGACTCGCATTTTTCACGTGTGTCCCCACTCAATCAACGAGACTCGCTTTTTTATTTGGAAAAAATTAATTTTTAGAAAGAAAATTCGGAGTCACCACTTATTTTATTTTTATTTTAAAGGGAAAATAAAACAAGAAATAAAACCCTAAAAAATGACTCCATTATTTTTGGAAAAACGTGTCTTTGAAAAACCCAAGTCTAGGTCCGGGGATCAGGTTATTTATTGGGATGGTACTTCTAGGAGGTAGCACCCCTCTAAGCCCTAAAAAGGTCTCTACTGACTAAATTAGGGGAAATGTGACAATTAATTGATTAATTAGGGATACCTAGATAGACTAAGGTGATTTTAAAAAATAACATGCCAAATAGGATCAAATTACAATAAAGGCTAGGAGAGTTAGGGTGCATACCTGGACTGCTTCTCAAACGCTATCATAAAACATAAAAGTTAGTATAGAGATACATCACACAACATGTGTATTTGTCAAAGATAATCAAACAAGCATCAAATATCTATCAAGGCAATCAAACAGAATAGCAAGCATGGGCATAGTACGCAGTGACAATCATGTTCACGGGGTGGGTTTAGAAAGTGGGTATTAGGAAACGTACCTGGATAGCATATATAACTCATAGCGTGCTTCCGCAGGACATGGGGGTTAGATAATAAATAGTAAAATAAGAAACCCTAAGATGCTTAACTAATTGGCATAGCAAAAATGATCAAAGAATACAAAATCATCGATTATTACACACATCTTATGTACAATTCCAAAAAAAATAGATATGATTGTAACAACCAACAAATGTGGTAGCAAAAATAAGTTTTGAAAAGATTTTTTTTTTTTTTTTTATGTAGGGGTTTCACCAATTCCCCAATTGATATATACAAATCTAACCTGGAATCATCCCATTTATGTGGGACCATAAGCTTGGATTCGTGTCTGGTTTTAAACCAAAATCTTCATTAAAAAAACCGAGAAAGATGCAAACCGATCAAAAAATGGTTGCATATTATTTTAAGAAAATGGGGTTTTTTTTATTCTAAGGACTCTAAATGATTTTTTTTTTTTTTAAAAAAAAGAATTTCTTAAAGGGGTCTTCGGAGAAAAAGGTTTTGATTTTAAAATAAAAGGAATTAATTTTTAAAATAATAAAACATAGAAAACAAAATACCAATCAAAACAAAAGAAAGCAAAAATCACAAAATAAAGATTTAGAAAATCATGTCAATTAAAGTGGTGAGGGTAAGACCAACCTTCATGAGTTTCCAGTGGCCTTCAAAAAATAAGAATTTAACTAACAATCACTAAGGCATCAAATTTATGACTTCCTAATCAAACAAACTAACAAAATATTACCCAAGACTAACATTTAGATTTCAAGAAACGCATGAATTAAAATAAAAATAACCAATCAAATATTAAAGCCAACAAACTTAGCATATGGAGATAATAATATGGAATCAATTAAGGTAAATTAGCATTTTAACAAAATATGATGAATCAAAGACCAAAGTTCAACAATCTTGAAGGTATGAAAACAATGACATGCAATTAACTGGATTGATTATCTAAAATTCCTAAAGCTCATACTAAATGTCAATAGATCAAAGCCAAAATTACCATACTTAAAACATGAAAATAATTACACGTGATTGACTTAATTAATTAAAAAAAATTATAATCAACTGCAAAATTGGATATAAACGGATTAAATACAAAGTTAATGAAATAAAAAACACACAAACACATTCAATACTAAAAATAATTAATACTAGATTAAATTAAGAACATCATCATCATCTAATAAGATTGGCTAAACTATCAAATTGAAATCACAAATATATTTAAACTAAAGCAAATAAATAAATTAACAAAATAAAATTAAACTAAGGTCGAAATTTAAAATATGGAATTTGTCTAAGAGGGTTAATCAAACAATTGAATTAAAATCATGAACGCATTTAGATTATAAAATAAATTAAAATCAAACTAAATTGAAATTAAATTCTACTTAATAAAATTATTGGAATATTAAAAACTCAAACTTTATTTGATACAATCATTTAAACTAAAGAATTAAGATCCACGAATGCCTTTAAGTTAAAAAACGAATTAAAATCAAACTAATTAGGATCACTAACACATTCAAATTAAATCATAAACTAAAACTTAGTTAATCCGAAATTAAAAAAAATAAACCTTATCTCACAACTTATTTAAACTAGGGAATTGAAATCATTAACGCATTCAAATTAAATTATAAACTAAAACTAAATTAATCCGAAAAAAATAAACTTTATCTCTTAAATTTTTTAAACTAAGGAATTAAAATCACAAACATATTTAAACTAATAGCTAAATTAAAATTTAAACTAATTTGGGATTTTAAAAATATGAACTTTATCTATCAGGAATACTTAAACTAATGAATTAACATCTCAAACACATCTAAACATATAGGATAGATTAAAATTGAATTAAATTGAAATGAAAAATAAGAACTTTTCTAATATGAATAATTAAACTAACGAATTAAAATCACAAACATATGGGATAGATTAAAATTGAACTAAATTGAAATTAAAAATAAGAACTTTTCTAATATGAACAATTAAACTAACGAATTAAAATCACAAACATATGGGATAGATTAAAATTGAACTAAATTGAAATTAAAAATAAGAACTTTTCTAATATGAACAATTAAACTAATGAATTAAAACGACAAACACTAAACATAAAAGGTAGATTAACAGTGAACTAAATCAAAATTAAAAATAAGGACTTTTATAATAGAAACAATTAAATTAAAGAAAACTACAAACACATCTAAACATAAAAGATAAATTAAAACTAAATTGAATTGGAATAAAAAAAAAAAGGGAACTTTATCTAATGGGATAAATTAAACTAAAGAATTAAAACCATGAACATATCCAAACTAAAAAAAGAAAAAAATTAAAACTCAATCGAAATTAAAACAAGAAATTTATTATATAGGATTAATTAAATCAAAGAACTAAAATCATTAAAACACTCAAGACTAAAAAGATGAATCAAAACGAAATCCAAATAAATTTGAAAGCGTACACTTACCTATAAACCGTTATTTGTGGAGATTTTGTGGGCTGCTCTTCTCTTTTTTATGGTTATGTGTCGGCTCCTCAAAGTTCTTCGCGCGTCCTCTCAAAAGAATTGCTCTCGTGTCCTGTTTGCCTGAAGTCCCTTGCTCTCCTCCAAAGTTCTGCTTGAAAATTCTTTCTGCCTATTCCCCTCCGAAAAAAAGTTCCTCCATGCTTGGATTCTCCCCTTTATTTATAAGGCAGCCCACTCCTTATGCAATATCTTATTTCCATTTTTTCCTATGTGCGCGTGGATATGGGAAGCCCATTATGTGTGGCTCACTTGGAGATTTCCCTAAGAATGTAGCCGTATCTTGTTTGGTAAGTGATCAGATCCCCTTTAATCTTCTTTCCATATGCTCCTGGATGTGTCTCAACCGTGATCTGCCCACTTTCTATATGCAGCCCTGATTCCTTCCAAGTTTCCCTAGTTGGTCGTGATCTCCTCTCCTTGATGGCTCCAAGTCTCATGCAAAGTAAAAATAAAGTTGAAATAAGAAATCATGTAATTGGAAATAGAATAAAATAAAATAGAAAATCAAATCACATAGCCACAAAAATCTAAAATGTCAATTCATGGAATTAAAGAATAAATGAATAAGTGAGTAAATAAACAAATAAATTGATAAGGGTATAAAAATAAATATCAGACGTATGCAATTAGAAAAAATCAAGAAATTAAAGTAATGCAATGGATTATAATAATTTAAATGTCAAACTCAAACCCTCAAAAATAAAAAATAAAAATTCATTTCATGCAATAAATAGTCAAGCCAATACTCATCCTATCTCGGAAAAAGAAGTAACCAAAATCAAGAACACACCCAAGTGGGCTATGCCAAAAGAAGTGTCCAAGTGACCTATTCTGAAAGATTGTCTAAGTAACCTAGGGTGAATGTGTGCAAACTAGAAGGTGCCAAGTGCATCTAAATGGGCCTAAGGTGATGCCTAATGGGCCTAAGTCTAAATTAGGGCTGCCAAGAGTCACAAGGGGGTTAGATAAATCCCTCAACCAAAGTGTCCGAGGTGGCTCAAAAAAGGTAAGTAGTGTGAGTAGCTATGGGCCACCAAGGAACTACTATAAAGTATTGAACAAGTATCTAATAGGACATGTGCTAGGATAACAAAATTGGGGGTCTACATGAGGTCATTAGTGGCTTTAACGTACAAGTGAGACCTTAAGATGGTTATATATTCCCTATGGGTTGAGTTACTATTGATTAAGATAAGTGACAATAGGTATTTTCAAGACATACACCATGATATCTCATAGGTTTGAGATAATGGGTCCTCTTAGGTTATCCTTGATTCATGCCCGATTGGTGTCTCAGCTGATTTGTGTCCAACTGGTGCTCCTTGGATGAGGAAGTGATCAACAAAATTTATACCTATAACACCATACACTAGGGTAGCAAATAAAAAGCTACTATAGTATAGTGGCTCTAGGATCGTTCACTGGGAATGATTAACAAGCAATCAAGGATACCAATTCCAAGTGAATTGGTCTTGTTTCATTTCACGGTTAGCTTAAGAAATAAAACATAAACTTTGATTGGTAAAGGTTGAGACTTAAACTAACTAACTTAACAGAAGTTTGGAATAATTTAGGAAGAAAAACATTCCTTGGAGATTTAGGTTCACTGAGGTGGTTCCTCATGCAAAAGACATAGCTCCGGTCAGATGGTTCATTTCCTCGCATTAGAGATTCAACATATAGTCAATTCTCTAACCGGTGATGTACAAAGACTCCTTCAATTAGATTTCACTTTAATTCTCTCACTGATGCAACTTGCAATGGTTTAAGCCTCTCACTAAGCCTTAACCATTCAAGGTGATCTTTAACCTTGGATTACCCGTCAAAAGCTCGCAAGAGATAACTAATGGATGTCTCCTAGGAGTCCAAAAGCTTATCAAGTGTTGGCTATTCTAGAAAATCCTACCCTGAAGTCACCTCCCAGAGGCTCGCAAGGGGTAAACTAGTGCATTTCCATGGTTGGAAATCACTTGCCTTACCAAGTGTTGGCCCAGGTGACTCCAAGGTGTTTTAAGTTAACTAAAAACATTGAAATCATTAAAGGATTTCACTTTCTCTTCATTACTAGCTAAAACCACAGAGCTTTGCATTCTTGCACTTGGAACCTTCCCCGGCAACCTTAGCTCCAAGGAATTGGAGGTTTAGTTACTCATTCTCTGGGGAAAACTCCTCAGAGAATTCATAACTTAGAAATAAAATGAAAATACAAAGTGAAAAGGTAAGGCAGTAGAAAGAAAAGACCTTTACTTGCTTACCAAACTTTTTCAGAAGGAACTCCTCTCTGGAACAGGCTCCCGAGAGGCATATATATGAACATAATATAAAACTAATTGTTACAAAGATATTTAGTCTTTTTACTAACTTAAAAACTAAGGAAATCATGTAATTGGTCGTTTACAAGGAGTATTTTGGGATTTAGACAACAAAAATCTAATGGAAAATATCTCCCAATGTCGGTAGCAAGCTTCGGGAGGCTTCAGGAACCATTTCGCAGGAGTAAAATGGTGTCTGCGAAATTTCGTAGACACCCAAGAGGGCTGCGAAATTATTTCGCAACACCGAGCTATCTTCACTAGGCTGCGAAGTTGGCTTCCACTTTGAGGTTCCCAGCTCCCTTCTCGCGGCATGGTTCGTGCATCGTCAGAAGGAGAAACACCTTACTCTACAAAAGTGCTGCGAAATTCTCGCAACAAATGGCTGATTCCGCAACACTTTAGTGTGATTAACTTGCAGTGGCTGTAACTTCTTCGTTTCAACTCCGAATCACGTACCGTTTGAAGCATTGGATTGTTGACTTCCTGAGCTTTGAAATGGTATATAGCATGCATCATTTGGACTTCAGAAAGTGCTCCAAAAGTGGCTGCTACGACTGTCATCAAGAATAGGCTTCATGGCAGATTCTCTTTGCTTTTTCTCCTTGCAATCCAAATTCACTCTTGGCAATTGAATTCTAAGCTTTACCCACGATTCCTCATAGCTCTCCTCAGTCTTGACTTGCTTTGGTGATCAAAATACTAACAAAAACACCAAAACTTACACAAAGTGATCAAAATTGCTTTAAAGGATCCTTAACATGCCAATTGAGTTAAAAGGCCTAAACTACTACTCAAAAGTGTTTAAAAGGATTAATTATAGGCTAATCAAATAGCACTTTTTGAGTAGTAATCAATCCTAAGGATTTGTGATCATGAAATCTATGGTCATAATAATTCCTTTGGTGGAATTTGACATAAGCTCTTATGAGCTAGAATGTCTCAGTTGATTACATAATAAGAGGATTTAAGACTCAAGGATAGTAGAGTGATCTTAAGAGGATGATGACTATGCCTCACTAGATTACAAACACTAGTTCATGAAGAGCTTACATACAATGCTTACTAAGTCACAAACACGAAAGATTGATTAAATTGGATTTAATCAATTTTTTCTCTATCTAATATCATAGGGTACAAGAATATTCTAGTTAACTCTCTAAAATGCTAAGTTAACTTCAAAATTGGATTCTAAGGGAGCTAGTATTTCCTTAGGGTCCTAGTGGTCCTTATTTGAGCTCACACTCCTTGGTAACATATTATTTTCAGTGATTTATGAGTTTTTATTCATATGTGTTTGGTAAATATGCAAGGTTGCACAAGAGTTTATGAATGATTTTTTTTTTGGATTGGGCTACTTAAAATTAATTGGAGATTAATAGGACTAACTAACTAATTAAGACCAAGTGGATTAGATTAAGTGATCCAAGCTTAAGATGGGCTTAATTCACCTATAAGAAAGTTTATATAAACCCCTCAGGCATTTAGGGTTGGATACTCTTAGCCATTGTCTTCTAAAGAGAGAGCCTCAACCGTCATCCTTGATGAGAGTTAACTCCATCATTTAGCTTGAATAATTCATGGGTTTGTATGCGTTTATTTCATCTTTTATAATCAGCGTAGTGTTAGGAGAAGGTACTTGAGGAGTAATTTCTAGAAGAATATTTTGTGTTTTTCTTTTCAAGATTTGTCAAAGATGGGATTGATATGCCTTCCAGACCTAGATAAAGTTTACTACAATAAAGTTACGGTAATAAAGAGCCAATGACACACAACATGCATCAACCATGAATAACTTTGTAGACATATTTTAGTTATTGTCTTACGAGTTGAAATTACTTCAATAGAAAAATACAAGTTCAAAGGGAGAAAAAGTTTTACTAATTGAGCTAGGAAACAAGATTAGTTTAGTTTTTCCTAATTAACAAGCTTGACAAAAAGAAAGGTCCATAGCAGAATTAAAATTAATATAAAAGTCTTCTATGTCACAAATAAAACATTTTGCCTTTATTGTTATTTTGACACGAACTAGTGGCAGAAGTGTAGGTAGAACTAACAAGAAATTGACTTGAATCAAGAAAACATGAGGACGATTTGCATCTTATTGATGACAAATATTGTAGTGCTAATGTCTTGCTACAGACCATCTTTAAGTCTCTCATGAAGTAAGATACTCGTATTCTTGTCCTTGACAAGACAAAAATAAGGATGAAACTCAACAATCACATTATTATCTTTGGTCAATTATGATATACTCAATAGGTTTTTGGTAGTGTGAGGAATGTGTAAAATGTTGTTGAGATGAAGAGGTTTAGATTGTGCATTTAAGTCAATAACCTATATGAGACATAAATAAGTTTTGACCATTACCTATTATTAATTTGCCTTTGCCTTTGTAGTCGTTCTTGAGAGACAAGACATTGAGATATGAAGTAACATGAATTGTAGGACCACTGCCCATGTACCAAGAAGGATCATTCACAGTTTTTGGACTAACGAAGTATGCTTGAGAATTTTGATTTGGGTTGTTAACCTAACGAGTTGTATAATTGTTGTTCTGACTAATGTTTGTACCAGTGATGTTAAGATCAAATTTGTGATAACATTTGATTGCTATGTGACCTAGTTTGCTTGGTGGTAACATTTTTAATCTTGAAATTCATGCTTTTGTGTGTTTTGGTTGTAATTTCTTTGGAAATTACCTTTGTTTTAACTGATATTGTAGGTGTAGTCTTCCTTTGCTACATAATTTGCAGAAATTGTCATATCGATGGAAATAACAGTATTTAACTACTCTAAACACAGTTCTTGGCTCTAGAGGAGGAATTTCACTTCTTAGAAGGAGGTGTTGTCACTCCTTAAGTTGATCTTCACTACTACATAATCATATTCTAATCCAAGACCTTCAAGAACATAGAGAGCCAAATTATCATCTAAAATAATTTTTCCAAAAGCTGAGAAAGTATCAAATATGTTTTATATCTTAAGAACATAGTCATTGATGTTAAGGAAACCTTTTCTTGCAAGATTGCAACATATAATAGAGTTGCATGGTTCTTACTTTGGATTTTAAGATGAAAAGCCTTTCTAGGGTAGACCAAATATCAATAGAGTTGATGCAACAAAAACATGTCTAACATTGATTCAGAGATGGATGGCAGTAACCAACTCATGATAAATTGATAAAGACACAATCCAATTTTCATATATTCAAGGTTTGGAATTACCTGAATTGAATCTTCAATCTTAACTTCGATGGATCATAGTGGACAAATTTTGGTTCTAATGAGAAAACCATCAAGTTTGTGGGCTCTTACTACTGGAAGAATTTGAGATCTCTAAAAGCCATAGTTGTTCCTATCAAGCTTGATTGAAATAGGATTTTGGTTAGAAGAGAAAGGAATTGTAGTTGATACCGGTGCAATATCGTACTAGTTTCAATGGTTGATTGAGGATTCACAAAAGGAGAAGTTTTAATGGATGAGATTGAAGTAGGGACAGGATTGAGTTGATCGATTGCCATTTATGTTAGTCAAGAAAGCACTGATACCAAGTTATGATACGGAAATAGAATATAAAATTTAAAGGAAATAACTATGAAAGACTCTCATATTGTAAATGATAACTTTGAACTTTATTTCATATATAATACTAATTTAGATAGATAACAATCTTTAATAAAAAACTAAACAGTATAATAAACTTAGTTACTATACTTAACACGTATGCATAGTTGGATTTGACTTATTTCAAAATCTTGACATGTGAGAATTAAACAATTAGGGAATTGATATTCAAATACATCTTTCTTTTTCCAAATATGTTTTATGTTTCAAAATAATTTAATATAAATTGATAACAATTGATTGTTGAAAAAATGGAGTAAAAAGAGTGTTTGCTTTACTCAATCAAAGATATGACATGATCAATATTTATAATTGAATTCCAGCAATTTTGAGAAATCTTACAATTTTAATCTTTTATTTTTTATATGTGAGAATTAAAATCTCATATTGGGAAAAAAAAAAAAAAAAAAACAACAACAACAACGAACCAGTACAATATTATAAAAAAAAGAAAAAAAAAAGAATGAAGATTAGCTTTTGAGATAATATTTATAGTTGATTTGTCAAGGAAACAACTTTTCCTAAAAATAAAATCACAAGGGCAATGCAAACTACGGTTATATTTTTATAAACAAAAAGTTTCCATCTCATCAAATTAACATATATAGTAATCAACAAATTTGAACTCAAATTGATTTTTTAATCAAATATTTGAGATAACTTAGATTTCTTGTGAATACTTCAACTTAGGAATTTGAAAATATGAGAAATAATTCTTTCATAAAGTATATTAAAGAATTTAGGATTGGTGATACTAAAAATATGGAATAAATTAATATAATTTGATTAAGAAAAAAAATCACTTATTCAAACAGGCTCATACTTGAAGTGAAACTCCAAACTATTTTGACAGAATCCATCTCAATTATGTGACAACTCTGCTTCCAACCTAATTAGAGTATTGAAGATTAATATTATCGAGTAAAGCCTGCTATATATATGGGCTTCATCCTCAAATTAAAAGTGCTCAAGTTGAAAGAATGTTGGGAAAATTATGAGTTTTTGTCTAGAAAGCACATGCAATGCATGTGAAGGTGTGTATGTAGATAGCTGATGTTGATATATAAGATTAATGGAAGGGGATAAAGAATGTCTAGAAAGGTAATTAGTGAATGAATTATTATTTGGTTTGAATTATTTATAAATAATTTTACATTGATTAAAATAATATATAAAATGATGTAGCATACCTATAATTTAATTAATCCATAAATAATAATTATATATATATATATGGAATATATTATTATATGTGATTATAGTGATAGATAATATATGTAATATATTATTTTAATGTAAGATGATGTTTTAGGTTGCTTTAAATTCTTTATATTTTTTATAATTAAGTAATTAAGTTAGGTATGAAATCCATCTTAAAGGTCATATATTTGTTTTTAAAAATTTGAATTTGTTGTTCATCATTATTTGAAATATATTATTTAAATCGATATTTATTATTATGATTTTAAGACATTTTACTTGTAGAAAAATAGATAGAATATAAAATTTCAATGAACATATTTGTGTCATAATCTATATGTTTTATAATCAACCATTGTTGTGATGTATCATTTGAAACAATTAACTTAGTTGTCTTCTTGTAAAACTTTGGAGGAATCATTATTATAATGATCATTAACTACTTGTTTGTTTTTGCAATAGTTTGGGTCATATTCCTTTCCTTTTTTTCTCCTTCATAAAAGTAAAACATAGTTGAAAAGGTATTAAATAAAATAGAAAAACAACATTTTAAAAAATATGTGCAAAACATTTTTATCTAAGTTAAGGGTATATTACCTTATATTGTTTTTTGAATATATATATATATATATATATATATATATATATATATATATTGTTCATTTTTCTCTTAATGTTTAAAAAACTGCATAATTTGCATTGAAGAAATAAGTTTTATTATTTTAAAATTTAACTTAGAAAATGGTAATATTGATGAAACTTAACATTCATTTATAATGATACTAACATATACTTACCTCACTAATATAAAATTCTTCTCTTTCATATTTTTTTTTCCCTGAAATGAATTGGTGGGAAGATAGATTTTGTTTATAAAATTTCAATTTAATTATTTGGAAATAAGCTATAGAATATATAGGATATTCGTGTTAAGAAAGTCGACATCCCACCGTCTTTTTGATGAGTTTTACCTAGCTAAGAATAGTATAAAGATTAATTTGTGTAATATTATCGATAAAGAGATACGTACCATAGTCAATTCAAACTCTAAAGATATAGCAATTGTATTATTGATTAATGTAAAAATATGAAATTAGAGTTATTATAAATACATGATAAAAATGAATTAGTTTTTATAAGTTAAGAAAATAAACCATTGTTTCTTCTATTTTGTCAAAATATTTTTTACCATCATCCATAGAATTTGGCGGATTAACTTTGTATGTAGCACTCCATTATGGACTATAAAGTTGTAGCTTCAACTAAGATTATTTTGGTTAAATTAGTAATTGTAGTACACATTTAAAACTTAATATTTTGAATATTATATTTAAGATGTAATACCTTATTAGTGGTCATTGAGGATAAATGTCCTTTTATTGCATGGAAACCAATATGGAAATTGGAAATGTTAGAGTGAAGTATAAATATATAGAAAGATGTTTGTCATTTATTATGTTGAACATAGATGACATGGCGAGAGCATTAAGTAGATAAACTCACAACTAACAATATAATGAGAATTCAAACATTATTTATTATCAAATATTTTATAAGGAGAAAAAATGACACTATAAAAATGAAACTTCTTCTATTATTAAGATTATTATTTTTATAATATAAAGAATCTTATACATATATATTACAAAATTAAAAATGAAGAAAAAGACCTCCCAAAAAAATAGACTTGGTAAAGCTTGTTGAAATAGACTTTTTTTAATTTTTTTTTTTTAAATACACAAAGGGAAGATGAGATTTTGGATGGGAGAGGTGGTTTTAGATAATGGTGTTCAATAAACGGACCACATTCCTCTACCAATTTCGAGTTTTTCCAATAGGTTAGATAATGGTGTTTAGATTCTTAATTTTAATTTAAATATATATATATGCACACTCCGGTATAGGAGAGGAGATGTATATGGTTTTTTATTCGGGGTAGAGTCCTCAACATGATTTTCTTGCGGCTCTTGCAATGATTTCTCAGCTTCTATTTATAAAAGTGATGATTTTGGAGTTCACCGTACTTCCTACTTAGCAAATAACTTCCACCGATATAGAGCACAACAAATTTTTAGAATATTGAAAAAAAAAAAAAAAATTTCTTATATACACCGTACTTCACTATCTATGGTGGTCCAAGAGTGCAGCTTGTTTGTGATTTTTGGGATGAATGCAGTTGACATAAGAGTCCAGCTTTAATGTAGCTGAGACATCCTAGTGTGGAGGCTAGATAACAGAAGGTTGCACTTCTGCATGGCTGCATGGCCATCTTCTTAGAGATTCTTCAGGACAACATGGCTCCAGAACAAGCTGCATTTGCAGTTTCCCAAAAGAATGCATGGCCATTAATTTCAGTGCGTGCTAAGAACTTGTATGAGGGACCCTTAGATGATATCTACATTGAAGTGTAGGAACTTCAGTTTGGTTTGTAGATTGGAATGCACTATCTAATGCCCGTGTTCTTGAATTTCTACCACTATTGGAGAAATGTTTTGCTGATGTCAACATAAGTGATGATGTTAACTTGAAACAGAAGTGGGTTCTTGTTATCCAGAAGCTGTTGATAAACTGGTCTAAAGATGCGTGCAAAAGGATTGGAGCAAATGCTTAAGTGGTCGCAAGAGATAAAAGAGCATTATGGCTACTCTCAATATGAGGCTCAAAAGTTCCCAAAGCTGGAGTGTTGTTACTTTCCTCTTGTTGGAAGCATTATGCCATGCAGCTGCACTTGGAGGATAAAAACTTTTCCCAGCAATACAAAGACTTGTTGGACCACGGATAGCAGAATTGGAGAGCTCACACTCTTCCCTGAAGCTGCAATCAACAACACCTTGGCATCCTGGGACCCACTCTTGCATGGTTTACATGGCCACTTTTGGTGTGCCATTTTCAAGCACACGTGTGCCTTTGCCAATTGTGCAGATTCTTGGTTTTATACTGCACCTTCTTTCATGCTTTAAAATTGATTTTACACCCTATTTTCAATAAATTTATCTCCACATAACTTTTTCTTTTAAAATTCTTCTTTAATATTTCTTTTAGAATAATAAAATCCCGATTTTAATAAATTATTTGTTGCCAAATTTCCTTCTGGCATGCATTCTTTTATTTTTCTTGATTTTTAAATAATTTCTTAATTTTATGATTTTCTCAATTTTTAATAAACATAAATAAATTCTATAATTCTACGGTAATTGAATTTTCTCCAAATTCCTATGATCCTTCTCCTCATCAACAAAATGAAATTTATAGAATTAATTCATACAAAAATAAATAAGGCATTAGTGGAGCCCAACATCTCTAATTTTTTTTTTTATTGGATATCGATTGATTTTGCTCGGTTCTATGACATGCATGAGATATTTTATGCTTGCTATTATACACTAACCTAATTTCTCATGAAGCACTTAGTTAGCTGCTCAAGTACGCCTTCTATTCATTCTCATATGTTTGATTATATGTCTATCCATATCTTGATTATTGTACATTGTATTTATTACTCGATATCCATAGATTAACCATTTCCTTAACTTATTATTAGTGACCTGATTTTAGGGTTTAAAGGGGTGTTACGACTTACCACCGTATCTTTCCTATATATAACATGATCCCCGAATCTATACTTTGCTTTTCATAGACCTGTTTTTCCTTTCTAAGAGTCATACTTAGAGTTTTCTTTCTTATTTTGTTTTTTCTATAAAAAATAAAACAAAAATAAGTGGTTACTCCAAATCTTTTCTAAAAATTATTTTTTTCACAATAAAAAACTAGTCTCGCTATCAAATGGAACACACGTGAAAAATGTCAGTCCACAAATAATTATTCTCTATAATTAATTATTATAATTAAAATAAATGATAATTATGATAATCAATAAGATAATTATCTCTAGAAAATCAAGAGATAATATCAAAATAAAAATTTCAAGGAGACAATTTGAAGATCAAAGAAAATTTAGAGAGTTCTTGAAGAAATTTTTGGAAAACTTAAGATTTCTTGTATACTTCAAGAAAATTTGAAGATTTCTTCAAGAATCAAAGATGATTCAGATTTTTCTTTAAGAATCGAAGAAGAATTGAATATTTTTTTAGGAAAAGAAGATTTGAAGATTACTTTTTATCAGAAAACTTTGTATATGATGAAATCCTTTTTGATCCAAAATCAAGTAGTAAATTATTAAAATGGTGTTTTTGTCATTGTTATTGGAAATTATTTCCCTCAAATTATAAAATTACTATTTTTCCATAGTTTCTTTATTTGGGAACATTTGGGTGTACAATTGTCATTATGTTGTAATTATGAAATTGCCTAACAACAATTTATTAACTTAGGTCAAAATTGGGAACCTAAATCCAATCTTTTAAATCATGAAGTTATGTTACCACAATTATGGTTCATTACCCCAACCTATAATATATTCTTATTAATAGTTTACCTTGATTTTATAGTATTTTAATTTAATAAAAGCACAACATCATAATTTCCAAATTTTTGATTATATTATTATTATTAGATTTTGTTAGATTTTTTTTTTAAAAAAAAAAGTACGAGAAAAAGGAAAAGAAAATGTAAAGAAATATTTGGCTTCATTTTATTTTGTTAACTTAAAAAAATAAGTTTAACAAACTTTTGATGAAAAAACAAATTTATTTTTTTAGAATTTGCTTTGAAAACAAGTTTTTACTAGAATAACTTTTAAAGTGTTTTAAGTTGTTGGTTTTTTTTCTTTTTTTGTTTATAGTTTTTGAGCAATAATTAAAAATAAAAAATATTTTGAATTTTTTTTTATCATACATAGGTTTATAATATATTTATAGAGAATAAGCCTAGAAGATTGTATTTAATATTTGTGTTCAATTTTGACATTTTTTTTTTAGTATCCATCTAAAAATCTATTTTTTTGAGAATTTTTTAAAAAAACGTGGGTGGAAGATGCCCTTAAATTCTCTTATTTGTTATGGGATAAAAAATACCATAAAAATCAAATTTGATTATACTTTGTATATTTTAAATTCTTGTTTCTTACATGAACGAGAAAATAAGAGAAATAAATTTTAAAAATCATTTTTTAGTTCTTTATCCTTTTTTCCTTGAGAAGACGAAGAAGAGGCAAAAGAATAGTATTGGATGGTTGATGGCCAGTCCATGTACAAAAAGTAGACACCTCTATATGCAAGTGGAGTCAAGTCTCCTCTGGAGTGTGGACTAGGCCACCGTGATGGGCGGCACTCTTCACTGCACAAGGCTTGACCTGAGACTAGGTCTTTTGCCCCTTCTTGACTGGCTTAACCCACTTCTCCAAAAGAGGTTGAGGGGTTCTTTTCATTGTAGGGACCACAACACCAGGGTTACCCAACAATTACTTTATTCTTTCTTCATTCTCCCTACATTTCTCCACCTGCATTATGACACATATGCAAATGTTGTTGAATTGTTTGGTCGATGGTCAGTCAGAAAATAACTCTCTGGAATTAAAATTTGGATGGGAGTTAGGAAAGTCTTGCTTCTTTGATGAGTATCCAATGGTTCAAGCATGGCATCCAGAAAATGTAAACCTTCATGCATATAGGTTTGGAACTTACTTCTTCAGAAAATGTATGATTCTCCAACAATCCCTAATTTCACACCCATAAATTCGCCAATCCATTTACAAAAGGTGTCTCCTCTATATGCAAGTGGAGTTAAGTCTCCTGTGGAACGTGGACTAGGGCACCGTAGGCCGCACTCTTCTGCTGCATGAGGCTTGACCCGAGGCTAGCCTTTTTGCCCCTTTTGGAAAACTGCACTGTAGGTGCTCTCTCTTCACCGGCCTAACCCACTTCTCCGAACGAGGTTGAGGGTTTTCTTATCATTTTAGGGAGCCCCATATTCAAAAGCTGTTGAATTGTTTTGAGTATGTCCAACGGAAGACAGTTGTTGCAACAGCTGTGGTCATAATCCATGTGTCAAACTTTGTGTTTGGTATAGGGTCATGCAGAAAAAGAACAGTTCTTTTTTTTTTAAATTTTTTTAAAAAACGGGAGTGATTGATAAGATGTTTTAAAAAATAGTTTTTAAAAACAAAATAACAAAAAACTTGTCATCCTTCCATTACTTTTCATTCTGCTATTAGCTTCAGGTCCTACTGTGGAAAGTTTGCTCAATGTGTCTCAATTCCGAGATTCTTGTCCCAGTACCCACGGCCTTTTACACCTCAAACACTTCTTTCAGTGCTATTCTGCAGTCTTCTGCCCATAACCTCAGGTACCCCAAGCCTGAGTTTTCAAAAACAATAGAGAATCTTGTTTTTGAAAATTGTAACTTAAAAACAATTACCAAACATATAAAAAAATTTTAAATTTGTTTTCTATTTTTTAAAACTAAAAACTGTTTTAAAAAACTCCGTTAAACAAGCTTAAAATTTTCATGTATATAGGATTGAACTTACTTCTTCAGAAAATGTAGAAGTTTGTTTGACTATGTGATTTAAAAACAGTTTTTTACTTTTAAAAATATAAAATTGTTTTTTCATTGTTTACTAGAAACAATTTTTTAAAACAAAGTAAAATAGAGAACAATTTTTAGAGAACAAGAGTTGTTGCCACTAGTTTTTAAAAATAAAAGGAAAACATTGACCCATTTGACCATATTTTCTTAAACTTGTTTTTAAAAACTATTTTTTATTCTTGAACTTAAAAACAGTTTTTAAAAAGAAGTTTAAGAAAACATGACCAAATGGCTTGACTTGAGACTAGGTCTTTTGCCCCTTCTTGACCGGCTTAACCCACTTCTCCAAAAGAGGTTGAGGGTGTTCTTCTCATTGTAGGGTCCACAACACCGGGTTACCCAACAATTACTTTGTTCTTTCTTCATTCTTATTACATTTCTCCAATTGCATTATGACACATTCAAATGTTGTTGAATTGTTTTGAGTAAATATGTCCAACGAGAGACAGTAGCAGCAACTCTAGTCATAGTCCATGCATTCGATGATGTGTAGGAAGTGTCAAACTTTCTATTTGGTCAATGGTCATGCAGAAAATTATTCTCTCGAATTATAATTTGGATGGGAGTTAGAAAAGTCTGGCTTCTTTGATGATTATCCAATGGTTCAATCAAGGCATTCAAAAAATGTAAATCTTCATGTTTATAGGTTTGGAACTTACTTCTAGAAAATGTAAGACTTCATGTATATATGATTCTCCAATAATCCTTAATTTCACACCCATAAATCCGTTATTCCACTGCGATAATTCATATAATACTATTCTTCTCTAATAATTCCTAATTCTGCTTTATTCCACTCTAATATACATATATGTCTTAATTTTACTTTCAATGGAAAAGTTATAAATCCTTTATTCTATTAATTTGTACCATGATCTAATTGTTCTATGTCCTTAGTCACATTGCTTCATTTTTTTCCCAATTATAAGATATGGTGGACTTTAGGATTTTAATTGAGCTAAAATATTTTTATTAGATTATTAAAAACTGGACAAACGCTCAAACCTAATGCTCAAGTGCTCATACTTGGCACTTAAGCGCTTTGAGAGCACTCAAGAAGGGGAAGCTTGAGTGTTTGAAGCATATTTTTCCAAATTTGAATTCTCGATTTTGTTTTAAGAATTGGTTTTTGGAAACTTCAATTACATATCTATCCACTAGGGTTTCATCCCTATATAAATATTATGCCTAAAAATTGTTTTTGTTATTGATGCAAATTTGAAAAAGAGATTATTAGCCTTTACTACATTCTCACACTCCTAGGTTTTTATAGTTCTCATTCTTTGGGTTCGTGAGAAAAATATGTGTCCTTTCAGGTATTGAGATAGTCTATTGGTTGCACATGCATGTTGCGTTGCAAACTTGAAAACTAGTATATGTATTGGTGAATAAAACTTAGGGATAATATATATCCACTACGTAAATTTGTATATTTTTCTTTTACAGTCTTTAATCCTGTTATTTTTATATCTATATGATCTTTGAAAGACTTCGTAGATGCTTTTCCACATAAAAATCGTTGATTTCTCTTCTTTCTTTCTAATTATTGACGAAGAATTAAAAACAAAAATTTGTACCAAAAAAGTTATTAGATATTCACCCCTCTTTATGTTTCATAATCAAAATGTATAAACTTTTAACATGTTATTCAATTAATTTATAAAACGTGGATAAATTTTTTTGAGTATAATTAAGATAGAGAATTCCAAGCACAATTAAGATTGATGGATTTAGTATGAGTTAAAGAGGAATTAAAAATAAAAAATTTCATTAAAAAGAAGTTAATACATATTCACTCCTTTTAAGAAGAGAAGATAATACTATTGTGTAGCTTTTCTTTGGAGATTTCTTTAAGAAGAGAAGAAGATTTAAAGATTTCTTGAGGAAAAGAAGATTTGAAGATTCCTTTTTATTGAAAAACTTTATAATCTATCATTTGTTGATGAAATCCTTTTTGATCCAAAATTAAGTACTAAATTACTTAAAATGGTATTCTTGTCTTTATAAGATTAATTAGAGGGTATATCGGAAATTATTTTCTGAAATTATTAATTTACAAATTTTTCTTTCTTTTATTCAAGAACATTTGGGTGGACAATCGTGATTATGTTGTAATTATGAACTTGCCTAACAACAATTATGGTGAAGACAAATAAATCCGTGACATTCATTTTCTTTGTGTGATGTGGGTTCACCTAATGAATTATTGTCCTTTAAAGTTAGCTTCCTTTTCACCGCAAGTGAAGGAATGAAATAAAAATAAAAAATCAGAAGAAGTTAAAATTAAAAAGTATAGACGGGTCTCCTTGTTCTTTTCTTTCCCAACAATTTCATGTGGACGGATGGAGTTTTCTTATGAAGAGAAAGCAAAATAAATAAATAAATGGTAATAATAGAAAGTGAAGGATGATAGAAAAAACGTTTTATAGATATATAATATAATATAAAAAGTAAATGAGGGTCTAGTCAATGCGATTATTAAAAGAGAAAGAAACCAATAAAAATCAGGAAGCAAAAAGTAATGAAAATCATGGGATTGGTGGTGATTGAATTAGTATGGCTGAATAACGTTATAAATGTATAATTTGTATATTATTAAAATTAAAATTAATTATAAAAAATTAAAAATATATATGAATAAATTAAAAATCAATAATATCATTTTATATTTTTGATATTATTAAATTAAATCATAAGGATAAAGGTATTTTAATTTAATAAATGCACAATACTAGAATTTCCAATTTTCAATTATATTATTATTATTATTATTATTATTATTATTATTATTATTATTATTATTATATTTGGTCAGAATTTAAAAAAAAATTACAAGAAAAAGAAAAAGAAAATGTAAAGAAATCTTAGGCTCTATTTGGAAAGTATTTTTAAAGAAAAAACAAAATTTTAACTTAAAAATTGAGTTTAACAAACTTTTGATGAAAAAACAAGTTTATTTTTTAGAATTTGCTCCGAAACAAGTTTTTTCTAGAATAATTTTTAAAGTGTTTTAAGTTGTTGTTTTTTATTTAATAGTTTTTGAGAAATAATTAAAAAATAAAAATTATTTTGATTTTTTTTATTATACATAGGTATATAATATATTTATAGAGAAGATTGTATTTAATATTTATGTTCAATTTTGAAAAAACTTCTTAATACAGTTTTAAAAATCTGTTTTTTGAGAATTATTTTTTAAAACATGGGTGAAGAGGCCTTTAAATTCTCTTATTTGTTATGGGATAAAAAATACCATAGAAAATCAAATTTGATAAAAATTTATATATTTTTTTGCTTCTTTATCCTTTTTCCTTGAAAAGACGAAGAGGCAAAATAATTGTATTGGATAGTGGATGACCAATCCATTTACAAAATGTAGACAGCTCTACATGCAAGTGGAATTAAGTCTCCTATGGAATATGGACTAGGGCACCATGGGTTTAGTTTGAGTACACTCATGATTGAGTTGTAATTATATAAAAGTTGTTAAAGTAATTTATTAAATTATTAAATAGGTTTCAATCTTTTAAAAAATGAGTGGCACCGAAAGTGAGACTACCAAGCCAAATAACCAATGCTTTTAAAGATTGACACTTTAGATGAGACTCCACTTAAGTCTTTTTCCACCTCCTTGATCCACTTCTTCCAAGATGTTTGTTGCCCACCACCTAGTCTCCCTTCTTTAACATCTGCTCTTACAAACCTCATCGTCTCCTTCAACCATTATCAACTATCTTTTCTTCTTACTTTCTCATAGCAAAGATGCATCTTTTTTCATCTTATGTTTTAGTGTGTTTTTGGGTGCATTGCTTCGCACCCATGGTGTTGTCCATCAATTTGGTTGATGAGTTTGCTCTTATTGCCTTGAAAACCCATATTACATATGATTCCCAAGGTATTTTGGCAACAAATTGGTCTACCAAAAGGCCCCACTACAGTTGGATTGGAATTTCTTGCAACGCTCCTCAACTAAGTGTTTCTGCAATCAACCTCTCTAACATGGGTCTTGAAGGAACTATTGCGCCACAAGTCGGCAACCTCTCCTTTCTTGTTTCCCTTGATCTTAGTAATAACCACTTTCATGGATCTCTTCCTAAGGATATTGGTAAGATTCTCATAAATTTTGTCTACTTTATGAGTCAATACTCGTGTTTTCTTGTGTTTCATGCTTCAATATTTAATATCAATAAAGGCAATTCATATTTGGTTCCTAAAATTTAAGAGAAATGCAAGTAAAAATTTAATATCAATAAAGGCAATTCATGTTTGGTTCCTAAAATTTAAGAGAAAATGAGTAAAAAAATAAAGAGGAAAAGTAAAATAAAAAAAATTATTTTAAAATAAATAACTTATTTTATATCTCGTTTTAAACTCATTTAACTTATTTTAACTATTTTATATAAAGATTAAATAATTTAAAAATACAAAAATTTCAATTGATTTTCATTATAAATAATTTTCTTCTCCAATCTTGGGCATGGTTGAGATTATGATTATTTTGGTCTTTCAAAGGTGATGAAAGGAAAACAATTAAGTTGTGATAAAGATAGTTGAGTAATTGATAAATTATAGTTTCAAAAATAATAATTAAATATTTGATCAATTGGATTGTTAAATTATTGTGATCAATCATAATATCAAAAATAAGAATGATAAAAAGTTTAATTTATTCTCTTTATTTTGATATGAAATTCATTTTAATTAATAAGTTATTATAGATATAAAATAATTAAATAAATTAATAAATTCATTTTAAGGAAATATATTGTACATTAAAATGTAATCAATTGTTTAATAGATATCAAATAATTTCATATATATATATATATATATATATATAGATACACACAAGGATGAAAATATCGGTAATCACGGATATATCGGTATTTCGATTTTACGGATATATCGGATATATCGGAGATATATTGGGATATATCGGAGATATATCGGCGGATATTTTAGAAAAAAATATTGGTGCTTAAAATTGTTAAAAACTCATGAAAATGTAAAGAAAACCTCATAATAATATAATTAGAAGCATAATAGACATTTTAAAGTTATTTTATTGAAAATTTTGATATATATATATATATAACATGATTTATCATATTTAATAATAATATTGTATGCATCGATAAAAATATGAATTTTATAAGTGTACATTTATTATTAAATTACATATAATATTATGATATTTGATTACAATATGTCTAATTTTAAAATATATATTAATATTAAAATATGATCCATTTAATTCAATTGTATTAAACAATATAAAATAAATTATAATATATATATATATATATAATTTTTTAATATTTAATTAATTATTAATGATATTAAAAACATTATGAAGAAAATTATATAATTTTTATATTTTTGGTAATTAATTAAAAGAAAAATTTGCTTTTAATTATAAAATAATTATAATTAATTTGCTCTTTAAAATATTCATTTAACATTTTCTTTATATAAGGACTTTAAGTATATATATGTTTAATGCACTCTATATCATAAGGGCGAGTTAGCCCAGTTGGCAAGAAGGCTGAACCTCAAACCTTTTGGTTTGGGGTTCAAATCCCCTCAGAAGCAAAAGCAAATTGTTTGGGAGGTGCACTGTAGCGGGGACACTGTAGCACATTTGACTTTCACTGTAGCGCGTTGACTCCGTTGACCCCGCGTTGACCAGGCGATATTAGAGAAAAATCGCCGATTTCTCGCCAAAATCGCCGATATATCGCGATAAATCGCCGATTTCTCGAGATTTATCCCGAAAAATCATCTGGCCGATATTTCTGCAAGAAAAATCGTGTCGATCCCCATCGACACACGATATTTCGGCGATATATCGCCGAAAATCGGCGACATTTTCCTCCCTGGATACACATAACTTAATTTAATTTAATATAATATATTTAAAGCTATAATATAATATAATATTTACTTGTGACAAACAACAGTAGATATTTTTGTTGTTAATATTCCTAACAAAAAATAAAATTAATGCATTAATTAGCTAATTATATTCTATACTCAATATTTGTGTTAAGTGTACAGTTAATTTTACAAATTATTTGATAATATATTATAGAGTAAGAAACATTATTGTACACAATTCAAACCATCATATAGGTTACAAATTGTATTCAATCAAACCAACCATCAATATGTGATTCATGATATGTTTTTCTCTATATTAGTGAGATTCATGACAAGTTTTACTCAATATTAGTGGCTCTTTCAAATATTATCGTTATGTTTGATTCCAAAAAAGTATTTAAAAAATATAAAGAAAATAATTTTTTTATATTTAATTTTACTATGAAAACTATATAAAAATTCAAATATAATTAAAATAAATTAAAACTTATCTATTTTAAAATTATTTAAACTTTATATAGAAGAGTTAAAGTAAGTGAATATTTTTAAATTATTTAATCTTTATATGGAAGAGTTAAAACAAGTAAATGTGTTTGAAATAACATTTAAATAATCTATTGACTTCAAATCTATTTTCTATTTTTCTTTGCTTTTATTTTATTTTTTATATTTTTTCTTTTTATTTTCTTTCGCTCGCATTTTCTTTGAATAAGGCAAAACCTTTGGCTATATTTGATTCCCAAAAAATATGAAGGAAAACAAAAATAAAGGGGAAACTTAAAAGAAAAAAGTGAAAGAAAATTATATATAAAAAAAAGATTTAAAGTTAATAAATTAATTTTATATATTGTTTCAAATTCATTTAAAATTTAAAAAATAGATTTAAAGTAAATAAATTGATTTTATTTGTTTCTTCAAATTCATTTACATATTTTAATCTTTCTATATAAGAAATTAATAATTTAAAAATGAATAAAAATTAATTAAATTTAAGTATATTTTATTATGGTCCTTATTTTCTATAGTAAAATCAATCATGAGAAACTAATTTTCCTTGAATATTTCTTTCTTTCTTTTATTCTTGTATGGAACCAAACATAGTCTATATGTTGATGATAATAATATTTCAAATCTTTTTTTTTTTTTTTTTTTAATGTTAGGTAAGTGCAAGGAGCTTCAACAACTGAATTTATTTAATAATAAATTGGTTGGAGGCATTCCAGAAGCCATTTGTAATTTATCAAAACTTGAAGAGCTATATCTTGGGAATAATCAGTTGATTGGTGAAATTCCAAAGAAAATGAATCATCTTCAGAATCTGAAGGTATTGTCATTCCCAATGAACAACTTAACAGGTTCCATACCGGCCACCATTTTCAATATATCTTCTTTGCTCAATATTAGTCTCTCCAATAATAACCTCTCTGGGAGTCTTCCCATGGATATGTGCTACGCCAATCCAAAGCTCAAGAAGCTTAATCTTTCATCAAATCATTTGAGTGGAAAGATCCCCACTGGTTTAGGCCAATGTATACAGCTTCAAGTAATTTCCTTAGCATATAATGATTTCACAGGAAGCATACCAAGTGGAATCGGTAACTTGGTGGAGCTTCAGAGATTGTCTCTACAGAATAACAGCTTCACAGGTACACTTTTTCTTTCATTCATTTTTTTTTCCTTCTTATTCTCTCACTTTCCCTCAAGCTTTTAAAGATATAAGAAAAGCGTTATTGTTTTTCCGACCCATTCATTTTAAATGTGTTGTAGGAGAAATCCCTCAATTATTGTTCAACATCTCTTCGTTGAGGTTTTTGAATCTAGCAGTGAATAACCTAGAAGGTGAAATCCCCTCCAATTTGTCGCATTGCAGAGAGCTCCGAGTGCTATCATTATCTTTCAATCAGTTCACTGGAGGCATTCCACAAGCCATAGGGAGTTTATCCAACCTTGAAGAATTATATCTTAGTCATAACAAATTGACAGGTGGAATTCCTAGAGAGATTGGGAATCTTTCAAATTTAAATATTTTGCAATTAAGCTCTAATGGAATAAGTGGCCCTATTCCTGCCGAAATTTTCAATGTCTCTTCATTGCAAGTGATTGCTTTCACTGATAATAGCCTTTCTGGGAGTCTTCCAAAGGATATCTGTAAACATCTTCCCAATCTCCAAGGGCTCTCTCTTTCTCAGAATCATCTCAGTGGTCAACTTCCTACAACTCTATCCTTATGTGGAGAGCTCCTATTCCTGTCACTATCATTCAATAAATTCAGAGGAAGCATACCAAAAGAAATTGGCAACTTATCAAAGCTTGAAAAGATCTATCTAGGCACAAATAGCCTCATAGGTTCCATTCCAACTTCATTTGGTAATTTGAAGGCCTTAAAATTTCTTAATTTGGGGATAAACAATCTTACGGGGACGGTACCAGAAGCTATTTTTAACATCTCTAAACTACAGTCCCTTGCGATGGTGAAAAATCACCTTTCAGGCAGCCTCCCATCAAGTATTGGCACCTGGCTCTCGGATCTTGAAGGGCTTTTTATAGCAGGCAATGAATTCAGTGGAATAATTCCAATGTCTATTTCAAATATGTCAAAACTTACCGTGCTAGGTTTATCAGCTAACTCCTTCACTGGTAATGTGCCAAAAGATCTCGGTAACCTGACAAAGCTTAAAGTTCTTGACCTTGCAGGCAATCAATTGACTGATGAACACGTAGCCTCTGAGGTTGGTTTTCTTACTTCTTTGACAAATTGCAAATTTTTGAAAAATTTGTGGATAGGAAATAATCCTTTCAAAGGTACTCTTCCAAATTCACTAGGGAATCTTCCCATTGCTCTT
Organism: Vitis vinifera; assembly: GCF_030704535.1. Lineage (NCBI taxonomy): Eukaryota > Viridiplantae > Streptophyta > Magnoliopsida > Vitales > Vitaceae > Vitis > Vitis vinifera. The sequence continues at coordinate 13,555,196 of NC_081814.1, forward strand.
GAAAGTTTTATTGCATCAGCCTGCCAATTCAGAGGAACCATTCCCACAAGAATTGGTAATTTGACCAATTTGATATGGCTGGACTTGGGAGCTAATGACTTGACAGGGTCAATACCAACTACATTGGGACGACTAAAGAAGCTCCAAAAGTTGCACATTGTTGGAAATAGATTACGAGGATCCATTCCAAATGATCTTTGCCATTTGAAGAACTTGGGATACTTGCATTTGAGTTCTAACAAATTGTCTGGATCAATCCCAAGTTGTTTTGGAGATCTTCCTGCGCTACAAGAACTCTTTCTTGACTCCAATGTGTTAGCTTTCAACATTCCTACATCCTTGTGGAGCCTTAGAGATCTGTTGGTTCTTAACTTGTCTTCAAATTTCTTGACTGGTAATCTACCTCCCGAAGTTGGAAACATGAAGTCCATTACAACATTGGACTTGTCAAAGAACCTAGTTTCAGGTCACATTCCAAGAAAGATGGGAGAACAACAAAATTTGGCTAAACTCTCCTTGTCCCAAAATAAACTACAAGGCCCAATACCTATAGAATTTGGTGATTTGGTAAGCTTGGAATCCTTGGATCTATCCCAGAACAATTTATCCGGAACCATTCCCAAGTCATTGGAGGCCCTTATTTATCTCAAGTATCTAAATGTTTCTTTGAATAAACTACAAGGAGAAATTCCTAATGGAGGACCTTTCATAAATTTCACTGCTGAATCGTTCATGTTCAATGAAGCCTTATGTGGAGCACCTCATTTTCAAGTCATGGCATGTGATAAAAACAACCGCACTCAATCATGGAAGACAAAGTCATTCATCTTAAAATATATTCTATTACCAGTCGGATCAATAGTAACTTTAGTGGTTTTCATTGTTCTGTGGATACGTAGACGAGATAACATGGAAATACCAACTCCAATTGATTCATGGCTCCCTGGAACACATGAAAAGATTTCACACCAGCAGCTTCTTTATGCAACAAACGACTTTGGTGAAGACAATTTGATTGGGAAAGGAAGCCAGGGCATGGTATATAAAGGGGTATTATCTAATGGCTTGACTGTTGCTATAAAGGTTTTCAATTTAGAATTCCAAGGAGCCTTGAGGAGTTTCGATTCAGAATGTGAAGTGATGCAAGGGATTCGCCACCGAAATCTTGTCAGGATAATTACCTGTTGCTCAAACCTCGATTTCAAAGCGTTGGTGCTCGAATATATGCCTAATGGAAGTCTTGAGAAGTGGCTGTATTCCCACAACTATTTTTTGGATCTCATCCAAAGATTAAACATTATGATAGATGTAGCATCAGCATTAGAGTACCTTCATCATGATTGTTCGAGCCTTGTGGTGCATTGTGACTTGAAGCCCAATAATGTTTTGTTAGATGACGATATGGTTGCTCATGTGGCCGATTTTGGGATCACAAAACTCTTGACTAAAACAGAGTCTATGCAGCAAACAAAGACCTTAGGCACAATAGGCTATATGGCACCAGGTAAAGTTCCTTGCTACTTATATTCCTATTTACTACAATTTTTTTTTGAATATCTACCTTATTTTATTTTTATTTCTTCGAATTTATGACCAAAATTAACGCCACGCACAAGCAGAGCATGGCTCAGATGGGATAGTATCCACAAAGAGCGATGTTTATAGCTATGGGATCTTGTTGATGGAAGTATTTTCAAGGAAGAAGCCTATGGATGAAATGTTCACTGGGGATCTAACCTTGAAGACTTGGGTAGAGTCATTATCCAATTCAGTGATACAGGTTGTTGATGCCAATCTATTGAGAAGAGAGGATGAAGACCTTGCCACAAAGCTAAGTTGTTTGTCCTCCATTATGGCTTTAGCTTTGGCATGTACAACCGATTCACCTGAGGAGAGGCTCAACATGAAAGACGCGGTGGTTGAACTCAAGAAGAGCAGAATGAAACTGTTGATGTAAGGATTATTTCAAAAGATGGGATGGAACTTAAAAACATCAAATTGTTACACAACAGTTGTTGTCAATAGTTCAAAGGAAGCCAAAAGTGGGAAGTCGAAGTTGGTTAAGAGTACACAAAGCAATATCCCAGGCACTATTAAGTATATGTCATGGGTCTAGATGTTTAATTTCTTTGGTATTTTCCACATGACAACCAAATGTGAAAAAAATCATTTGTCTTAGCATTCTTTTTTCTTTAATGCTTTTTGAGAACCAAACATAAGCTAAGGGATTCGTGGTGATAGATTATCTTAGAATAATTTTCAGATGATTGAATGACCATGAAAATCATGGTATTAGTCTTGAGTAATATCTTCAATAGAAACCTAGTTTCCAAATACATGTAGTTTTAATGAGATATGTGTGTTAAAGCTTGTTGTGTGCTCAAGTAATTTAGCATATCGATTTCCTCTTCTTGCCTTGATAGTCCATCTAACCCATGGCTCTAAGGGCATTTTGGGTAAACTTGAGAGAACCACCTCAATTCTTATCCTATTATTGATATGATTTATGATTTATACAAGACTTGAAAAACTTGAAACTTTTATCAAACATGTGATGATTAACCTCAAATATAACAATGAGAGGAACCATTAAAATATTATTTTAACAATTTTATTAAAAATGCGGTGGAAAACCAAAATTTGAAGAACCTAATTATTTTAGATAGACTTGGAAAATAACTATTTATGGAAGAAATATACAATTTTAGTTGACATACATTTAATTTGTACATGGAACTAGTTTTCCCTAAATATAAAATGAAAACATAATTGTATGTTAACTTGAGTAAATTCTTCACAATTTCATTGAATTTTTAGAAACAATTAAGACATTGAAAAAAAGAAAAGAAAGTATTAACTAAAATCTAATCGTTCAAACAAATTCATATTCAAAATGGACCTCCACGTTGTTAATGAATCAGCAACTTAAAAACATAATACCTAAATAAAAATATGAATAGTAATTACAAATTATGTACAGACCCAAACTAGACTTGAATATAGAATTGTATGCCATGAAGATGAATTTGGAGCAAGAAAACTGGATTATGGAAAATGATTTTTTTTCATTACTCAAATTTCAGATAAGCAACAAATCAAATCCTTGAAAATATGACTGCAATCATATTTTTAATCTTTCCACAATTTCAAAAATTGATGGAAAAAGAAAGGAAATAAGATACAATTTGGAAATTTTTTCTTTTGTAAAATTCCATATTTTATTATATCAATAGTTGGATTTTATGTATATATTGGGATATATTAAAAAATATCAATTTTCACAGGTATATGTTGGTAGGAACCCTGGATCTCTCCATTCCCATACCCTGAATTGTATAGGTACATGCAAAACTACCCTAGGCCTCTAGATCTTATGCAACGGAAGCAAAAAAACATGTTTTTACAATTCTAAGATTAAGAGGAAAACCATTAGAAAACTTTACCTTTTATTTGGATGTTCCCAAATCAATTCTACTTGGAGAAGATGAAGAACAATGAATTTAGAAGTCTCATACATTTAAGATCTTCCACCCGATGACTCGAATCACGATCTTGACACTCCAAAGTGTGGAAAATGATGATCTCTTGCCTCTCACTATCTCTCTCTTTCTTTGGAGGTGGAAGACAAAGTCTCTCTAAAAGTCGTGGAAACCCTAGCCTCTATCAGTATTTATAGGGTTCTCTTACTAGGCTTAAGTGACTTGAGTCCACCAAGGCTTAGGTCACTTAATCAGCCTAAAATGGATCCTAATTGATTAATTAACCACATAAGGTTGTCTAATTAATCAATTAACCCAATTCAGAAAACTTGTTTACTATCCTTTGTGCAACCTTGTGTAATTACCAAAACACCCTTATGCACAAAAATGAACCAAGAGTCAATTCATTTCCCATAAACCGTGTTATCATGGTATATGAGTTCAGAGTGGGGACTATTAGAACCCAGAGGAGTACTGGCTCCCTCATAATTCAATTATAAAGTTGATTCAATATTCCACTAAATAAAATCAATTGCACTTTAGTATCCTATGTAAATAATAATGAGATGAAACTTGGGGTTTGTGACCTACTATCCACTACATGTAGACTCCCTATGAACTAGTGTTTATAATTTAACAAGATAGTGCTATCACCTATTAAGATTACCTTTCCAATCCTTGAGTTACGGATCCTACTTATTATGTGATCAATTGACATACTCTACCTCTTAGAAGCATAAGTCAAATTACCCCTAAAGGAAATGCTATGACCATAGTCTTCTAGATCACATATCTTTTGGATCACCCAAGGGGACACACTGTCTTAATTCATGAGATATCATGGAACCTCTATTGAGAATACCTATGTCACCAGCCTCTATTAACAGTGACCCAATCCATAGGAATATATGACACTTTAGGGTCTCACCCATAGGTCTAAGCCGAATGTTAACTTTGGCACAAACTCAATATCTTTTCAAGGTTGAGAGTCCATGTAGTATAGTAGCTTGGTCAATCATAACGATTGATAGTTTTGTGTTATGATTCGCCATAGGTCTTGTCCAATGCGCATCACATGCTACACTCACCATGGGAAAACCATTCTAACAACTAAAACAAGTCACCCCTCTAATTAAGAGGTAGAGTGCACTACAGTCTCAAATGGATAGCCCAAATCCATGAACCAACTGTGGACAACTTATCACTCTACAAGAAACTCATGACTTGAATCTTTTGTGCAACTCTTAACGCACCCAAGTCATGTACAATGTAAGTGATGTGGAGTGTATATACTCAAATAACCAATTAATACAAATGAGATATTTAAGGGAAACCAAAAAACATAAATAAATAAATTTATAAATGAATCTTAATTTGTTACATCATGTCATGCTTTCCAAGGTTCAATCCCAACAATTGCTAGTTGAAGTCATTAGTTGCTTTAACCTACAAGTGAAACCCTAAGATGGTTATACATTCCTTATGGATTGAGTTGCTATTGATTAAGACAAGTGACAAAGGGTATTTTCAAGATATGCACCATGATATCTCAAACATTTGAAATAGTGTGTCCTCTTGGGTAATTTTAAGGATTTGTGATCATGAAATCTATAATTATAACAATTCTTTAAGTGGAATTTGATATATGCTCTTATAAGTAATAATGTCTTAGTTGATTACATAATAAGAGGATTTGAGACTCAAGGATGGTAGAGTGATCTTAAGAGGATGATGACTATACCTCATTAGATTGCATAATAAGAGGATGATCTTAAGAGGATGATTTTTCATAGCTCCCAATCTCCAAATCGAAATCTCTCCTTTTATGCTCTTATTATCTTCTTTTGTACGAAACACAATTTGCCAAAAAAAAAAAAAGAAAATTAAAAAATAAAAAAGATAATAAAGCACAAAAAAGAGGGATAAGGTATTGATTTTATAATTGATTTTGTTTTCCTCATGTTGTACACCATGTGTGTATAATGTAAATGCCGTTTGTCTTTTTATCCTCTAAAGATAAAGAATATCATTTAACCTTTGATTAAAATGAATGTCTGCAATAGCAAGAAAATCTTTACAACACTCAACAAAAATTCTTCATTAAAAAGGAATAGAAGTTCTTCATTTCATGAAATCACATCATAATGAAATGATAAACTTGTACCAATGACACAAGGATAAATGACTGTGTGAAAAAATGGAAAATTAAAGCATGCATTCCCATGCTTGAGTTTATGAACATTGGCCTTTCATACAGGAAATCAATTATAAGATTTTTATTTATTTATTTATTTTTATCAAAAATAAAAACATTTTCATTAATAGAGTAAACAAGTGAAGCACAAGAAATCTTTCTCTGAATACAAAACCTAATCAAAACAAAGGAAAAGAAAATTAATCCAAAAGGTATCAAAACGTCTTGACATCACTATTTTAACCCTTTTGATCTACATATCAACTATTACAATTTTCACATGCACTTCTTTCTTCTCAGGGTACAGCAGCCATAAGTTAAAGGCGGTCAGCATGTTACAAATAAAACTTTTGGGCTGGCACTAATTTTCTGGGCACATCAGATTCTTCACTGATGAACCTGATAAATGAGCTCCAGTTACATCGACACAAAGACACATCTCATGTGAATTAGACCTTGTCAAAAATTATAATATCCCCCACACCCTTCCTAACAGACCTTACCATATGAAAAATAAAGGTTCTGGCATGACCAAAAAAAAAAAAAAAACATAGAACAATATTGTACAAACTTATGTTTAACAAAAAATATCTGAAGAAAAATACCAGACAAAAAATATCTTAAGAAAAATACCAGAAAGATCATGCACAGAAGACATCATGATGCTGCTATGGACACAGAATACCCAGGCTCAAATCTGTTCACACATTCAAAAGCATAAATGCAGGTTAGCATGCACCAATAGCCCTTGTGCCATATATTTTAAAAAGTATGGTAACATGAAGAGGCAATAAGAAATGATAAGTGCAAAAGAATGCCAGACATGATCCTCGTACATGGAAAATTTCCAAGCAAGACCACACAGCAAAAAAGAGAGATAGCAATAACAAGTTAAGAAGTCAAGCAATAATTCATGTCATCACAATAATGGCTTTTTTCTTCTTTTTTGACTCCTGGTGTTACTTCTAATGGGAATTTGAGCAGGACCCATGATATGTATCTTGATCTAGGTAGTGATTAAGGAATAGAACAGAAGATAGCACCTTCTAAGAGGATTCAAGAACTTGGAACTTGGAACTTGGTTGATAGATATAACCATAAGTATGTAGTTATACTTTGTACTTATGGGTTTTTTGGGTTCCCCACCACCGCCCCACCCCCCCCCCTTTGGATAGGAAAGATGCTCATAATACTAAAAATGTACATTATCTGTAAAAGGATTTACACCCCTCTCAAAGTGAGAGTTTCTTGTCCTTTCTCTATTTTTATTATTTTGCTAGTTTCTAATGTGAATTAACAAATATATCAACCGAATTAACTCCAGCAAAAAGGAAAACTAAAGTGACCAGTCTTCACTATTTTTCAGGCAAGATTTCATCCGATTCATTTCTGGACAACTCAAAGGTCAGATCAGAAAATGAATCACACAGACCAAAGAAATCAACTTAATCAAATTACACGAACCCAGAAAATCAACTGAATTAGACATATGGAAAATCTCCTCAACCAACATATATAATCCCAAAATTCAACTCTATCCGAAGAACCAACCAAAAATCTCCCCAACAAACAAAACCTAAACACTTCGCATAGATTCCAAACCCTGCCAATTCCCAATGCCACAAAGCAAAACTCCAACATGTAAAAGATCCAAAACAATTCAACATCACAGAGCAATCCGTTTGGTTTTCGGGAAAAACATAAGAAGAAAAAACAAAATCCAAAGTTTCGTTTCCAGGAGCCAAAACTCAATTACCCAAAATTCTATATAGTTTTCTTCTCTCTATATTTTCCGCACCATTTCTCAGCAACCAAACGGATTAGGGAAAAGAGACTCGAGAAGCTAGGGTTTGAAGATTTGATCTTTTACCTTAAAGATGGCTCCTTGTGTCGTCCCTGTTACAGTTTTTTTGGGTTCTTCTTCTTCTTCTTCTCAGCTGCTAATATAATAATAAATAAAAAAGTCTGTTTGGGAAACGAGAAACCTTGAGAAATTTCAAATTTGGACTTCTTTTTACCTCCGTACTTCACTGCAAATCCACCCACACCTTTCCCCTTTCTCTCTTCACTATTACTATTTTTATTTTTTTTTATTAATTTACAATTTATATCAATTTAAAAATTCATATTAAAATAAATATATATAATAGTGTGGACCCCGCATTTCCGCTCAATGCGTTTTCCACTCGAATGGCGAGCTCGAATTTTTATTTGAAAAATTGGTTTTTATTGATTATTTGAAAATGATTTGGAGTCGCCACTTATTTTTGTTTTATTTTTAAAGGGTAAACAAAATAAGAAAGAAAAACCCTAAGTGTGACTCCATATTTTGGAAAAGGTGGTCTGTGAAAAACCGGATCGGGTTCGGGGGTCAGGTTACTTATTGGGAAGGTACGGTAAAGACCGTGACACCCCTCTAAGTCCCTAAAGTCAGGTCTCTACTAATGAGATGAAACTGACATGGCAATGATGAGGAAATCAATAAATACTCAAATCAATCATGCACATATGAGTATCAAAACATGCGTATAGCAAGACCGGAATAAGAACAGATGCGTACCTGGGCAACGATCTTCAATGCGCTATCAAGAAGTGAGATTAGTGCATAATTAAGGAGCATGAACATATCTCACATGTCACTAAATCGAGTACAAAATCATCAAAGGCACGCATGACACTCCACTCAAAATTCATTTTTATTTTAAAGAAATTTTATTTGATGTTGGGCCCCCACCAAAGCCCGTTTATTTTTGCATGAATTAATTCCATAAATTCCATTATTCGGAATTACGGAATTTAATTCATGCTTATTTTAAAACATTTAAAAAAACAAAGAAAATTTGAAAGTGGCTTGCCGGAATGAAAATGATGGCCAAATTTTATTGAAAAGATGATTTTGGTACCTAAAACTCTAAAGATGAAAATTTTGATGACTTGAAATCATTTTTAAAAAAAACCGAAAATTGGAAAATCATTTAAAAACAGGGTTAGGAAATCTTTATTTCGAAATCACAGGGAAGGGATTTGAAAGGAAGTGACATGCGGCATAAGGATGGTGGCCATGCAGAGAAGATCCCATTTTTGGCCCACTTTGAAGGAGTGTTCTTTCTCTTATTTCCTTTCTTAGTACAGCGAGCCTGATTTGAGAAAAACTGAGTCAACTTCCAGATTTAGGGCCTCTCAGCAATCCTTGATTTGATCTATTCTGGGTTCGACAAAAGATCTTCCCTCTGCATCTCAATCTCTCTTTCCTGGCTCACAATCTCCTTGGGAACATCTTCTGTAACAAGAGATTGCACTTGAAGACAGGCAACAGCTCGCATGGCCAGGTCATCAATTAGCTTCATTTCCTGTCTCTCAATTCACAGCTTCAGCAACTTTCAAGTGTAGAGTCTCCTTTCCAGCCTCACCCTGGTCTCCTGAGTTCCATTGCTTCTTGCATCACTCGCCTCGCTTTACAGCATGTGAAGTCCTGTACTGCCGCGGGAGCCCATGCTAAACTGGTTATAGATGGCTTGATGTAGCTGCTGCCGAAGATGAGATGAGTGAAGGGCCCCTAAGTTAAATCCATCAGGCCGTCCCATAGGAAAATGCTGAAATTGCATCATAGACACAGCGCTATCACAAAGTTATTCTTTCCGGTGAGGGTCCATAGGAAAATCAGTATTTCTACCCTTAAATCCCGGTAATACAAGAAAATCTTCATTCTGGATACTGAATTCTCAGTTTTGATGGACAACTCCAATGCTTCGCTTCCACAGAGAACCCAACCATTCTTGAAAGCTACCAGCAGAATTAAGGTGAGCGGTCAGTTGGGGAAAATCATCTGTGTCAAAAGGAACATTCTCATGGACACTCAAATCCTTTAATGATGCCATGGAATTTGAATGATTATTCACTGCTTGGACCTGGCTTTGAGATCGTAGCCCTCCCACAGAAGAATAAGACTTTCTGGATATAAATGTCACCTAGTGAAAGAACGCCACCCATTAATCTGCTAGTTTCTTGTGTACCCATATTCCCATATTCATTTTGAATTGACATCCTGAGAAAATGTTAACTCAATTGGTAACATAACTTCCTCAACAACCTTCTCAGTCAAATCGAGAGCCCCACTTACATTTGTTGTCTCATCAAGTGAATTCACCTACTTTGCTAGCCTCTTGGCCATGGATGGAGACAAGTGCTTTCAATTGAGCTCGTCTGAATACTGCTTCATTATGACCAAGTACCAAGTTTAAGATCTTCCCAATTGGATGGCAAGTCATCATTAAAATACGGACTAGCAATATAAAATTTGCACCTTCAGAAAGTCCAAATCTGCTGCACATTGCTTATGGAATAACCTCTCCAAAAGCTAAGACGAAAGTAACAGAAGGTACAATAGCAGCAAATGGATTGAAAAGCTCATCCAGGTATAATGGGAGGGCCTCTATGGGACGCAACATTGCAAAGAAACTGAGTCATAAGGATCGGATGTTGCTTTTGAACAACTAGAGAGATAGCAGCCACTTGCCTCTTCTTATCAAAATGCCACTGTGCTGAAGAAACTCAAAATCGACGCAGCCGGGAGACATGAAACCTAGGTGTGACTAGTCATAATACTTGTTAGAAATACTGAACAATTGTATTGTATTTCATAGGAGAAAGAATATACATCAGTGCCTTTATATAGGAGGCATATGTGTGCGGTACAAGTAACCTAACTGGGCCTAAAGCCCATAACATAATATACCCATATAATATACCCATAATATACATTAACAGCCCCCCTCAAACTCAAGGTGGATGTGAGACCAACTTGAGGTTGTCAATTAAATCACGAGTGCGTCTTGTAGGAAGTGACTTGGTGAAGATATCTGCAAGCTGATCTTTGGAGGAAACGAAGAAAAGCTTAAGAGCACCATGGACAAGATGATAACGGATAAAATGACAATCAATCTCGATGTGTTTGGTCCGTTCATGAAAGACATCATTGTGAGCAATATGAATGGCACTCTGCTTGTCACAATAAAGGGGAGTAGCAGAGAAGGTGGACACACCCAAATCCTTAAGAAGCCATCTTAGCCAAAGGAGCTCAGATGTGGTATCAGCAAGGGCACGATATTCTGCTTCAGTACTGGAGCGGGCCACAAAAGTTTGTTTCTTACTTCTCCAAGAAATCAAAGAAGAACCAAGAAGGAAACAGTAACCTTTAGTGGACCTGCGATCAGTAGGATCTCCTGCCCAATCAGCATCAGAGAATGCACGGAGTACAAGAGGAGATTGAGTTGAGTAGAAAAGGCCATGAAAAATGGTACCCTTCAGGTATCGAAGAATGCGCAGAACAGCAGCATAGTGAGTTGATCGTGGAGCAGACAAATACTGACTCACTTAATGAACAGCATAGGAGATGTCTGGACGAGTAACTGTGAGATAAACTAAGTTGCCAACCAATCGTCTGTAAAGAGAAGGATTGGATAATGGTTTCCTCCCGGAGGGTGTCAGATGCGCATTAAGTTCGACTGGAGTGTCAACATTCTTACTGTCAGTGAGTCCGGCTTGAGACAACAGATCAGAAGCATACTTGGCTTGAGTAATATAAAGACCATATGTGGAATGAGTAATTTCAAGACCCAGGAAATAGCTGAGATGTCCAAGATCTTTCATCTCAAATTGCTGACTGAGAAAATCCTTGAGTTCTTGAATGCCACTAAGGTCATTACCAGTTATGATCATATCATCCACATATAGAAGAAGCAAAATAGTGCCTTTATCAGTACGATGAAGAAATAAGGCAGAATCATACGGACTGGCAGTGTAACCCAAGCGAAAAATAGTGGAGCTGAACTTGGCAAACCAAGCTCGTGGGGCTTGTTTAAGACCATAAAGTGCACGTCAAAGATGACAAACCTTGTTTGATTCAACAGAGAGACCAGGAGGAGGTTGCATATAGACTGCTTCACTCAGATCCCCATTAAGGAAGGCATTTTTAACATCCATCTGAAAAAGGTCCCATTGACGAGCAGCAGCAACAGCTAAGAGAGCACGAACAGATGAGATACGAGCAACTGGAGCAAAAGTCTCTTCATAATCAATCCCATATTCCTGTGTAAAGTCTTTGGCAACAAGACGAGCCTTGTAGCGCTCAACGGATCCATTAGAGCGAGTCTTGATCTTATAGATCCACTTACAACCAACCACAGATTGTCCAGGAGGGAGAGGAACCAGGTCCCAAGTATGGTTTTTGGTTAATGCATCAAGTTCCTCTTTCATAGCAATCTGCCATAAAGGGTCAGTAGAGGCCTCACGATAGGTTTGAGGCTCGTGAAGTGTAGCAAGGGCAGTGTAACAATGATAGTCAAGTAGGTATGGAGGAATGGATCTTACTCGGGTTGAGTGGCGAGGTGGAATGTCTTGTGGAGGATCTTCAGGCAGAGTAGGAGCAGGGGACCCAGTCTCAAAGTGGGGTAGCTCGTCATCAATTTGTTCATCTGCAACCTGTCTAGGAGAAGCATCAAAAATATTTGGAGAGAAGTCCAAAGGAGGATCAAAAGTATTTGTAGAAGGAACAAGAGACTCATCTGGAAAGATTTCTAAAACAGAGAAGTTAGTTAAGGAAGAAAAAAAGTGAGAGAGTTCAACAAACAATCGATGTTCCCAAAAGACAACATTACGAGAAACACGAAGACGATGAGAGACAGGATCATAACACCTATACCCCTTTTGAGTTTCACCATAACCAAGGAAACAACAGAGTCTAGAGCGAGGCTCAAGTTTGTTGTGCTCATGAGACTGAAGAAGAACAAAACAAGCAGATCCAAATGAGCGAAGGTGATGATAGATAGGGGGTGACCCAAAGAGACGCTCATACGGAGTCTGATTATGGATGACAACACTTGGAATACGGTTAATTGCATGAACAGCATGAAGAGCCGCTTCACCCCAAAATGGGGCAGGAATTTTGGCAAAAAGAAGCAGAGCACGAACAGTGTCAAGAATATGACGAAGTTTTCTTTCGGCTCGACCATTTTGCTGAGAGGTACCTGGACAAGTTAGATGATGGACAGTGCCATAGGAATGTAACAGAGCTTGAAACGCATGTTGAGTATATTCAAGAGCATTATCAGATTGAAAAGTTTTGATACGTTTGGAGAATTGTGTTTCAATCATTTTTGCAAAATTGCTATATATTGATAAAATTTCGGAACGAGATTTCATAGGGAAAATCCAACTATAACGAGAATAATCATCAATAAAAACAACAAAGTATCGAGATCCACCAATACTAGCAACAGGAGAAGGTCCCCAAACATCAGAATGAATTAACTCAAAAATACTATTAGAAATGGATTCACTATTATTAAAAGGCAAAGCTGGCTGTTTTCCTAACTGACAAGAAGTACAATAAAAAATGTCTTTAGAAACAGAACCCAACAGACCCCTAGACACTAACTGTTGTACCCGAGAAGATGATGCATGACCAAGACGAGAATGCCAAAGTGCAAGAGAAGGTAAGGAAGAAACTGCAGCAGCTGCAGTAGCAATAGAAACAGGAGCAACAGGTGGAAGATGAAGATTGCTCATGGGAAACATACGCCCAACTCTAAGACCGGTCCCAAGCTCCTGCCCCGTCCTCGGATCCTGCACAATACACCCAGAATAGTAAAAAATAAGGCGATAACCTAGTTCAGCTAATTGTCCCACAGAGCACAAACTATAGGATAGGTCAGGAACATGGAAGACTCCAGGAACAGAAAGATTAGAGGTTGAAACAAAACCTAGACTATTCCCATGCATGGTGGAACCATAAGCTATATGAATATTTAGAGGATGTGGTGCAGGGTCAAGTTTGGAGAATAGGGATGAGTGAGGTGTCATGTGATTGCAGCAGGCAGAATCAAAAAGCCAAGTTTGAGACTTACCAGGTAGAACAGATAAGGTAGTGGAAAGAGATGCATTACCAGCCATACGAACAGCCTGAGCTATGATCTCCTGTAGTTCAGTGGAGGAGAGGTTGATAGTAGATCCAGAAGACTTGGACTCAACTGAGGTGGAAGCCATTGGTGGAGTAGGCTCAATATTAGCAACAGCAGCAGTAGATTTGTTACGACGGTAACAAGTCTCAATGGTGTGGCCAGGACGCTTGCAATAGTTGCAAAACTTTTTGTTAGTCTGCTTGCGACAATTGCTAGAACCATAAGAATCACCTGATTGCTGGGGTTGCTCTATGAGTGGAGTAGATGGAGTAATAGCCAAAACATTGAACTTATTCTGGGCTTGAAGGGTTGCAAAACGAGCTTCTTCTCTAACCAACTCATTTACAGCAGTATCAAGAGAGGGAGTAGGACTGCGATTAAGTAGCTGACCACGAATGGGCTCAAAGTCCTTGTGAAGTGACATCAAGAATTCATAGAGGCGAAATTCATCTCTAATGGAAGCATATTGCTGAGCATCTTTTGAGCATGTCCAAGTTGGATCAGAAAGGTCAATTTGGTCCCAAATAAAGCGAAGCTAATCATAATAGTCATTGATGGATTGCCCTGGTTCTTGCCTGAGTTGATGTAATTCAACCACTAACTGATATTTCAGGGATCCATGAGTAGTGGAGTACCTTTTGGCCAACATATCCCATGCAGATTTTGCATCATTAAAGCTGCCCATCAGATTGGAAATAGAGGGAATGGAAGTGTTCCGAATCCATGTGAGGATCATGTGGTTATGACTATCCCATTCAATCATGCGATTAAGAAAAACAACATCTCCTTCACTTGCTCCCTTGACAGGAATAGTCATTACACCAGTACAATAATGCCAGAGCATGCGACCCTTAAGAAAACTGCGCATAGCTTGAGACCAAGATAAGTAATTTTTATTTCCCTCCAATACAGTATTGATGGGGCGATAAAGAAAAATATCATTTTTATCCATTTAGAGACACAATATGCAAAAACAGACTGCAAAAGTGAAATCTACGTGAAAAACTGGGTAAGGAGAACCTGGTCAACCCTGGAAAAGTCAACGGTCAACATTGGTCAAAGTCAACGGTCAACGCGGGTCACGGTCAACGCTGGTCAACAGATGACGTGGAGATGATGTCAGCTAGGGCTAACATGGCACTGACGCGTCAAGCAGTGGTGACGTAGCTAGGGCTGACGTGGCGCTGACGTGGCAGAGAGAATGACGTACGGGCTCCGATGGCGATGAGGTTTCCACGAATGTGTAGATCGGCGCTGGACGATCTCAGTGGTACCGTCAAAATTGAAATCGGAGCAATATTCGCAGCGGTGATGCGAAAAACAGTGATCTTGTGCGGTGTGAAACTCCTTAAGGACTGCAGGTCCAGAACCCAAGGACGACGTCTGGATGACGTCGGAGGTTCAACGGCAAAAGGCTGCGGCGGCAGTTGTGATTGGCGGAAGCGTTAAAAAGAAAGGAAGTCACACTAATGAAGACAGACTGCTAAGAAAGGGTCAGAGCAGTGGCTCTGATAGCATGTTAGAAATACTGAACAATTGTATTGTATTTCATAGGAGAAAGAATATACATCAGTGCCTTTATATAGGAGGCATATGTGTGCGGTACAAGTAACCTAACTGGGCCTAAAGCCCATAACATAATATACCCATATAATATACCCATAATATACATTAACAATACTGATGGAGGGGACAAGGAAACGATAGATTCCGACGTAGGTGAAGAACCACAAGGACCCGAAGGCGATGTCACCTCTGCAAAGGGATTCAGCACCGAGATTTCTCATTGCCAAGACGCAGAGTGAAGTCCAATTTAGGACCTATAGAGGACTCCTCTTCATTTTCTTTGGCTGAGGGCATTGTAGTGCAAGCAGTGGCTCAATTTTACTTCTCCATATTTACAAGCCCTAGAGAAGAACGGGAGAATTTACACAAAAAGATGGATCATCAGCATTTGACTAATATTGACCTGGGCTTATCTCTTGAACTCCAAGACCTCTCTCCAATGATGACAAGAATCCCAGAGCTTCTCGGATCTTACTGCATTTGGCTCTTGACAAGGGATAGGGCAAAGACGCTTGCTCTTATGGCTGTCTTTTATCAAATGGGAGTCAGCTACCATGGCTTCTTCATTTTTTTACTCAGAAGCCTTTAACTCTAGATTCAGAGTTGTCATACATTGCTCACATATTCAATCTTAAACCCTTTCCTATGAGTTTTATCCTCTGGCTCCGCCCATCAATGGTTTTATAAGATGATACCTTTAGGTAAGATGAGAGATGAATGATGCCTGAAACTTCAAAGACAATCCAAAGTGATCCTGGCCCATCATCTGCTAGAGTGGTGACATGATAGATATGTGAATTTGGATAATGAGAAAGGTGATAGGTAAAAGAAATGGGTATAAATGATGGACGAGTTTGCATGGTTCCATGTACGTGGGTGGATGGATCTGGGATGTCAACAAGGGCTTTAGAAGGAGCTTTGGACAACCATGCATGCGATTAAATAGGTATCAAGGGGAATTCAACCTCACTCTGATCATTTAAAACGGGCAAGTATCTTAGCAGCAGCATCCTTCATAGTGGATTTCCACCCATACCCAATCCACGAGTCAAAAGTGCTTTAAGTTGGGCAAAACCCATTAGCAATAGCAAAAGAAAGAGTTCTTAAGTGATCAGCAATAACCTTGTATACCATGTCAACTTTGTCTGTATCATCTGATCCAACTTTCCCTGAATATGGTCAAGCATTAGTTGCCAAAATGTATCTCGGCGCAAGACCCTCAAGGACCAATATCACTCATCTCCTAGGAATTGTTGTTACAACCAAAGGGCAATACGCGTCCAGGTGGCAAAGCTAGAACAAAAAAAAAAAAAAATCCTTGGCTTCAATATATAGAAATGGACCATGATGTCTTATCACCACCTGATGAATCTCCAGTGCACTGATGCCACAAAACACACTGACCAAATCTTTCAGAAAACATAAGCTCAGAACCAGGGGATTTGCATGACAATACTGCACCTTCTTGCTAGCCGTGACCATGAAACAAGGCAAAAATCTAAATGCATAGTAGCCACTAAGGAACTTGGTCTATTCCAAATAGGCACCCTGTTACAATTTAAGGCTCGATCTCAATTGGGAACAGCTGCAGTCTTCATTACAACTTCATTTGCCAAGGGAAATTGATTTGCCTGAGAACTCCATGGAAGAGAAATCCAATCAACCGAAAATTACTTCAGTTGCTATAATTTTCACCCATTGACCAGTCAAAGCAATGGCTGAAGTATCACCCATATGCATCTCGCCCACTGGGAACCCTGAATCTGTGGCAATAGCTAAAGCACCACCCTCTCCCTTCAAGCACAAACCAGAGCACAAAACCAATAGTCCAAAACAAATCCAGAAACGTGAGCCAGAAACCAAGATGTGGATTCAGATACCAGAAATGGAGGAAGAAATAAAACAAGATATAGTGTACCCATGGCAGAGTAAACAGAGTGAGCCAAGCATTAAGTGGGATCCCCTTTCGTATTGAAATCCAGGGGCTCCGACCAGTGGTTTAGCAGAAGAGTTTAAAACCAATACCAAAATGGGAGTGAGCCATGTTAAAATAAACAAATACGAGAGGAGAGTAACACAGTAATCACACTCATATCTGAACAAACAACTAAGGCTTAGGAAAATAGAGACAATCAGGGAGAATGAAAGATAATAAAAGAAAACCAAAAAAATAGAGTGATGAGTGAGAATAGTCCAAGAAGTTGCAACAAACGTACCTGAGATGCTCTTTCAAATTTTCTTTCCTTACCAGCTACCTTCAGCAAAACCAGTTTCCCTTTCTCTCTTACTCGATTTGGGAATGGCTTTCACTCTAGCTAGAATCCTTTCCCCTGAAGCCAACCGAGCTTCTCCCTGTTTGTCCTCTCCATCTCTCCACTATGGCAGCCAAATGCCTCTTACCTAACTTGCTCTCCCTCTGTCTTGACCTCCTGTGAAAGCTCTCCCCTCTCTCCGGTTCCCCCAAGCTTCAGAAATCCGCTCTCTCTCTTGCTTCTCCAGCAATGCCCTCAAAATATCTCTCCTTAAGCTCCCCCTCTAACTCATCTCTCTGCTCAGCCAGCTTCCCGGAACCTCTCATTCTCTCGGACCAGCATCAAAAGCTCTCCCCCCACTTGCAAGAGACGCTCCCCCTCTCTAAAAATATCTCTAACGGCAGCACCACAGACCACCTCTCCCTGCTCTCTCCCTAAGAAAGAACATCCCCCTTTCAATGCAGCTGCCTCTCACTTGCAGGAGATGCTCCTCCTAACCTGCAGCTGGCCTGCTACCCCTCAACAGAAACGCACTCCACTCCACAGCCAAAATAGCCCTCTCCTACGTCCAGACGACACCACCTTCCTGCCGCTGCCAGCCTCTGAAAATATCCTTTCACAGCCCAACAGAAAACCCCTTCCTCCAAAACGGTCTGCAGCTTTTTGCATATTCTCTGGACACGTGTCGCACACCCATTGGCCATTAAAAACACCACTCTGGTGCCCTAACAGCCAACCAGAGATTGACACGTGGCCACCCTAGATGGCAACACCTGTAAAAAATGGTTGCATAAAAGCAAGCCCAGAATGGGGGTCTACAAATAGGTTTAAAATTATATTATTTTTATTTTTTAAAATTATATTGAAAATTCACAATTAGAAACTATCACTCTAATTCAAATTCAAATTCAAATTCATATTAAAAAATCGCATTTAAAAATTAAGACTTTATTTCAAATTCAAACCATTTAGGAATTGAGCCTTCAATCTTATTCTAATTATTGTATTTATATCTTGATTTTTTGTTTTTTTTAATGGGATATTTATAAATCCACACAAACAAGAGTTTCAATTTAAAAATAATAATATTTAATAGTAACCTATTTTGTATTTATTTTAAAATTAAAAATTAAAAATAAATTAATCATGCCCATTGCTCATATATTGATTAAGGTTGAATAAAAGGTATTCTCATCTAATCACTTATTTCCCTTCGATTTTGGACTGTTGTCGAGGTTGAATGCTGAGCTTAAGGAACAATTCCATCACTAAAGTCAACTAGTGACTCTAATGATGAGCTCATAGCTTTAGAAGGATATGTGGTACTCCCAATGTAGTATATTGGTTGATGATTTGATGGACTTTCGGGTACATCTATTATAGATTTGGGAAACTTGTGTTTCCAACCCATGATTAGGAAAATATATGGTTTTGGAATCCTACACAAGTGAAATATGAGATTTCCTTGTTAATGGGGAAAATATTATAATTCTCATGCACTATATACTGTATAGGTATGTATTTCCAAAATTGCCCTTTAATGTTTCCCTGTCAGCAACCACCGGTGTCCATGTCAGCAAGAAGGTATACAATTTAATAAGCATCAAAATCTGAAACCCACAAAACACCCGACTTGAGAAACATTTGAAAGTTGGGAAACTTTCTCTGTCACTTCCTTTTGTTTTGCCCTAACCCAATATCAGAAAATTCTCATTTTCATAGCTCGTTTGATACATGAAGATAGGCAGCCGATTCGTTTATTGACGTTCTGACCAGGTGATGGATACCCATCTTCCCAAAGTCGTCTTCGTCTCATTTTGGCCTAACCCTAGTGTGTCTCTCTTCACGAGTTGACCACCCAAACCCAATAAGAATCTTCCAAAAACCTTCAATGAAGTAAAGTTGAGGCATATCTTCATATTTTTTCATCAAATGTGGAATTTTTTTAAGGTTTCTGAAAACCGAAGTGAAGTTTCCTCTTGTTGTGGATTAATCAATCACAAGTGAGTTTTCCATTTAAGGATTCGTTTGGCTGTTGAGAAAATATTGGGGTTGAAGGTCTTATATTTTGGGATTTGTTGTATTTTGATTCATTTTCGCATGAATGAAATAGAGGAAAATTTTGTTTTGGTAAAAGAAATTTTCAGATGGAGTTAAATCGAGTTCATCATAGCAATAGCAGCAAAGTTTTTCAATAATCAATGGCCCTAGCCTGTAGAAAGGCCTAAACTACCAATTTAGCTTTCTATCACTTTTTATCACATTCAGCCCTCCCATGGTCCCCTTTGCAAACATCAGATACCTGATGTGTCATGTAATGCTGTTTTGGAACTGGTATGAGAAGCCAGGAAATTATGGATTGGATGTTAAGGCTACTTACTGATTCATTATCATTTCATGCCCATTTTGTTCCTTTCCTTTTAGCCGTTCAGTTGTTTTGTTACCCACAATTCTCCAACAGTCAAAGTACAGAACACATGGAGGCTGAAATTCAGGACATAAGCGAAGTCGAATCTCATTCTCCTTTTGAAACCCAGATTTCTGAACCTTCTCTAGAAGCAAAAGATATGAAGCATATTCAGGAGGAAATAAAATTACTGTTGAAATTTACTAAGCTCAGGAGCTTGTCCATTCATTCGAGGCTTCCCCATATGATGGAAATGAGTCTTTGAGTATAATTTCTTTACTTGCATTTTCAAGTAATAATGAGCTTGTATTTGAGTTTTTTGAATCTGAGTAGCCATAGCTACGAAAGCCACAACATAACAAGTAAGTTCTTGCTACTCTATTGTTGTTTCTCTTTATTCTTTCTTGTATTAAATATTGTTGATTTGAATCTATGTTTCAGCTTACACTTAAATTAAGGATGGTGCCATATTGTTATGATACAATTGGCACACATCAATATTGTGGCCATATGCTATTTTTTTGGCGTTAATTTGTTAATCTGATGGTGGCCACATCTTGAACACCTCAAATTTTGAGGTACTTCCAATTCGCATTTCGACTTCTATGTTTTAATTTGAAGTGCTTACTTCTATGCAGATATCTTCAATTTTCACAAAATCTTTTTGACTCTATTCAATAGGTCTAATAATGTATGTATGTTGGACCTTTTGAAGCAATTATAGATCTTGGGAGGCAATTCTAATTGGTTAATAAAAATACATTTCAAATTTTTATTTTTTTTCATTTTTCCTTAGTTTAGCCATGTGGAAAATGGACAAATGAATTGTGGGGTAATTTTTTATTGTTGAATTTGTGATTTCTTTAATGGGTTTTTGTTGAAATAGTGGTGAAATGTGTAGAAATTATTGGACAATATGCAGTGACAAAACAAAACACAGAAAGCAATATGTAAATAGGATTTATGTGGGCCTTTTGTTGAACCCCTCTATAACTAAAACAGAACAAGGTTACTATTTATATTCCACTTCTGGTGATAGGAAGAAGTGCTTCCATAGTGTTCATTTGGTTTCTGTCAAGTTGAAGGAAGAATTTTGTGAAACTGATCTGAGGCCACCCATGATTTATGGAACAGAATGATGGGCAGTCAAGAAACAATACATCTAAAAAATTATCATAAATGAATGAGGAAGTAGGGATGGTATATAAAAAATGCTAATGATTGCACTAGCATAGATGTTTAAGGCTAGCATGAGGACAAAGAGGAAATGGCCAAAATGAAAACAGGATGAAACAGTAAGAGAAGACTAAAGATTATGATTTAATTAGACTATGGGTGTCCATAAGGCTGAATGGAAAAAACATTGATTTTTCAGCTTTTATTTTTTCCATTTTTGTCCAGCATTAGCTATTTTGTTAACTTTTAAATGCTCTTCATCTTCCTACCATTCTTTCATAATTATCATTTTTGCTCTTGACCCATAGTCTATCTGTGGTTAATATTTCACTAGTAAGAGGCTAATCTTTTATTTATTGCAGGATTATGGAGTTCATCAACAATGGAAATTCCAATCATCAAGCATTTGGTGACCCATCAAAGATGGCATGCATGAAGCTACATGAGCTACATCCTGCATTTTGGTTAGGACAATCTAATCTAATTAGGCTAATCATAGCATGCCTGTTGATTATTCAAAGACAATTATGGAATTGCATAGGCATGCTAAGCTTGAATTCTTTTAATTAAGGGTAATGAAAGATAACTTTACCTCTAATCTTTTTAGTTGATTCTAAGTTTCAACTCCGAAGACCCCCTGATTTTTCCTATCTAGAATTGCAGTATGTGCCAACTATTTTTTTTTTATAAATCACGTTAAACTGTTTTTCTCTAGCTTTTGATACGGGCAAATAGAATAAGGTGTAGCAAGAAAATCCACAAACTAAAACTTAATGTCTTTATTTATCATTTTCACCTTTAGATTTATGTACACAAAAAAGGAAGAAATTTTTTCTTCACATTGGGACTGGATGTTAAGTAGATTGTAGCACATAATTTTGTGCAGATTTTAAGATTAATATCATTATCTTTCTACTTTGACTCTAAAGGAACCTTGCTGACAAAGTTGTGGGTGCTGGATTCAACGTGGTGGTCCTTGACTTTTTCTATGGAGATCCATTTTTACTTGAAACCAATATACCAGTATGGATAAAAAACGCATGGAATGGTTTGTTTCTGATTTTATCCAAAATAGAGTTGCATTTATTTTTCATTTACATTTGCATCATTATGTAAGTTTTATTCATAAGCCTTACTATGACATTCCTTTTTGCTGTTGTTGTAAGGATAAAGGATTTTGATGGGGTGGTGAGAACGGATACACACAGTAAGAGAAAGTGAGATAAAGCATGAATGAAGACCTTTTTGGTTCTCTTGTATTTTTTTTTATGTTTTGTCTTAAGGACAAGATGACTCAATTCTTTTTTTTTGTACCATTTTTAGATGAATGTTAGTATGGTGCCTAAATAAATTTTTTCCCTTTAAAGTTGGTTAAGAGTGAGAAAGTTGTGCATCATGGGGACGAGATAAAGGGTTTTGGGCATGTAAGTCTTTTGATTTGTAAATCTTTAAAGTACAAATAGGGTCTAGTACAAACATTATTTGAATATTATGAGAGTGAACAGATAGTATTGTGACTCCTCATATTTATTCCACACGTAGTCATCCTAGACAAAGTGCGAATCCACAAATTATTGGTCTTGTATTCTTTTTGGATAAGTGTAGGGCAATTATTATAGCTGTAAAAATGGGTTGATTTTTCAGGCAAATGAAATCAAACTCTCATTTAAGTCCGTCTGCACCTGGTTAGATTTTCCTGCTCTTTTGTTTTCTTATGGGTTTGTTTTGTTAATTGTAAGTGCAGTGTAAGTTGAAACGTGAAATGGGGTTTGGTTTATGTTGCTAATTATTGCTTGTTTGAAGTTTGTTGGGTTGATTTTAGGATCCTTTTTGTTGTAGGTAAGTGTTACTTTCCTGGAAATTGAGTGAAAGTGTGTAAGAAAGTTGTGGGTGATGATGAGAAAATGAAGGGGCTTGACATGGACTTTTGATTTTGAGTTTGTAAGTACTGAGAGATTCAACTAGAGACCCCATATAACATTATGTGGGCATTCTGGCTATGAGATGCCAAATGTTTTATGTTGGTTAACATTTATCCAAATCTAGTCACTGCAGGCAATTTATGTTTGTTAATAAGTGGGACATAAATTTTTGAGTTGAAAAGAATTCCTATCATTTTATTGTCCATGATTAAATTATAGATACGGAAAATTTCTTAGCCCTTCTTCTTGCTTTTTATAATTTTTAATTACATTAATTTTGCATTATCCAAATATAATTTCTATCAAAAGAAACAAACATAATTTAAATAATTAGAAATTTATTTTAGCTTATATTGACAAAATTTGTACATATTAGGTAAAATTTAAATTTGGAAAATGCTAAACTTTAATTTCCATAGATATAGTTGTTAGCTTTACATCTCCACTAAAATTTATTCCAAAGCTTATGATGTGTCAAAAATTCTCAATTTCTCTAATGTTATGACCTTTAATAAACAAATTGTCTTATGCTCCAAACGTTTGAGTAAGCATTTTCAGTTTAACAAAGTTGATAATAATAATCACATAGTACCTGTGAACACTACGACAAATACATTACTAGACATTGATATTCATAACATATTTCCACAACCTATGTTAAACTAGATATTACAATAAGCAAAACACATGCTAAAAAAAAGCCAACAAAGAAATTGAATACATTTGTATATGAAATATTTTGCAAGGAATGTTGATCATCAACTGCAAGTTCAAACTTTGGTTTGCCAGCTGATGAACATTCATCACTTCTCTTCAATCTTGGTGCATAGAACACCCAAGCTCGAACAACTTCCTCTTTAGAAGTATATGATTTGTAAACACTCCCTTTATAACACTACAAGAAAAAAGGCCATTGTTGACATATATTATCTTGACTTAAGGTGATATGTGTCAATATTGCCTCTTTAAATGAACAACTATGACATATACAACTTGTTTAAACCAATAATGACATATATAAAATTTTGTTGAATTCTTTCATGACTTATATAATAGAATCTTGACAGATAATGTATAAGTCAATGTATAGTTAGTATGTTCATATGTCAAGGTACTTATATAATGTGGCTAGCTTGACATAAAATCAAAAGTCAAAGTATGATTTTAAACATATATGCCATTTTAATTCTAGTAAAATGATCTTAAATGACCTATGAATTATAAGTCACTATATTATGTTATAATTACCTGTCAAGGTTCCCTGTGGTATTTACAAAGACCACTCCTCATTTTCTCAAAACCCGATATTCATTTTGAGAGCTTAGGGTTTGAAACTTTTTGCTCTAGACCAAGGATGAAAATATCGGTAATTACACATATATCGGTACTTCGATTTTACGAATATATCAAAAATATCGGTTGAGCGAAAATTATTTAAAATTTATAGGAATGCTTGGAAAAACTCCAAAAAATGATAAAATAAGTAAGAATTTATATTTTAAAGTTATTTTGTAAATATAATTGACATAAATATGATAAAATAAAAAAAAACATCGGTAGACAGAGATATATCGATAGATTCAATATTTGAATTTTAAGAATAATAAATATGAATTTTGGAAGTGTATAAAATTAGAATTGAGTTAAAAAAATATTTGATTTTATTGAATAAAAATAATTTATACATAAATATAATACATATGACATTGAAATAGTCTTAGTATCAAAATGAAGATTAATGTGGTTCCACCATATTGTTAGATGAAGGGAGCCTATTTTGTTGAAAACAATATTTATTTTAAATTTTTTAAAAATATTTTTATTAAAACACGTTAAATGAAAAATTAAATTAATTTATATAAAATATTTATTTGAGATTTAATTTCTAAAATTTTATTAAAAATATGTGTTAACAACTTTTTCTATTAATATTAATTTATTTAAATAATTAAAATTATTAATAACTTATTTTATTAAATTAATTTTAATTCATAAAATATTGTCCATAAAAATGGAAATTTCAATCCATGGAAGTGGAAGTGATTTAATCAAAATAAAGATGGGTAATTAATAATTATTTATATAGAGAGAGGAAAATTGTTTATTTCCTTTTTTATTATTTTTTATTTTTTTATCTTTATTAAATATAAATATAAAAGGGCCATCCACTTCTCTCACTTGGTCCTCGGGCATCAAGAAGCCCTTTTCTGAAGTTGCTATCCAGACGACAGAATTTGCCCTAGTTTTTTCTGCATCTCTCAATCCTCGCAGGTACCAATCTAATCATGTTATTATTGTTACTTTTTTTTTCAACCCCCGTTTGATTCCCAAGAAAATCCATCCCCCATTCAATTTCCGGGAAAATTCATCATCGTTTGATTTCCGAGAAAATCCATGCAAAACCCCCAAGGAAAACCAAAAAAATTGCTTTTTTTTGTTGCTCCCTGTGTTTTCTGGATCTGTCCTAGGGGTCTTTTTGCTTTTGTGCCATTGGATTTAAATTTCACGAACCCTAAATCAAAAAATTTCCTCAAAAAATCCTTTTCATTTACACCGATTCGCTTTAAATCCTTCAGGGAAAAAAATTCTAGATCACTCACCATTCCGGCGCTAATCAGGTACTGCACCGTCCTCTCAATCATACGCATATCAACCCGACCAGAAAGATAGAGATAGGTTCTCAACAGATCCCCGTGGCGATTCTCCTCCGCCGTCCATGACCGTGTTCACTTGGCCCAGGGCTCGCACTCGCGCCCGTCTCATCTCTCACCCCATCAAGCGTATTGATCATCGTCTGATATGTCGGCAAGGCGTCCTCCGTTATCATATCTCCCACTAGCACCACCAAGTACTCGTCCGGAAGCTCCGCCGTCCGATCACGTAGCTCCCTCACCTGCTCAGAAAAAGCGTCGAACGGCTGCGCGGGGTCCGGTAGGAAGTCCTGCGGCTGCCACAACTGCTCCACGGGTTTCAGAAGCGGTAGGACCCACTCGGAGGCCCACCCTTCCAGTGACTTGAACACTTCCACCTTTTCCGATGGCATTGAGTGCGTGACCTGTTGGCGCGCCAGAGCTGCCACGGCTGAGAAGCCATTGAGTGTGTTTTCAAACGTATGTTTTTATCTTTCCTCTTCTGCTTTGTTTGGTTTCCAAGAAAGTAATCTAGGTTTAATATGCACTGTGTTTTCTTTCTTTTTCTCAGTGTTTGTTTGGTTTTAATGAAATAGGAATGAAGTACAGTGTGTTCTTGATTTCTAATTGGTTTCCAAGAAAGTGAAGGAAAATGATATGTCTTGTTATCATTTTTTTTTCTGCATGTTAGAACGATTAATAAAAATGATATATAGAAGGTTTTCACAACTAAGCTCCTTGTTATTTTGGTTGTTGTCTTCTGAAAATGATCTAAAATTGTCTCCAAAATAGCTGAGGTGGAAGGCATGGTTGTGATTGCTTTCAGAAAGGTTTGACTCATGAA
Source organism: Vitis vinifera (assembly GCF_030704535.1). Lineage (NCBI taxonomy): Eukaryota > Viridiplantae > Streptophyta > Magnoliopsida > Vitales > Vitaceae > Vitis > Vitis vinifera. Next base: position 13,581,624 of record NC_081814.1, read on the forward strand.
AATTTCAGTCATATCCTTGTGCAGTATGTTGTTAAGTTTCTGATTGGAGTATGCATAAAGCCCTTGCATTGATTTTGGTAAATCATAAAGATACTTGTGATATTTCTTTGTCCTTATGTTGCAGTGAATTTTTTATTTATATGGATGTCACAATACACTTTGTAAACTAATCATTCATTAGGTCAGCTGTTGTATATAGTCTTTTGTCTTTGTTTTGATTTTGAGAATCATATTATGTTGATCCACAAGCAGCATGTTGTAGGCTTATAGAATATAGTCTATGTTTTCATGTTGGCATATCGACTTGCTCACTTGCATAACAAAGTTGCTGCGATCATATTTATTTATTAAACTACCCACCAGATCCTATGTTATAGAGAAATTTTTGGTTGTTCTAGTGATGCTTTTTCCCTTTATCATCAAGTGCGCTTGACTATGAACAGATGTAAAGTTATTCAAGACTGCTGTAGAAATTTGATCATAGAAATATGTTGATGCAGGCTAAGAATAACCTTCAGCTTTGATAGGTTTAGAAATCATTTACTTGGATAGCCACATAACTCATAAGCATCTTGTCAGGGCTCTTTTTGCTGAAATGAACAGGTTGAGAGGGGGAAAAAGGTATATTATTGTTATAGTACTGATGCAGAACTTAAAATATCTTTAGTGTCCCTTACCCCCAGTTGCATCATACAACATTTAGTGGTTCAAAGGTTAGATGGAAAATTTAACTGTTCTTGTTGCCTATATGTTTGTCTTCACAAATCACGGATGACTTCATTAGCTAGGCATATATATGAGCTGACATGACTGTGCATATGGCATATGTTGGATAGGAAAATACATGTCCATATGTTTTCATAGTGTCAGGATAAACATATACCAAACAAACAATTTTGTAAATGAAATATCATTTGATTTATTTTAATTGTTGTCTATAGATGTGATTTCAATATACTCAGTGATTCTTATTTTCGGTCTTTTCTTTGGTGTCAAATTAAGCTAGAGATCCCCACTCTAGCTTGTCTTAGCATTCAATGTAGGCATGCACTCAAGTTTAAAATAGGTTCCAAGTGTCATTTTATCATTGCATTTATTTTCAAAACAAGTTTAAATGAAATATCATTGTATTTTATATTACGGCGAAGTCTAGGCTACAAATATTAACCAACCCTATAGGGAACTGAATGTGAAATTGCATGTTTATATATCATGATATTAAATCATTTTTTGAGGCTTTTATACTAATTTATATACTATGAATAACTCAGGGCTATCTTTGACTTGTATAGTTTGATGGAAACCTTGGACATTTTAGGGAAAGTGTTAGGTTAAAAAATCATAATAATGATCTAAATAGTTAAATATCTTGGTTGAGGTTGGACCAAAACAATAACTTCATTAGGTTAAAATGATTTTTGTTTTAGGTTTTGCTCCTAGTTTTAGTCTCCATATGTTTTTGCTATATCAATATTTTAATATTTGAGAGTTGGTTTGTTTACTTGTGTTATTAAGAAATAATCTATTATTGTCTAATAAAGGTGTAGTGGCTAGCTTGCTATTAAAATTCTTCATAAAGCTTGATATTTGATTGCTTCTCATTATACATTTTTCTTTTTAATTTGTTAATATGCTCTATATTTTTTTCTACAGATTCGAAGTCTGGGTGTTGGAAATTTAAGGCTTTCCTATAAAGTAATGCTTCAAGATGGAGGCAAGAGACTTGGTTGTAGATATATAAACGAGCAACTTAATTTAAGTTTATGTATATTGTCTTATAGTGTGTTTTTAATTTCGTTGTATATTATATGAGTTTCTTCTATATAGAGAAATTGGGGACAACTTTAAACAAGTTCTTTGATTTGTGCTTTAATTAATAATCAAATGTATATTAAATATGTTTTGATTATATATAAAATCATTATAATTTGATTGTCATTATCATTCTTAAATAATATCAAATTGATTATACATGGAAACAGGTATAATTTTTCATATTAAAAAATAATTTTTAAAATTTTTTTAGGGAACCTTGACAGTACTTATTCCTTACATTGACATACATTATACTCAAATTTGAGATATATGGGAGCAATCATGACACATGTGGTACCTATCCTTAACATATATGGTGCCCACCAAGACATGTGATACCAAACATTGACATATATAAGTCAATTATGATATATAGAAAATCCAACCTTGACATATGTATCTAAAAGCCTTGATAAATGTGGGGTTAATCATGACATATATGATACCTAACCTTGACATTTGTAGGACTAATCTTAACAAAAGAGTGAGTTAACCTTGACATAAGATTAAGTAATCTTGATATAAGTTGAATCCAACCTTAACATAAATGAAAGAAACATTGACATATCACATACTACTAAGATTTCATCATTTGTAAAAATGGAGAAAATCTTAACATATGTATATGTTAAGTTACCTTTAAACTTTTCTTGACACTGGCATAGATAACATATATGAACAATAACCTACCTTCACAGATATACCTTACATTGACAGTGAAAAACTGTCAATGAAGGCTTTTTTTCTTGTAGTGTAAAGGAGCACATTCTTTTGACATTCAGCCCAAGAATCGTACACTCCATGTCTATGACCCACAAACACTACATAGTGTGTTTGCTTGTTCGTCATCTGATGACATAATTGTTGTTGTTAATTTTTTATAATCAATCAAGTAATAACTATTGAATAATATAGTACGAAACGTATATAATTCACACATGTGTACCACATTATAGAATAATAACAATGATGATTAACTGCAAAATTTAAAATATAACTAGTAATGTCTAGGATTGAAGGTTCGAGGCTTTAGATAGGTAGAACCCAACTTTAACTAAGGTAGTACCTAAGGTCGCTTAAGGTAGTACCTAAGGTAGAATAAGATGGTACCTAAGGTAGAATAAGGTGGTACTTAAGGGCTATTAAGGTAGTACCTAAGGTACAGTGCGCAAAAAACTAAAGGTGAACCACTTGACCACACAAAAGAATCGCATAATGCCATGCTCTAAGGGTCACAAAGGAAGGTTGAGGCGTCAGATAGGTAGAACCCAACTTTAACTAAGGTAGTACCTAAGGTCGCTTAAGGTAGTGCCTAAGGTAGATTAAGGTGGTATCTAAGGGCTATTAAGGTAGTACCTAAGGTACAGTCTGCAAAAAACAAAGGTGAACCACTTGCCCACACAAAAGAATCTCATAATGGCATGCTATAAGGGTCACAAAGGAAGGTCCGAAGCTTCAGATAAGTAGAACCCAACTTTAATTAAGGTAGTACCTAAGGTAGATTAAGGTGGTACTTAAGGACTATTAAGATAGTACCTAAGGTACAGTTCCCAAAAAACCAAAGGTGAACCACTTGACCACAAAAAAAAAAAAAAAAAAAAAAATCATATAATGGCATGCTCTAAGGGTCACAAAGGAAGGTTCGAGGCGTCGGATAGGTAGAACCCAACTTTAACTAAGGTAGTACCTAAGGTCACTTAAGGTAGTATCTAAGGTAGATTAAGGTGGTACCTAAGGGCTATTAAGGTAGTATCTAACATACAGTCCACAAAAAACCAAAGGTGAACCACTTACCCACACAAAAGAATCACATAATGGCATGCTCTAAGGGTCACAAAGGAAGGTCCAAGGCGTCGGATAAGTAGAACCCAACTTTAACTAAGGTAGTACCTAAGGTCGCTTAAGGTAGTACCTAAGGTAGATTAAGGTGGTACCTAAGGGCTATTAAGGTAGTACCTGAAGTAGAGTCCGCAAAAAACCAAAGGTGAACCACTTGACCACACAAAAGAATCACATAATGGCATTCTCTAAGGGTCATAAAGGATGGTTCGAGGCGTCGGATAAGTAGAACACAACTTTAACTAAGGTAGTACCTAATGTCGCTTAAGGTAGTACCTAAGGTAGATTAAGGTGGTACCTAAGGGCTATTAAAGTAGTACCTAAGGTATAGTCCGCAAAAAACCAAAGGTGAATAGCTTGACCACATAAAAGAATCACACAATGGCATACTCTAATGGTCACAAAGGAAGGTTTGAGGCTTCAGATAGGTAGAACCCAACTTTAACTAAAGTAGTACCTAAGATGGCTTAAGGTAGTACCTAAGGTAGATCAAGGTGGTATCTAAGGGCTATTAAGGTAGTACATAAGGTACAATCCGTAAAAAACCAAAGGTGAATAGCTTGACCACACAAAAGAATCACACAATGGCATACTCTAATCGTCACAAAGGAAGGTCCAAGACTTCAGATAGGTAGAACCCAACTTTAACTAAGGTAGTACCTAAGGTCAGTTAAGGTAGTACCTAAGGTAGATTAAGGGGTACCAAAGGGCTATAAAAGTAGTACCTAAGGTACAGTTCACAAAAAAAACAAACCATTTGATCACACAAAAGAATCACACAATGGTATGCTCTAAGGTTAACAAAGGAAGGTTCGAGGCTTCGGATAGGTAGAACCCAACTTTAACTAAGGTAGTACCTAAGGTTGCTTAAGGTAGTACTTAAGACAGAATAACATGGTACCTAAGGGCTATTAAGGTAGTACCTAAGGTAGAGTCCGCAAAAAACCAAAGGTGAACCACTCTACCACACTAAATAATCACATAATGACATGCTCTAAGGGTCACAAAGGAAGGTCCGAGGTGTCAGATAGGTAGAACCCAACTTTAATTAAGGTAGTACATAAGGTTGCTTAAGGTAGTATCTAAGGTAGATTAAGGTGGTACCTAAGGGCTATTAAGATAGTACCTAAGGTATAGTCCGCAAAAAAACAAAGGTAAACCACTTGCCCACACAAAAGAATCACATAATGGCATGCTCTAAGGGTCACAAAGGAAGGTCTGAGACTTCAGATAGATAGAACCCAACTTTAACTAAGGTAGTACTTAAGATGGCTTAAGGTAGTACCTAAGGTAGATTAAGGTGGTACTTAGGTAGAGTCCGCAAAAAACCAAAGGTGAACCACTTGACCACACAAAAGAATCACATAATGACATACTCTAAGGGTCACAAAGGAAAGTCCGAGACTTCAGATAGATAGAACCCAACTTTAACTAAGGTAGTACCTAAGGTTAGTTAAGGTAGTACCTAAGGTAGATTAAGGTAGTACCTAAGGTAGATTAAGGTGGTACCTAAGGGCTATTAAGGTAGTACCTAAGGTACAGTTCATAGAAAACCAAAGGTGAACCATTTACCCACACAAAAGAATCACATAATAGTATGCTCTAAGGGTCACAAAGGAAGGTTCGAGGCTTCGGATAGGTAGAACCCAACTTTAACTAAGGTAGTGCCTAAGGTTGCTTAAGATAGTACCTAAGGTAGATTAAGGGTATCTAAGGGCTAGTAAGGTAGTACCTAAGGTACAGCCCGCAAAAAACCAAAGGTGAACCATTTGACCTCACAAAAGAATCACAAAATGGCATGCTCTAAGGGTCACAATGGAAGGTTCGAGGCTTCGGATAGGTAGAACTTAACTTTAACTAAGGTAGTACCTAAGGTCGCTTAAGGTAGTACCTAAGGTAGAATAAGGTGGTACCTAAGGGCTATTAAGGTAGTACCTAAGGTAGAGCCCGTAAAAAACCAAAGGTGAACCACTTGACCACACAAAAGAATCACATAATGGCATGCTCTAAGGGTCACAAAGGAAGGTCTGAGGCATCGGATAGGTAGAACCCAACTTTTACTAAGGTAGTACCTAAGGTCGCTTAAGCTAGTACCTAAGGTAGATTAAGGTGGTACCTAAGGTAGATTAAGGTGGTACCTAAGGGCTATTTAGGTTGTACCTAAGGTACAGTCTGCAAAATACCAATGGTGAACCATTTGTCCACAGAAAAGAATCACATAATGGCATGCTCTAAGGGTCACAAAGAAAGGTTCGAGGCTTTGGATAGGTAGAACCCAACTTTAACTAAGGTAGTACCTAAGGTGGCTTAAGGTAGTATCTAAGGTAGATTAAGGTGGTACCTAAGGGCTATTAAGGTAGTACTTAAGGTACAGTCCACCAAAAAACTAAAGGTGAACCACTTGACCACAGAAAAGAATCACATAATGGCATGCTCTAAGGGTCACAAAGGAAGGCCCGAGACTTCGGATAGGTAGAACCCAACTTTAACTAAGATAGTACGTAAGGTCGGTTAAGGTAGTACCTAAGGTAGATTAAGGTGGTACCTAAGGGCTATTAAGGTAGTACCTATGATACAATCCCCAAAATAACAATGCAACTTACAACTAGATATGTTGTAAGTTTCATCTAGATTCAATATGACTTGTGGGTCATATGGTTATTAGGGATTAATATGGTTCCCACAACCCAACACAAAAGTTCAAGTCCACTAACGACTCCAAAATCGTTGATGTGCTCTATTTCAAATAAATGAACTAAATAACAATAAATGAAAATAATTTACCTTCAGATTTTGGTTTGGGGTTAGGGAAAATGGCCACTCAATGACATGAAGAGATATCTTGTTCACGAACCCAATATTTTGGATTCCACCTTTTCATTCCGATACGCACTGCTGTAGTAGATTCACCGTCACAGATGCGCCTCTTGAAATCGTCTTTTAACCGGACATTCTTAGGATGGAATGCTCTATTTTGTTGCACTTTTATGTAGACAAGAGAGAAACACACAGGTTGGAGTTTTGGATTATTGGTTTTTCTCTCAAATTAGACAATTTTTGGGAAATTTTACATGGGTCTCAGGATTGTATGGGTGATGAATCCAAGAGACGGAGAGAGAGAAATACTCCCAAATCAAAGAGAAGAAAGGTTTCAAATTAGGGAAATAACAACCGGTTGTCGGGTTGGGTGATTTTTCATAGGTTTCAAATTCAGATTTTTTTGTTTTATAAATTTTCAATCTCTCATGTGAAATGGAAGGTTTCCTGCTAATATGGAGATAGGGTTGCAGTTGACATGGAGGCATGGAGGGGCAATCTAGGAACATAAAATGGAGTCAGCAAAGAGTGCATGAGAAAGATAATATTTTGCCCTTTCATGGTCAAATCTCATATTCCAGTTCATTATAGTTTGATTGTCATAATACTTTCAAATAGCCGACTACAAACACAATTTTCCCTATAAATTTCCTTTTGAGGCATATACGCTCCCAACAAATTATTTAGAAGTAAATCCTTGGAATTTTGGGTCATGTGTTTGACCACAAAATACAGGTTTTAATCCCCTTTTAAAACTTATATCTAATGTGATTTCTTTCCCATCGTGTTGGATCATCATTTCCTAAAAATGAAGAGAGTTTGGTATAAAAATGGAGTGTATTTGATTGTAATTTAAAAAAATATTTTTAATATTTTTAATGTTTTAAAATAAAATTTTTTAAGTATTTAAAATATTCGAAACACTTTTTAAAATCAGTATCAAATACATTTGAAGTCTTAATTGGCAATTAAAGCTTTAGTTGATAATTGAGACTTCACATCATCTTCTCATAACTAATATTTTTTAAATCAAAACCTCAATTGGTAATTGAGATTTTAGGTTAAAAAATAAAGTCATAATTGATAATTGAAACTTTATTTTTTTTTAACTGAAGTCTTAGGTGGTGTTTGTTTTTTGGGCTTTTTACTTAAAACAATTTAGTTTTACAATTTAGGTTGTTTGTTTTTCTACTTTTTCATGACTTATTATAAACTTTATACTGAATAGAAAAAACCAAAATATGTAGCTTTTTCTAAATAGAAAAAATAACATATTGGTTTTTTTTTTACTTTTTAATACTTAATAGAAATAAAATACTACAAAAACAAACAACCTAATATTTAACACTATTAAGCATTAAGGTTCTATTTAGAATTAAGTAAAAAAACAAACACCACCTTAGTTAAGAATTGAGATTTCAACTTATTTGTTTTAAAAAAATATTTTTTAATCATATGATTCTTATATAATAATAAAAAAATCATTTTAAATATAAGTTTGACAAAGTCATTAAATTTTATTTTATTTTTCCTTTAAAAGGGGCTATTTTGGTCAAAAACTCAAATTCATGAGTTTGATTGAAAATGAGAGTGATCATGTTGTCACATCGATATTAGAAAAAATGTGTTGGACATGGTATAACTATTATGAACACTAAATAAAAGAACACAACATAGTATATTATTAAAATAATTTTGAAATATTAATTTAAATCTTCTAAATAAATCATAATAATAAACAACAATAATTGTCTAAGAAATTGACATAGCATACAATGCATCTATGTTCCACCATTTGTTGATTTCAATGCAATGGAAGGTATAAACAATGGGTTTAGTTAAGACGTCAAAGTCATCCTTTTTGGTAGGCACGAGAGCTATATATTTTTCAAATAAATTTATTTTTGAAGAATAACTTATAAGAAAATTATTAAGATATAAAATTAAAGTGATAAATATGGGAAATAATTTTTCTTTTTTTTAAAAAACTATGGCACCATATTAAAAATAAATAAACTCATCACGGTTCGAGTGTAAAAATTGCTATATAAAGCTACAATATGACTTTTTGTTGATTTTTTTTTTCAAAGATCCAATTTCTTTATATCCTAATTCTATTTATTTGTTCTTTTACTTTGTCTCCTTACTTTATACCCTTGAGCTCATTGTTTAAAAAACCCAAAGTGTATTTAAGTAATTTTATAATAAAGTTAATTATTTGATTAATTTATCATGTTTATAACATGTATGTGCTTTTCCAATCCAACAAATGTGATGTCTAAACATTTTTTGTGATTTTGCTCTCATACATTCAAATTTTGCTCCTTAGTCTCCCAATTACACCTCCAAGTTGTCCAATTCCACTTTGAAGGAAAGAATTACAAGTAGTCTAGTGGCTTTATACTCAAAGTCTCGTTTTGTTATATCACATCTCATATTTTTGTACCTTGGTCCTATAACTTTATGTCCTATGTGACTGCTTTAAATAAGAATATGTAATTAAATAATATAAATTCTTTCGCTAAGAGAGCAAAAAATGCATAATATTTGGAAAATGTATAGATGATTGACAATTCCATTTGTCATGTTTTTTTTTCTTCATAATTTTAATGATTTTGTTCTCGTGTTTTCACAATCCACTTCTTAGTTGCTCAATGTCGCTTCCTAAATGTCCAATCATCGCACCCTGATTGCATTCCTTTGTACTTTAATTTTATGTCTTTGTATCCTCCTTTACCTAATTTTATAGAAAAAGTATTTAATTTAATATATATCCATTCATTTATTTATAAAAATTTTAAAATTTTAAAATAGTTATAAATTTTAAGCAAACAATAGTTATTATATATTGATTAAAAATTTAAATTATTTATAATTTTTTAAATAAAATTTTATATAGAGTAATTTTTATTTTTATTTTTGAAATTTCTCAATTTAAATGGTGACATTAAAAAATTTGTTTCACGTTTTTCATGATAATTTATTTAAAATAATAAAATTATATTTATTTTTTATGTTGTGTGTAAGCTCAAATTTTGTAAAGGTCCTGCAAAATTAGCAAAAAAATAAAAAATAAAAAATAATGTGAACAAAATATTTAATTAAATTAAAATATTATGGGTATAATCTCAAAAATAATATTCTTTACAAAATATTTCCCCTCTGATTTTTTTGCCTTGATCACAATTTGGAAGGCGATAATGATGTTTTCTTCATTTCGAAGATTAATCAAGGACCACAAGTGGCTTATTCCCAAATGAACTTGTTGAATGACGAAGAACGTGTGTAGTAGTTCTGTCGTTTATCGAATTTGTAGGGAGATTTGATGAAGCTTTTTTTAAGTGGTCTCTAGATTTTCTCCTTAGGATTTCCTTTCTGGATTTTTTTTTTTGAATTTCTCCTATTTTTCTTGAAAGAAGCCACTTGTATTTATAGGTAAAGACATGAAATTTGAATTTTGAATTCTCGAATTTTAGTTGCTTAATTCAAGGGATTTAGTTACTTGATTTTAGCAACTTTTCTTCATCCAGAGGTTTCATCGAGATAATAATGATAATAATATATTATCATTATCCTTTTTATAATTGGAGATTAGTTCCACTTTTTTTAGGAAATTTTATCCATAATATGATATTTATTTATTTATTTTGAAGACCAAAATAGTGGTAATTTAATCCACTAAAATTTTTATGTCTACAAATGCCCCTACTTCAAGACGTATCATGTACATGTATTGTCATGTGGATGAGGTGAGTCTTGAAGTAAATTTTTTTTTTTCAAAAAAATATTTAATAGGAAGTTTCCTATTTTTTTTTAAATATTTCTTTATCACTTTTTACCAAACTTCACTTCGTTTTCCTTCTTACTTTACACTTTGAATCCTTTTCCAATCTGTCAACCCTTTATATATATATTATATATATTTATATAAAGGGGACAATAGTTGAGAAAACAGACTTGAACTTTTTTAGAGAGTTTTTTTTTATCCTTGGATGTTTTTCAACCTAATTTGAGAAACTTGACTTGAATCCTTTTAGAAATTCTTTCAATTTTTGGGTGATCTTCAACCAAATTTTAAGGAACCCAATATGAATTCTCCACGAGGAATCCTTCCATTTTTTCAATCATCTTCAACCTTGGATCAATTTCCAAACCTATAAGTTTGTTTGTTTTTTTGTTTTTTTTTCATATTATATATGCATTGGAGATCATGTTGTGGCATTCAACATCAAGCTTTGGGGAGGCATCAACAGTGGCCGAGTATAGAAGGCCGTTTGTGGCATGCCAAAATCATGTTGTGGAGCCAAACTAGAATGCCTGTGTATACATATATTTATACACACAGTGGTGGAATGCCAGTTTCAATGACTGGGTTGTAATATATATATATATATATATATATGTATGTATGTATAGATAATCTCCTGAAAAGTGGTGGAGATTTTTTTTAATGTATATAATATGCATGGAAAAAGTCAAACCTTCCATAAGTGATATATATATATATATATATATATATATATATATATATATATATATATATATATATATATATTGACATGCAATCTCCTTATTTATTCGAATTTTTTTTTTAACTTTTTTTTTTTGTCAAGGAAGAAAAAGACTCACATTTTTCGAACACGTGTTGGACTTCATCATTTGTAGAGATGAATTTGATTTTAGGTAATTTTTTTTTAAATTACCTTAATACTTGAGGGGGAATTTTTAATAAACTTAAATATCCATAAAAAAAAAATTTAAAGTTTGACCCTCATGTAATCAAGGCATAACTTTGATGCGAAGCGGTGTCGCATTTTCAACACTTATGTGCTAAAGTCTTCACCCATGCAAATGGGCTTGACTTGAATGCATAGTGATGTTCAAGTTTTAACATTTAATTAAAACCATAATAATACTTGGTATCTATGCAAACAAATTATGGCTCTGATGCTACACTGTATTGCACTTTCAACACTTAATATGACTTAAGTGCTAAGGTCTTCACTCATGCGAATTGACTTGACTTGAATGCATAGTGGTGTCTAAAAACTTAGACCCATATTTTATTCTTTTTTTTTTTTGTAGGATGACGTTCTTCAAATGTTTCAAAGAGAAAATTGTAACCATTCTTGAGGATGATAGTGAAGATTTTGAGGAAGGGACTACCTTGTCCGTGCATAAGTCACTTACTGACCTTCAATCTTTGTTAGTGCCAGTGGCAAAGGATCCATTGCACATTTCTTCTTGGTCCCAAATTGCATCGTGCAATCTTACAAATGTCAACAATTCAAAACTTAATAAGGTGAAACTTGTTTATGATGTCTTGCTGCTGAATTCCTCTCGCCTAACTACTATTGAAGTTCATGATGAATTTGGATTGTTGGATTCTTGTGTTTGTGATGAAGAAACCAAATGAGGAAGCTCCTTCAAGGTACTTGGAGAATCTTTCTTTATTGAAAGATATTGGGAATGGGTAGAGGATGTATTGGGTTGGTATGGACCATTTCTTTAAGGATGAAAGCTTTATGAAGCTATTTTTACATCCTTATTCAGCTCCAATCACCATGCCTCTATGATTAGGGCCTTTTGTGAACGTTAGTGTCCTACCACTAACACCTTGTATACTTCCATTGGAGAGGTTTCCATATCTTTTTGGGACTTGTATTGTATTGTTGGACTACCCATCATTAGATCTTTTTATGATGATATGGTACCGTGCGTGAAAGAGCTATCTAATAATGCAATGAAGTTTTCACTCCCACCAAGTTGTCGAAACTTATTCCTTGCATATCATCGAATTTTCTCTAAGATGAAGGGGAAGTTTTCAATCAAGTTAGCCTATTGGGTGTCATTTTGGTACAAAGACTCCATGAAGTATGCAAAACCCCCAAATAAGAGTATAAGGAATAAGACACAGAGGCTTAAGGAGACTCATAACCCCTTTGGGGATATTGATCCTATTAAATATCGTATCCCAATCAGAAATGAAAGTTTTTGACGACCTTGGCGTGGCTGAGACAGATGTTAAGGAAACTTACTTGGCCATTTTCTTGGCATGCTAGTTATGTAAGTTCGTTCTTCCTTGGGGGGTGTCAATTTGATTCGTCTTGGAGTCTTCAAGGTAGCTAGTAGAATGGCTCAAGGTGAGACACTTAGCCTTGATGTTCCGGTGTTAGCAAGCATTTACAATGGCTTAAATGAAATTGCTTGTTCTTCAAAGCCTTGGACTAATTGTAGACCTTCCATTTTCTCCCTTTAGCACATGTCTTTAAGTTCACTTGCAATGCTCCATAGTAGTTCCTTGATGACCCATTGCTACTCATACTACTTATCTTTTTTAACCACCCTAGAGACTTTGGTTGAGGAATTTATCTGGCCCTCCCCGTTGTAACCTTGGTAGTCCTTTGAGTTTAAGTTAGGCTTCACTTGGGTGCACTTTAGGTTAGATTCCATTTAGTTTGCCCTACGTCACTTAGACATTTTTTGACTCACTTTCCTGCATGTTTTGCATAGTTTCATGACTCGCATGGCTGGTACAACTTGCATGTGCTTGATTCTTTTTTATATTGGTTAGTTTTATTCACTTATTTATTTATTTACATGTTTTTAGGAAATTGCTTAAGATTAATGATTCTTTCTTTAAGTTATTTGAAATTATATTTTATTATTATTAGTATTTAAATATGTATGCATTTGATATTTTAGTTTTAATTGCATAATTTTAATTTTTAATTTTTAATTTTAAATTTTTAATTTTCAATTACATGATTTTTTTATTCTATTCTTTACTTTTTATTTTGCATGAGATTTTGCAAGGAGGAAATCTTCACTTTCCAAGCAAGTTTGACTCGAGAGGAATCACCCCATTGGCTTATGGATGGAAAGTTTGGCCACATTGGAAAGTAGTTTCTTTACATGGCACATAAGGTTTTGCAAGAGAAGATGTGGTGACATTTTTTTAAGAGAGTTGAAGATTTTTAGAAAAGGAAAGAAGCAGTTTCCTTTATAAAGAAGGACAGTGATTGACTTTTTACATGGAGAAAGGGAAAGTGGCAGAGTTTTTGACATGGAAAAAGAAGAATGATAGAACTTACCTTGGGAAGAAAAAGAAAGTGACAGATTTTTTATATGAAAAATAAAAGTAGCATATTTATTGAGGAGTTGGAATTCTTTTTTTACGGAAGAAAAAGATGGCAGAATTTTCAGATAAACCCAATTTCAACAAACTTTTTTTTTTTTCTTTTGAAAAAAAATTTGTTTTTCCAAAAAAAAAAACCAACAAACAATTTTTTTTTTCTTTTAGAAAACAACAACTTGTTTTCCTAAAACTTTTAATTTTTTTTTTCTAAAACCGAAAACAACAAACCAAATTGTTTGTTTGTTTTCCCGGAAAACATAAACAACAAGATTATTTATTTATTTATTTTTCCAATTACAAATTGTAATTTAATTTTTTTTTTCTTCACAACCACGGTTTTTTTTTTTTTTTCCTTCTTCTTCTTCCTGATAACTTCTTTTTTTTTTTCTTTTTCACCAACCACTGGTTTTCCTTTGAAAAAATCTGTTTTAAGATTGTTACACAACCACACTGCACACACTGGTTAGTTCATAAGAAAATAAAGAAAACTGGAAAAAAAAAAACAGAGAATTAAGGAAGAAGATTAGACCGAGTCTTGTGGAAAACACAATCTCCTTAAAACAGATTCGCCTTCTCCACAGGTGCTTTGAGAATCGCAAGGCGTCTGTCTCCCAGGATAAAACGATCTTCGAATGGCAGCAACAGCACTCTGCAGCCACTCCGGCGAACTGGAAATTGTTCAACTCTATCACGAACACGGAAGGAAGGAACTCTTAAACACTCTGACAATACTCCAAGTTTTTCTGTACTTTTTTGAAAGAAAGTCTACCACTATTTATAGACTTCAAGGAGGGAAGAACACAGACAGGTTCAGAAAGCCAAAATGAATTTGGCTTCTTGAGACTCTTAGAATTCTGGAAAATTGAATGAATTTACTTAATTCAATGGATTTACTTAATTTCATTCATCCCCTTTTTCCAACAAGAACTTACCTTGGGAAGAAAAAGAAAGTGACAGATTTTTTATATGAAAAATAAAAGTAGCAGATTTATTGAGGAGTTGGAATTCTTTTTTTACGGAAGAAAAAGATGGCAGAATTTTTTTTGAAGAGGAGATGGAACCTGCGGGCACGATCAAGAGAATTTTTCACTGGAAACCCCAACTAGCTGGCATTCTAGACATGCTCCATGGAGATTGGGGAGCAGATTCAGGGGCCATGAGAAAAGAAAAAAGGAACCAAATGGCATATTTTCTTAGATAAGTGGATGGGAGAATTTTCAAAAATTTAAGGATCTGAAGATTGGTGAGAATCGAGGAATGCATTCGACTATTTTTCTTTGAAGACTATCAACACACACCATCATGAGATGCACCAGATTGTGATTCATCAGCAGAACTTCATCCATTGAAGAACAATCAGTCTGGATCATTGTAGGAGGAATCAACATGCATCATTAACAATCGCCATCACGCACTATCAGGTTTCTTTATTTTTGAGCACTAAAATGCTTGGAATTGCAGTTGAATTTTTAGGAAAAAAATGGCAGCTTGATGGAATTTATTTTAGTGGAAATTTTTTTTTCAATGGAGAAATTTCATCCCCTTTATGCGTGTTGATGACTTGATTTAATGGAGAAGATTCTATACACATTCAGTCGTGTTGATGCCTTGGTTAAATGGAAAGGCTTTCATTCACTTTCAACCGTGTTAACACTTTGATTCTGATGGAGAATGGGCAGCCACTTTGTGAATACTAATTACTTGATTTCAATAAGGTTTCAATGGCCTTGAACATAAAATCTCCATGGATGACTTTTATAATGGCTTAATGAAGATAATGTCCTTGAATTCATAAATCTCCATGGATGAATTTTATAATAGCTTAACGAAGATAATGGCCTTGAATTTATAAATCTCCATGGATGAATCGTGGAATATATGGTTGCATATGAAGAGTTCCTTTGAAGGTAGTTTCATGCAAAAGGTGGATTCTTGAAGATTGAATTTTGTGGTGGACACAACTCATCATCAGAAAGGGCTCTTATGGGCACCAAACACACAACTGCAACCATTAGGACTCTGGACATGAATACAGCTGCAGATTTTGAAGGAAAATGGGCCACGTTCCTACATAGAGAGGCTCCGGAACACAACACCATGGAGGGAGGAAGGAGGGACATGCTAGAATTTTCTTTAGGAGGAATATACACGCACCAGAATTTTTTTTTTGAGGAGTCCACGCATAGGTCATGGAAAATTTTCATTCATTAAGGGGTTTACCCAGATTTTCCGAGAGAAAAGGCGGGCTGCCACTCAGGATATGGTAGCCGCACAGTCCAACGCACCTCCATGTGGGCTACAACTTTGAGGGGAAACAACAAGCCGCACCACAGAATTTCTCCATATGACGCACCATAGGATGAAAGGCAGGTTGGACAATTAAAGAATGAAAGTGGAGGCTACATCTTGGAATGGCCACACACATACAGCTTGGAGACATTGCAAGAGTCCGTGCACCTATTCGATAAGGTAAGTGAGTTTCTTTGTTCTTTAGTTTTTGATTTCTTTTTTTAATTATTAGTTTATTAGTTTTTTTTTATTAGATTGAAAATTAGAGTTTGTTTATTAGTTTTTTTTTATTCAATTTAGTTTTCGAGTCTTCAAAATTTTAGTCGATTAATTTATTTGGTTTTATGTCATTATCATCTTGTTTTTATTTAATTTTAGTTTCCAGATTGACCCAAATTAATTCGTGTGATGCTTTAGAATTTTAGTGGATTAATTTATTTGATTCTATGTCATTATCATCATGTTTTAATGTTATTTTATTCTCTTTTATTTCATCTTAGTTGATTCATGTGATGCTTTGGGTTTGTAGGTGATTAATTCATTTTATTCTGTCATTATCGCTATGTTTGTTAATTTTGATTTTTTTTGGATCGATCATATTTGGTTTACGAGTCTTTAGAATTTTAACTAATTAATTTATCTGACCCTCTTTCATTATATTCATGTTTCAAGTGTGTTAAGCTCTAGTTCTTGATTGATCCTTATTTAGTTCAAGTGTTTTAGAATGGTACTATATTTTACATTACTTTAATCATAGGTTTGTGTGTTCGAGTGATCTAACTAATTGTTGATTATATCCTCAGTTTATGCGCTTGATTAATCCTTGTTAGTTCTTGATTGATATCTGATTGACTTTATTTGATTTAAGGTCGTTTAGTTATTTGCTTTGACGTTTGTCCATTAAGTTTAATTCTTGGAGGCCATCGAAAACTCATGAAGGTTGGCTCCTACTCTCACCATATTGGTTTGGTTGGTTGTTGAAAATTTTACTTTGAAATTTTGTCTTCCTCTAAGTTGCCTTTGTTTGACCCTTGTGTATTGTTGTTTGCAAATAATGTATTTCCTTTTAAAAAGAAACCTTTTCTCAAAATGTTCCTCGTTAAAGTGCATTTCAAAAACTCATTTAGAGTCCTTAGAATCAAAATCTCATTTTCTTAAATAATATGCAACCATGTCTTGATCAGTTTGCATCTTTCTCAGTCTTCAATAAAAATTATGGTTTTGAGTGGAATACAAATCCAAGCTTGTGGTCCCAAATAAATGGGATAATTATAGGCTAGATTTGTGTATATCAATTAGGGAATTGGTGGAACCCCTACATAAAATCATTCTTTCAAAACTCTTCCTTGCTGCCAGTTTTCACTCAAACATTACCCCTTTAGTTTTAAAATTCATTTTAGCAACTTTATAATATTTAATTTTTTTTTCCAAAACTAGTATGATTTTCCTCACTTCTTGAACTTGAATTTAAAATTTCATTTGAGTTAGAAAGCAATTATGAAATAGAAGATATAAATGAGTTTTTGGAGGGCTCTGTTTTCACCCAGTTCTAGACACCCATAATCTTTTTCTAAAAATAGAATAACAGATAACTTTTAAAATTTGATTCAATATTTTTTCTTAATTTTAGACTTCTTGAAATTGATCTTAGACATAAAATATTTAAAAATATGCATTTTTGAGGGAGATATGATTTTTCAAAGTTGTACTTACTATACATAAGGGAATCTAGACATTTGATTAGTTGGAGTTGTTAGAAAAATTAGGCTAATCCAACCTATGGTAATCACCCTAGAGGGGGGGGGGGGGGGGGAATAGGGTGATGGTCTTTTTTTTGCAAATTTAAACATGTAAGAGACAATTATATACAAGTATATAATAAGCAATATAAATACAATTGCATATAAATTAAAAGAGTAGGAAAGAGAGAATGCAAACACAAGATTTTATAGTGGTTCAGCGCAACCTGACTTACATCCACTCTCCTCTAGCTTCAATCCCAAGCTTGAGGTTCCACTAATTCAAGGCTTCCAAACCAAGCCTTTAAGCAATACAATTGGATTATGGTTCTAATTCACTCTCTTGGACTTTTGGCTCCAAGTACCTTTTACACTTCTCAAGAGATGTCTCACTCTTGAACAACCCCTCAAGTGATACCCGACACTTGAGAAACTTCCTCTAAAAGATTTACAAATAAATGATCTCACAAAATCCTAGTACAAAAACTTTAAGCTCAAATGATACAAGAAAACTAGGATTGAATGGTGCACTAAAGATATGCAAGTTTTAGAATAATGGTGCACTAACACTCTTCCAAGGCTCAAATATATTCAAGAAAGGTTTGGGAAGGTTAAGCTCATTAAACAATGAAGATTGAAGCCTTTTTATAGAAGAAAAAGTCAAACTAGCCGTTGGGGGTTCGACCGGTCGAGCAAGGGGTCGACTGGTTGACTAGCCATTATCATTTAATGCTTGGCAGGTGACCATTGGACCTCGAACGGACCTCAACCAGACCTCAACCGAACCTCGACCGGACCTCAACCGGTTGAGGTTCAACCTTGACCAGTTGAACAACCGTTCTGGAAGAAAGAGAAAGTTTTTTGCACCCTCGATCGGTTGAGCTAGGGGTTTACCCGGGCCTCGACCGGTTGAGCTGGGGGTAGACTTGGACCTCGTCCGATTGAGCTAGGGGTCGACCCGGACCTCGACCGATTGAGTTGGGGGTCGACCCGGACCTCAATCGATTGAGCTGATGGTCGACCGGTTCCTCATCCAGTTCAACCGGTTGAGCCATTTTTGGCTCAACAACCAACTTTTTCAACTTAAAAACCTTTTTAAATAAGTTTGAAAAACATTTGACACAAGGTTTTAGTTGAAAACATGAAATCATATAATTTTTAAAATATTTAAAACAAAATAACTCTTGGATGATTTTGGTGCATAAGTAAAGAATGTAATGCATGAAAATCCTAGTGCACCAACAACCTTACAAAGAGATCTTATGAAGCTTGGGTCTTGAAAAACACTTCACTTAGAGGTGGTCTTCTTCTTCATGATTTCTCCTTGGCTTGATTTGTCTTTGTGATTGCCACTTTGGAAATCGTCTTGCCTAATCACACTTGAAATATAATCATTAGTTCTAAACCTTGTTTTGTTGTCATCAAAATCAAGATTAACCAAACCTTGGTTTCATAGGAGTGTTTTAAAAATATTTTTTATTCCTACTCGACCTTAAATTTGTTTTTCTTGTGATATAGACACTTTAAACGATATATCTAATTTTTTTGTATGATTTTATGTGATCTCTTATTATTTTTTAAAAATTCGTTTATGCATGCCATTTTTTTTTACCTAATATGGACCTTCTGGAACTTTTGGGTGTCTTTGTTGCAATTGTCATTTGAATGAGTGTTTAGCTCTTGCTATGTTGTTCTAGATGTGTAGGAGTTGTTTCCTTATTTTTTTTTTGTAATTAAATTCAACTCCAAAATATTTTTTTTAGAAATTGTTTTGTGATGCTCCTTTTTTTAATTGCATGCTGATGATCTTGTACATTGCTTGAATTGGTTATTTGTTTTTGGAGTCATTTGACTTAACTAGGCTCAATTTTGGCTTTGGTACTGTATATTAGACATAATAAAGATGTTATATAATTTATACTTGTCCTAACCACTCTAGCATTTTTGGAGGAATCTTATAAATTATGCATGCTATCCAGGTATGCTCTCTATCACTTATATAAAATTCCAAAAAGTAAGTGATAGAGAGCATACTTGGATAGCATGCATAATTTATAAGATTCCTCCAAAAATGCTAGAGTGGTTAGGACAAGTATAAATTATATAACATCTTTATTATGTCTAATATATAGTACCAAAGCCAAAATTGAGCCAAGGTTAGTCAAATGACTCCAAAAATAATAACAATTTCAAGCAAAGTACAAGATCATCAACATGCAATTAGAAAAGGAAGCATCACAAAACAATTTCTAAAAAAATATCTTAGAGTAGGATTTAATTACAAAAAAATTCAGGAAACAACTCCTATACATCTAGAACAACATACCAAAAGCCAAATACTCATTCAAATGACAAATTATAGTAAAGACACCCAAAAGTTCCAAAAGATCCAGATTAGGTAAAAAAAAATAGTGACATGCATAAACAAATTTTTTAAAAATAATAATAGATAACATAAAATTGTAAAAAAATCACACACATTTTTCAAAGTGTTTATATCACAGAAAAAATAAATCCAGGGTTGGATAGTACTCAAAAATATTTTTAAAACACTCTAGCTAATCAAATGTCCAAATTCCATCATGTACAGTATGTACAACTTTAAAAAATAATATCTCCCTCAAAAATGCATATTTTTTAATATTTTATATCTCTAAGATCAATTTCAAGAAGTCTAGAATGAAGAAAAAATATTGAATCAAATTTTAAAAGTAACCTGTTATTTTATTTTTAGAAAAATATTTTGGGTGTCCATAACTGGGTGAAAATAGTGCCCTCTTAAAGACTCATTTGTATTTTCTATTTCAGAATTACTTTCTAACTCAAACAAAATTCTAAATTCAAGTTCAAGAAGTGAGGAAAATCACACGAGTTTTGAAATTTTTTTTTAAAAATATTTTGAAGTTGCTGAAATGAATTTTAAAACTAAAGGGTTAGTGGTTGAGTGAAAATTGGCAGCAAGGAAGAGTTTTGAAAAATTTTCTTATGTAGGGGTTCCATCAATTCCCGTAAGTTTTACTTTTGTATCCCCATTAGTTTGGGAGTACAAGTCCAAACCTATGTGAATAATATCAAATTTTTGAAAAACCAACAAAGGAGAAATGCAACTTAAATGAAATGAGTTGCATAATTTTAATAGAAAGTGTGTTCTTTGCCTAAAGCTAAAATGAATGTTTTCTAAAACATTTTATTGGTGATTTAAATGCTTTTAAAAATGACTTTAAGGGAAGTAAACTTATGATGGAAAAAATCATTTTTGAAAAAAGAAAGTTTGACTCAACTCAAAATATCAATTTAACAAAAAAAACCTTTTCTAAAAGAAAGTTCAAACTCAAGACTTCCCTAAGGTGCTAGTAAAATAAGTATCAAAGATAAAGAGAACTAACAATTCAGTCACATATAACATCCCATATATCACTCAATGGATTTTTTTAAGAGGTATCTACCATGTGGATTTAATCAAACTAAAACTCAATAAATTTATAAAAGTCATTTAGCATGTGAATTTAAACAAATAGATGCTCAATAAGTTTTTAAAAGGCATCAAACATGTAAACTTAAAGAAACTAGTACTCAATGAAAATTTTAGAACTCAAACTCAAACTAACCTCATTATTTATCAAAAACTAAAATCCAAATTAGCATCAACAATTATTCGAAAACTAAAGTCCATTATTCACCAACACCAATACATACATCCGTACTTATCAAAGCTAAAATCCAAACTAACTAAAATGGATGAAAACATGTTTAAAAAAATAAAAACTTTAGCACAAAAGCAATTTTACTAATGGATTGAAATAACAAGAAATAAAAAATCTAAACCGAAGGGATAAATTTAAACTAAAATAAAATGAGTTTAAGAATGTGAAATTACCTTTCAGATCAATGCATGGGGGCTATTTCGAAGTCTAAAGGTGCAGGCTGTTTTCTCTTAAAAATTGTAGCTCGTGTGGAGATCCATTTATGCATGCAGGCTGTCTTCATTGTGGACTGTGCATCCCATGTAAACGTACTCATGAAGAGAATCCGTGGCATCCTTTTATTTATAGCCATGTGATTGTCAATGGAAAGTGGAGATCCCTCATCTTGGTGTGCTGACCGTTTTTCTCTATGAAAGTAGACTGCCCCTTCAATCCATGCGTGGCTATATTGATTTTATACGCTAGCCCCATTCCACTTCTATGTGGTTGTATAAATCCTCATCAAAGGTGGACTATGCATCTTTCTCTTATGGACATGATGGCAGCTAGTTCTTTTTTTCTTTCCACTCCAAAGCAGTGTGACATTCCTATCCATGTCAAAATGGTGGTTGCTACTGGTGCATCTATGGAACGCCAATGGTGATGACGTGTGCCATCTTTCGAACAAGAATCTGGTGTGCATTGATGTTTCTCCCTAAGGTCCATGGATGGTATTCTCCATATGTGGTCAAAGTGTTGGAGACGTCCATGGTGTGCACTCTCTATGGTGCGTGATCATCTCAAATTGGACTGTATGTCCATTGAATTGTAGCCCGTGGAGGTTATGGACTGGCAACAGAATGAAGCCTTCATCCATGCGTGTTGCCTTGTCTCTCCTTACCTTTGGAAGATGCAGCCTACTCGCTTTGAATCAGTGACGTGCATGGTTCTCTTGAAGATATCATGGAGATCTTATGGAAGTTGGGATGTGGACCCTTCAAAAGTTGCAACCGTTGGAATGCTTGTGCGTGGACTGGTTGTCTTCAACTCATATTGCGTTCCAAGTGACAAAAAAAAAAGCCTACACATGCCTACTACTTCTTCCCGTCGAGATGACGGCCGATTCCCTGGCTTTTTCCCTGGAGAATCCGTCCCATTGTTGGAGTGATCAACCTGTCTAAGAAGAATCCACCCATCCCCCTATGGCAGCGTCAATCCCGAGTTTTAGTGGCAACCTCCCCTTTCCAATGGTGGTATTTTTTTTTTTATATGGCAGCCCACATAATTCCATTAATGATCCGATCTCCAAAGAATTCCATCTGTCTGTGAATCCATTCTCCAATAATAAAGTCCACCATTTTTCTTTTTCTTTTTTCTCTTAAAAAAAAAAAAATACATGATATCGTGGACTCTCCCATTATTCTCAAGGAGTCCAATTTTCCTTAAACTCCCAATATCCATATCTTCCTTACTGAAAATTTCAAACTCTCCCAAAACGTCTTCTAGGAGAGTCCCACTTTCTTCAAAAATCTCTTAATCACCATAATTAACTCTCCAAAGGTGATCTCCAATAACGCCCAAAAGAGTTTCTTTCCTTCTCAAAGTCTTACAAGAATCAACTTTTCCTTATCCATTGGTAAATTTCCTAAAAAAACATCAAATTATTAAATCAAATAAATGAATAAAAATTTTAGAGAATG
Source organism: Vitis vinifera (assembly GCF_030704535.1). Lineage (NCBI taxonomy): Eukaryota > Viridiplantae > Streptophyta > Magnoliopsida > Vitales > Vitaceae > Vitis > Vitis vinifera. Next base: position 13,604,644 of record NC_081814.1, read on the forward strand.
ATAAAATGATAATAAATAAATAAATAGCAAGATAACAAATAAATAAATAAATAAATAAAAATAATAAACAAACAAATAAATAAAAATAAATAAATAAATAAATTGAACCATGCAAGTCATGCAACCATGTAAGTCATGTTAAGCATGTCTAATGGGCCAAGTGTGCCTAAGTGGGCCCAAGTGACCTAGGTGGTACCTAATGGGTCAAGTACTGGACCTAAATGGGCCTAATGAGCCTTAGTGGGTCTAACCTAAAACGCATCTAAGTGAAATCAAATCTAAACTTGAATGACAACCAAGGTCATAATGAGGAGTCGAATAAACCCCTCAATCAAAGTCTCCAAGTGGTTTAGAAAAGATAAGCTACATGAGTAGTAATGGGTCACCAAGGAATTACTGTAAAGTACCGAACAAACACCTAACAGACAAAATGGAGGGTCTACACTAATGCATCTATTTTCCTTATTCATTATTTATATAGATGGTTAGGTGAGGTGAATATTTCGATACCCATTTAAGTTATTTATTTATGAAAATTTAAAATAAAAATAAATTTATAAATTTTGTTGAAATTACATATGGATTAAAAAATATTTTTTATTTATTGTTTTGATATTTTACTTATTTATCAATAAGTTTATCTTTTTAATATTTAAAAATTATAAGATTTAATCTATATATATATATATATATATATATATATATATATATATTTAAAAATATATAAATATAATTAAAAGTAAAGGTGGGAGAATCTATTTAATTTGATTCATGTGATACATATGAAAAAATTAATGTGATAAATATATTTATTACTCATCCATAAAGCAAAAGTAAAATTCTAACTTTATTACTTAAACTTTTACAAAAATTGATAATTTAATATAATATCAAAACTTGGTTTGATCGGAGTTTATGGGTTTGAGACATCTCTATGTAATTTATATGTTTGTTTCTCCAATTTGTAATTTTATGATACCTTTCCATGTGTGGATGCAAATATAGGATTGCACGCCCTCATGTAAGATTAGTAGTTCAACAATATGATTATATTTGATTTTTTATTTTATTATAACAAACAAAAAGGTTCAAAGAAATTAGTTTAAGTATTTTGTTTTTTAATTGTTTGAATTAAATTTATATAATTTGTTATCTATATTGATTTCAAATATTGAATGATCTACACGTCTCAAGAACAATATAGTTGTAAATTACTAATGTTTTGCTTTTATCTGCATGGTGCTTTCATCTCTTTGATTCACTCACATGATTCCATCCATTTAGTAGGCGAAACTCATCATTGTTTTGGTTTCCTCCTTCTACAGGATGATCCTTCCACAGAAGAAAATCTAAAGCGCACAATCTCTCGAACTCCTATTTGCTGCATGGGAGAGCCTGATGAGGTTTCATCATTGGTGGCATTCATTTGCTTCCCTACTGCTTCATATATCACAGGACAAGTGATATGTGTTGATGGTGGATATTCAGTGACTGGCTTCTAGTTCTACCCTACATGCTCAAAACTATAATTGAATAAAGTCTCCAGAAAGATATTTGGAGCCAGTTGTTGCTATTGCAATCCATTATAACTTTCTATCAATATAATATATATATAGCATTAATAATTTTAAAATTTGTTTACATGATTAAAAGGAGTTCTTACATATATAACATAAAAAACTTTTTCCTTTATTTGATATGAGATATCATAATCACTCATTATGCAGATATAATGTTTTCGTCATGTCCCATGAAATTGTAAAGTCAAACAAACATATACTCCATGTCAAGTTAAACAAATTCTCACATCGGGATTAAATATCAATTCTAAAACCATGGTTTAATTATAATATAAAGGAGTTAATCCATAATTCTAGAATTTGAAATATGAATTAAAGTCTAATAATATAATTATTAATAATTTACTTTCATATTTAGAAGTTTTATTTTATGGAGTACAAATATCAACAATTTTTTTTATTAAATATATATTTCCTACTAATGATAATAACATACATTTTATTTTTCGATTCCCAAACTTAAAATTTTATTTATTTTAAAAGTTTAGATAACATAGTACAAGGGATTAAAGTTCAAGTGCATCAAAGGCTATTGACATAAAATATCTTGTTGTGAGAGAAGAGATACAAAATTTAATAGTGTCAATAGAACAAATTAATATAAACTTGATGATTGTGGACCCTTTGACTAAAGCATTGGATCCAAAGACCTCTAAGGAACATGTTTGCAAAATGGGGTCTTCATATTTTGTCAAAGGATTTTTAATTGAGACACTATGAGATCTCTTTATTGTTTATTATGATTCTACTCTATCATATTTCCATTATGTGCACATCTTGATGGAATAATATTCAGAATAATATTGTCATGTATTTGACATTAAAGTTGAACCATTAAAGTTTATGGGCATAATAGAGTTATGTTAACCCAAATTCTTCATCAAAGGTTGTTTGAGCAAGAAAATTATTGATATTGTGGAGCATGTTTGGAATTACATTAAAAGAGTAATATAGGACCATCATTATCCAGAGTAGCAATTTGTTTGTTCAAGTTATACAATTTTGGAATTTCAAGTAATTGTGATTATGGATAACCACCTAATGAATCTAGTAAAGGAAAATTTAAAGTCATCATTATAAACCAAGTGGGAGAATGTTAGAACCAAAAGTAGTCTTAATGACCACCTTAAATATTCTTTTCTTATAAGTTAAGTTTTCTTTTCTTAAATATCTTGATTCATTCTCCCATGCATGAATTTTGATGAAATTAAATTAGATTCATTTTAAAACTCATAATTGGTTGATAGTTCAATATTGATGGGAAAAGCCATACTACACCTATAAATAGAAGAATTCTTGGTCCTTCTCTCCACTTTTACAATTTAGTGGAAGTATCTCCATACCCATTACTAAGGAATGCATAAAGAGAGAGTAGGAAAGGGAGGATCAAGAGTAGAAGAGTTTAAGATGGTTTCTTGAAGGACTTCAAATCATATTAAAGTTAGGAGTATGGATTAAGGTATGTTTTTCTTCTTCATATCCTAAATGATTTTTTTTTTTAAATTCAATATTAAATACCAAATGAAAATATTTTTCCAACAATATGTTTATTTATTGATGAAAACTAGAATGCAAACATGCAGAATACAATTTAAAGGGAATAGTATCCAAGAAAGGTGATATATATAGCTATGGGACCATGCTAATGGAACCTTTTGCAAGGAAGAAGGCTATAGATGGTATGTTTCTAGGGTTGAAGACTTGGGTAAAGACATCAGCCAATAACATAGTGAAAGTTATATATACCAATCTATTAAAAGAAGAAAATGAATGTTTTTCTTTAAAACGAGTTTGTTTTTTTTTCCATCATGACATTAGCTTCGGATTGTAGAGTTTATTCTCTTAGGAAGAGGATTAACATGAAAGATGTGTAGTTAGAGTAAAAAAGATCTTGAATCATATTGTTGATGTAAGGATTCCATAAGAAAAAAAAGGCATGGAGATCATGTTGATCCATTTCTTCCATGCTAAGCTTGATTTCTTGATACAAATCAAGAACCAAGGACCATTAGGCATTATCTGTCAGGTATTGAAAATTCCTTATTATATTAACTCTGTATGAATTATCCTTAAGTGTTTGTGCAGTTCCTTTTATTTTTCCTATGTAATTGAACTTGAATAATTGAATGGGTTTGTATGCTTTTATTTCATCTTTTACCATCAACATAATGTTAGGAGAAGACACCTAAGGAGTAACTTCTGGAAGAACATTTCATGCTTTTCTTTTCAAGATTCGTTAGAGATTGGACTGATATGCCTTCCAAACCTAGATAGAGTTTACTATAATAAAGTTATAGTAATAATGAACCAATGACAGACAACATGCATCAACCATGAATTGTAGACATATTTTAATTATTGTCTTATGAGTTGCAATTACTTTAATAGAAAAATACAAGTTCAAAGAGAAAAGTTTTTATTGATTGAGCTAGGAAACAAGATTAGTTTAGCTTTGCCTAATTAACAAGCTTGACAAAAAGAGAGGTCTCTAGCAAAATTAACATTAATATCAAAGTGTTTTAGTACATGAGATAAAATTGTAAAACAAGGGTGACAAAGTTTTCTATGTCACAAATTAATCATTTTACTTTTATTGTTATTTTTACAAAAACTAGTGGTAGAAGTACATGTACAATTGACTTGAATCAAGAAGACATGAGGACAATTTGCATCTTGTTGATGACAAAGATTGTAGTGCTAATGTCTTAGAGTGATCAAATTGGTACAAACTATCTTCAAGTCTCCCTTGAAGCAACACACAAGTATTCTCGTCCTTGACAAGGCAAAAATAAGGATGAAACTCAACAATCACATTATTATCTTTAGTAAATTGTGATATACCCAATAGGTTTTTGGTAATGTAGGGAACATGTAAAATGTTGTTGAAAAGAAGTTTAGATTGTGCATTTGAGTCAATAATAATTGCTTCTATATGAGAAATAGATAAGTTTTGATCATTACTTATTATCAATTTGCATTTGCCTTTGTATTCATTCTTGAAAAACATGTTGTTGAGATTTGAAGTAACATAATTGGTTGGATCACTGCTCATGTACCAGGAAGGATCATTCATAGTTTCTGGACTAAAAAAGCATGCTTAAGAATTTTGATTTGGGTTATTGGCTTGACGAGTTGAAGAATTATTGTTTTCACTAATGTTTGGACCAATGAAACTAAGAACAAATCTATGATAACATTTGCCTGCTATGTGACTTGGTTTGCTTTGTGATAACATCGTTGATCTTAAAATTCATGCTTTTGTGTTTATAATTACATTGGAAATTTCCTTTGTTTTGATTGTTGTTACTGGTGTAGTCTTCCTTTGCTACATAATTTTTTAATATTGTCATATCAATTGAAATAACAATATTTAATTGCTCTAAACATAGTTCTTGGCTCTAGAGGAGGAATTGCACTTCTTGTAAGGAGGTGTTGTCACTTCTTGTGAGGAGATGTTGTCACTTCTTGAGGTGATGTTCATTACTATAGAATCATATTCTAATCTGAGACATCCAAGAATTTAGAGACTAAAATCATCATTTGAAATAATTTTTCAAAAAACTGAGAGAATATCAACTATGTTTCACATTTTAAGAACATAGTCATTGATATCGAGGAAACCTTTTCTTGCAAGATTGCAAAATATAATGGAGTTGCATGGTTCTTGCTTTAGATTCTTAGATGAAAAGCCTTTTCAGGGTAGACCAAATATCAATAGAGTTGATCCAGCAAACAATAAGTCCAAACATTGATTTAGAGATGGATGACATTAACCAACTCATGAGAAATTGATAAAGACACAATCTAGTTTTCATATTCAAGGTTTGGAATTACTTGAATTGAATATCCAATTTTTCAATGGATTGTAGTGGACAAATTTTGGTTCTAGTGAGAAAGCCATCATGTTTGTATGCTCTTACTACTAGAAGAATTTGAGATCTCCAAAAGCCATAGTTGTTCCTATCAAGCTTGATTGAAATAGGATTCAAGTTAGAGGAGAAAGGAATTCTAGTTGATACCATTGAATATCGTACTAGTTGCAAGTTAATTGATGAGGTTTCAATGGATGAGATTGAAGTAGCGGTAAGATTGAGTTGATCAATTGCCATTTATATTAGTTAAGAAAGCACTAATACTAAGTTATGATATAGAAATAAAATATAAAATTTAAATGAAATAACTATAAAAGGCTCTCAGATTATAACTATAAAAGGCCCAAAATAAAAAAAATAGTGTGTCCAAGCACCTTTATTTATTTATTTTAGTCTTTTTTTTACTTTACAAACACCCTTTCATACTTTTAATGTTTGAGAATTTTATTAAAACTCTAGTGTTAGTGGGATAGGTTTAGGTATTGTATTGTCCCATTCCAGTACATATATATAATTAAATAAAAATAATTTAATATTTTTTATTTTTCAATTTGTAACTAAGGAAGAATGAAAAATTCAATTCTTATATAAATAAATTATAAATTAATAGTATTTATTCTTAAATTATATTATTTTAATATAATTATAATTTTTATTTTTTTTAAATAATTAAAAAATTAAATAAGGTTGGGTGGGCAAGGAAGGTGAGAGAAATTGTTCTGCCCACTCTTGACACCCCCTCCCCCCAAATTTAAACTTGAAAGTGACCTATTTTATAATAGTGTTGTCACATATAGAGGAGGAACAATTATAAAGGCACAAACCACAATTTGAAAAGTTAGAGGACATGAATTGAGTTTATTATTGTAGAGGAATAAATAAACAAAACAAATAAATATTATAATTGTCTTAATTAATTATAATAATTAAAATAAATGATAATTATTATAGGATAATTATCTTTAAAAAATTTAATTATAATAATAATGTAGACCCCTCATTTTGGGTCTATAGGGAGACATCTTTTTGGTTGTTTTGGAGGTTTGTAGACTTTTGCTATATTTTTGCTCCCTTTAAGAGGGAAACGCATGGACAGGAGGTGAGCTGTGAGTGAGGTGGTGCTTTTCCTGCAAGAAAGGGGATTTTGTGTGAGGTGTTAGAAAGAGTTTGCTGCAGCAGTGACACGTAGGAGGGTGACAGAGGAAGATATTCTGGGGTTTTTGGAGAGGTGCAGAGGAGGCTTGGACGGCAAGAAAGTAGGCAAGGAGAGGGAGAGCAAGCAAAGGAGTGGGAGAGCCAGAGGAGGGGAAACTGAGCAAGCTTTGCTTGAGAAACTTAGGTATGGCCACTATGGATTTCTTTGCTTTCCTTCTCTGTTATTGCTGATTTTGACTATTATTTCTTTACTTCTTGTTGTTGATCTTTTGGATTCTGTGATTTGGTTATAGTTGATTCCTGTCTCATTTCATTTGGTTCCGTTTGAGCATGATTTGTCTCTGCTGTAGCTTTAGCGTGGCATCTCTATATCCCTTAGATAGATCGATTCGACCCGATGTTATTAAAAAAACCTTAGAACATATAATGGCAAAGAATTTAAATAACAAAAAGAAGTTAATTTGGGAAAAAAGGATAAATAATTTACAAGCTGCTTACGAATGCTATGTAACTAATGCGTTTTACGAATTAGTTATTCACCTTTGCTTTCTATTTCTTTCATTTGTGCTCTGTTCTGTGCATCCCATTTATCATCGACTGTATCATTACTCCCCGTGCCTGTCATTCTTTGATACAATGGAGAAATGGACAATGGACCAGTAGAGGTTTTGGTTTGATACCTGGTGTTGTTGGGCATTTGACTCGTCCAATGGTTTCAGAGTACCTCATATTGGGTGGAATGCTTTACACACAGTGAAAGACTCCGAAATTTTGGATGATATTGGAAACCTTCATGTCTATTTTGTTCACTCGTACCATGCCTGGAGAGAACCGTGCTCGTCTTATGAAATTGGCAAAGTGTTTAGTGGAATCTACTTTGTTCCCAAAGTTTCCATGAAGCTTAAAGCATGCCCAGTTAATGTTCCCAAGGATATGCAACAGCTTCAACCCACAGCAGGCAGCATTTGTTTTGTAAAAACTGATAGACTCAAGAGGGGCTTGCAGAGTATGGGATCATCTGATTATCCAATGGGCGAAATTATAAGTGGAGAAAATTCCAGGGAGGTGGATGAAGTAGCAGCAAGACAGTGTGAGCATGCACTTTTGTAGAATACAATGGACAAAAAGTTAAATGCAGCTACTGTTCCGACAGAATTCATTAATAAAAACAGATTTGTATAGTACCCAGACTGGAGGAAGAAAGTAGTTTTTGCCTTGTATGTTGGAATTTTTATAAAGGATATTATTATTTTTTCCTTTGAAGACATGTTATTTCTTAATAAATACAACTTATTTTAAAGAATGTATTTTGTATTTAAAAGACGAAACTATTCCAAAGGATGTGTTTGATGTCTTAAGACACAACCCTTCAAAGGATGTGTCTAGTATTTTAAAAACACATCTCTTCTAATAAGTCACCTTCAAATCTATAAATAGCCCCCCATGGCACTCTTTGTCATTTCGTGTCATTCAAGTCCTCCCTAACTTCAAGTTTAGTCATTTATTTTTTTTACCAAATATTTGATATACAAAAGAGTACAAATAACTAAGTGATTTGTTGTTTCTTGTGATTTAAATTGCTACTATTACAAGAAACTAATTGTTTCATTTTAGAAGACAATTGTCAATAAACCGTAAACACCAATGTTTTCAGAACCGGACCGGTGATCGAACCGGAAAAATTACCGGTTCACGGTTCACCGGTCGGACCGGCGGTCGAATCGCTATTGAACCGATGATGTAATAAATATATAATTTATATATTATATAAAATTAAAAATAATTATAAAAATTATAAATATATAAAATTATAAATTTTAATAATGTTTGATTTTTATATTTGGTATATTAAATTAAATGATAAAGTTTAATATTTTAAATTTTATTAAATAGAAAGATGTAATATTTAAGAATGAAGATATATTTAAGATGAAAAAAATTATATATTTAATTTTATCTTTTTGTCTTTGTATTTTATTGTTTTAAAATTATTCTATTAATTAATTTATATTTTTTTTTATAATTGTTATAAAAATAAACAGGAATTTAAATATTTACATTTCTTTAAATATTTTATATGATAAAAATTTGAAATAAAAACATTAATGTTAAGTCTCATTTTATATATATATATTTTTTTAACAACATTGCAATGATATGCGTCCAGCCCATGCGTCCAGCCGTCCAGCCCATGCATCCAGCCCTCATGCGTCCAGCCCTCAAAGAGGCAGTCCTATTCCCAGTCCCACATCGGAAGCATATGGAATTCATGTGCTTCAAGTGCTCTATAAATACCTTGCAAGTTGCAACATGCAAAACAAGCTAAACAAGCCAACAAATTGGGCTTGAAAGGCATGGCCCAAGGGACATGTCAATAAGCTAATGATTTATTTGTTTGGGCCCAGTTGTTTAAACCAACTATGGGCTTATAATTAATTTGAGTTTCTAAAGTTATGGGTGTGGAATGGGCTCAATGGATAATGGGCCTTTTAATAGTAAACAAATTTTTGTAGATTATAAAAAATAAGGCTTGGCCGGTTCGTGAAAAACCGGACGGTTTGTCCTGTTCGACGCTCCGACCGGTGGTTTGAATGGCTCAATGCCGGTTCGATCACTAAACGGTTCATTGAGACGGACCGAACCGGAAAGTTGACCGGTCGGTGGTTCGATCGGTCGGACCGGCCGGTCCGGTCCGGTTTTTAAAACATTGGTAAACACTTGAGCGGGAGAAATTCGTATTAAGGACATAAAGTCAAATTTTAGCCTTGATCAACCTTATTTGTGAGTTCCAATTTTTTACTTACTTTTTTTATTTGTATATTTATTATATACACTTGTTATTGATTTGGATAACATTGTAAACATTGCCCGGAAAAGTCTTTTGACATTTGGGGCTGAGCTATTACTGTTGAGCGAGCAGAAAATTTTAAGAGAGTAGTATTGTAAGGCTGACAATAATTATATTCTATTTTGGGGAACTCATTACTCATTACGGGCAATCATTGAATCCCCCCTTGGGGACAAGCAATGCGAGGCACCTTCATGATCAGCAAAGCTAGATACTTTCGGGAAATCCAAACCAGTCATAGATAACCAGGAAAGTGGACACCAGAATGGGAGATAAGGCAAAACATGCAAGTGAACCCCCATCAAATGGAGGGCTTCAATTTTCTGATAAGTAACTTGGTGGCAGAAAATCCCAGGGGTGGCCTTCTGGTTCATGCTCCAGGGTCTTGGAAAACTTTCATGATCATCAGTTTCATGCAGAGTTTCCTAGCTATGTCTTCCCAAGCCAGACCTCTTGTTGTACTTCCCAAGGGTATCTTGGCAACATGGAAGAAAGAATTTCTGATTAGGCAAGTTGAGGATACTCTACTGTATGACTTCTACTTTGTGAAAGCAGATAGGCGGCCTCAGCAAATAAAGGTGTTGAAACAATGGGTGGTAGAGAAGAGCATCCTGTTTTTCAGAGTATAAGCAGTTCTCCTGAATTGTTTGTGGTGATGGAGCTTCCATTTAGCGCATGTCACATGTCTCCGTGTTCCAGAGAGAAACCACCCATGTAAGGAGCCACTCCAACTCAAGTACATTGATGAAGAAGATGATAGAGAGAGCAATGTGAACTCAGGATTGTATTTTAGCATCTTCTGAAATCTGAACTACTAAGCGAGCAAGGAGCAAAATGCCTTATTCCAGTTGGTCTTGGCGATGACGATCGGTGCATAAAGATGATTTGCTGCTTAGAGAGAATTAGTGTGGCCTGAGTTAAATCTATTACTCCGAGATGAAGATGATATAAGTCCTGTGTCCATTCTTCGAATAACTGTTATCTTTGAATATAGAAGTCAATTTTACAGTTCAGCAAGAGTTGCATACACTGGAGCCTGATCATTCCTGCATACGTCTAGAGTTTGACACATCAAGCACTGGTATAACATATGAAGCTGTAGATCATGTGGGTGTTTATGCTGAGAATTGTGATGAAACTGTTGAGGAATCAGGAAAGTTGTTGGGTCAACCCAGTAAAGTGAATCTAGTAGAGTTGGGTCCTAGACGAGAACTCTGATGACTGATCTTCTTCGCAGTACATCCAAGTTCAAAAACTTCACAAGATCATTGCAAATACATATGGTTGAATGGAGTCTGACATTACAGAAGTTTCAGCACAAGAACTTGAAATGTGTGAACGAAGACATTCACAATGGAAATGTCGATCAAAAGGGATCCTTGGCTTTCCTCAATTATCTGGCACAGCTGATGTTTAAATCCACAAAGAAGTGCACGTCTCCTAATTTCAGTTTAATTGGTGTTTAAATGACATCGGGTGCTCTAGTCATGGATTCCTTCCTCGGTAATTTGCAAGAGGCTATCTTTACCATGGACCTAAAAAAAATTCACACAGATGGAGACGTTGTTTTGCTCAACAATGGTGAGGTTTCCCTTCTTACTTGTACCCAGGACTCTTAGCAGGAGAATTGTTCAATGGCATGGGTTCTGCTTTCTCCAATCAGACAGTCCCTCCTGTTGCACCAAGGATTTCTCCCCACTGTTGTGCTACACTGCTACCTCATCTCATCCACAGGTGGGCCCACCTGGGACTGTCACCCATGCAGTTTCTGGTCTAAGTCCTTTGCCAAGCCCCTTTCAACTTACTGCCACAACCTTACCTATTGCTGGAACCCAATATTTAGATGCTAGGAATTTGGTCAAGGTGCAGGTATTAAGAGCAAAAACTGTGAATGGGAGGTTGGAGAGAACAAAAAATGTTTCACTTGTGAAATCTGATCCGGTGCATGCAAAAGTAAAAGGGGGTTCATTGGTGAATGGTTCAGATATTCAGCAATCCATGCCCTCAACTGCTTCACACGCAAGAACATCTAAATCGGGAGAAAATCAAACACAAGTGGGTGAATCCACAAATAGAACATTGGATGAAAGCACGACGAATATTCCTTAGAGAGCATCATCTGAATCTGAGTCGAGAATTACCACAAAGCGATCACTGCTACTCAGATGCTTGGATCTATAATCAAGTCTCTTTGTCCAGTCCGTGTTAAAGCTACTGATATAGCCAATGCAGTTCTCGGTGGGTCTGACTGTGATGCTGAGTGGAGTGAGTGCATCAAGAGCCTCCAGAGATGGTCCAAATACAGGCAAATGATGGAACTACACTGTATGGAGCTTTGTATAAACTCGATCAAACAAGGTTCGGACCTCCACCATGCAAAACCTTGATCGCTGACTATGGTTGTCCAAGCCCGCAGCTTGTTTGTGATTTTTGGGATGAATACAGTTGACATTGATAACCAAACAGATTCTAACCTAACCTCCTCTCCCACAGTTGTAACTGAACAACCATGTAACAACCCCCAAACCAACTCATCCAACCACCTCACCTAGCTTATAAATACCCACACCGGTGTACTCTGAATGCAATGAGACAATTCTTCTTCTTCTTCCTTTTGTATTTTCTGACCTGTGTAACCACTTCTATCATGGTATCAGAGCCAGCTTTGTTTTCTTGATTTTTTTTTTCAAGATGCCATCATCTACTCACTCTTCTGATCTTCATTTACCTTCTTCTTCAACCTCCAGCCCCGTTTCTTTATCCCTCAACCATGCCCTCCCAATCAAACTTGACCGTAACAACTACATTCTCTGGAAAACCCAGATGGAAAATGTAGTTTACGCTAATGGCTTTGAAGAATATATCGACGGCACCAAGCCATGCCCGCCTTAAGAGCTCCATACTGGCGAACTCAATCCCGACTTTGTGCAATGGGGACGTTTCGATCGCATGGTTCTTAGCTGGTTGTATTCCACGTTAACACCAGATATTATGGGCCAAATCGTTGGGTTTCAGACCTCCCATGATGCTTGGATGGCTCGACACAAAATCTTTTCTGCCTCATCCAAGGCTCGCATTCTACAGCTTCGTCTTGAGTTTCAGACAGCAAAGAAAGGGGTTGATCCTATGCTAGAATACATTCTCAAGATCAAGACTATTTCTGATAATCTTGCTGCTATTAGGGAGCATGTTAAGGAAACTGATCATATCCTGCAACTTCTTGGAGGATTAGGTTCTGAATACAACTCTATTGTGGCCTCCTTAACAGCCCGTGAAGATGATCTTTCTCTCCACTCCGTCCACAGCATTCTGCTTACCCATGAGTAACGCTTAAACCATCACCATACCTCATCTGCAGACCTGCCATTTGCGGCTGCCCACATAGTTGCTGCCCCTTCCACCCAACATCCCAGACCTCATCACCCCAGATTCCAATCTCCTCAACCTCGATTCCAATCTCATTACTCAGGAAATCACCAGCATGTCCCATTTTCTCATACCAGACCCCATAACAGACCTCATAACAGACCTGCTAACAGATCTTCCTCATCTGCTCCTCACAGACCTCCTCACCTCCCTACTCGCCCTCAATGCCAATTGTGTGGTAAATTTGGACATACCGTTGTAAAGTGTTATCACCGTTTTGACATCACCTATCAAGGAACCAATGGTGTATCTTCTTCACAAGACTTTTCTCCATTACAAGCCATGCTTGCTGCAGCACCAAATCATCAAGATTCTTGGTTCTTTGACACTGGAGCTACCCACCATCTCAGTCATTCTGCTCAAACTCTCTCTCATGTTCAACCGTACTCAGGTGCTGATCAGGTCACCATTGGTGATGGTCATTCCTTACCCATCCTAAACACAGGTAACAAATCCTTTTTCTTTCATTCCAAGGTCTTTTGCTTAAATCAAGTTCTTCCTGTTCCTCAACTCTCCACTAACCTCATCAGTGTTTCCAAATTTTGCACTGATAATGCTGTCTTTTTTGAGTTTCATTCAACCCATTTCTTTGTCAAAGATTAGGTCACCAAGCAGACACTTCTCAAGGGATGGCTTAGGGATGGTCTGTATGAGTTTCCTTCTTCATCATCTACTCATGCTTTTGTGTCTACAAGCTCCATTCCTGCTCTCACTCCTGGTGCAATTGGCATTCCATACTTAGACACCCAGCAGCTCCTATTCTTTCCAAGGCTTTAGCCTCTTGTAATCCTTCTATTTCATTTCAGATTAATAAAATTGCTCCATGTAAAATTTGTCCACTGGCTAAGTCTCATTCTTTACCTTATTCTTTGTCATCTTCTCATGCATCCCAACCCTTAGCTCTTATTCACACTGACTTATGGGGTCCTGCTCCTTCTCCTTCCACATCAGGTGCACGGTATTTTCTTCTTTTCATTGATGATTATTCCAGGTATACATGGATTTATTTTCTCTCCACCAAGGACCAGGCCCTCTCCACTTTCATTACCTTTCGAAAAATGATTGAAAACCAGTTAAATTCCACCATAAAATGCATTCAATCTGACAATGGTGGGGAATTCATAGCATTTAAACCTTACCTTGAAGCTCATGGAATTGTTCATCAGTTTTCGTGTCCACATACACCCTAACAAAATGGTCGGGCAGAAAGGAAAATCCGCCAAATTGTTGAAACAGGCATGGCCCTTCTGGCTCAAAGCTTCCTACCTTCAAAGTATTGGTCATTTGCCTTTCAAACATCAGTCTATCTCATCAATCTCCTACCAGCTAAACTCCTCAATTTTCAATCTCATCTACAAGTTATTTTTCATAAAATTCCAAACTATCATCATCTCAGAGTTTTTGGTTGCTTGTGTTTTCCCTCCTTAAGACCTTATAATCACCACAAACTCTCCTATAGATCTACTGCTTGTGTGTTTCTTGGCTATGCCTCAGCTCACAAAGGTTACATTTGTCTTGATGTCTCCACTAGTCGTCTATACATATCCAGAGATGTTCTCTTTCATGAATCCTCTTTTCCATTTCAGTCAATACCTGCTCCTTCACCCTTACCACAACACACTCCTCTCACGTATGCCTTAATAAATCCACCTCTCTTATCTACATCTTCACCCTCAACTGTGTCATTTCTTGTTCCTACTTCAAGTACCGATTGCACCTCCATTTCAGATTCTCTTCCACCACTACTTCAGGTCCCATTTGCACCCACTCCTTCTCCTACACCTTCATCTTCTTCTTCACCTCTCAACACCCACCCTATGGTGACCAGGGCAAAATCTGGAATTCATAAGAAAAAGAGCTTTCTTATGCAAACAACAAGTGAGCCTGACACTTACAATTAGGCCTCTAAGAGTGAACCTTGGGTTCAGGCTATGCAACATAAATATCAAGCCCTTCTTCGCAACCACACTTGGAGTCTAGTTCCTCCTCCGCCCTCAGCACACATTGTTGGTTGCCGTTGGATATACAAGTTAAAATATCTCCCTAATGGCTCAGTAGAAAGGCATAAAGCTAGGCTGGTTGCTCAAGGCTTCACCCAGACTCCGGGAGTGGATTACATTGACACCTTTAGTCTAGTTGTGAAGCCCTGCACCATACGCCTCATCCTTGCCTTGGCAGTTTCCTTTCAATGGCCAATTCGTCAATTAGATGTGGAGAATGCCTTCCTTAATGGGGACCTTCAAGAGGAGGTTTTTATGGCTCAGCCTCAAGGGTTTGTCCACCCCCAATATCCTCACTATGTTTGCAAATTACACAAGGCTCTTTATGGCCTGAAACAGGCCCCTAGAGCTTGGTTTCAGAAGCTTCGAGTTGCATTGGTTGACTATGGCTTTTAGTCATCTCGGGCAGACACTTCTCTCTTCATTCACCATACCGCTTCTGACATTCTTATTCTTCTTGTATACGTGGATGATATCTTGGTTACTGGTAGTAATCCCAAGTTGGTTTCCTATTTCATTTCCTATCTCCATGACAAATTTGCCCTCAGAGATCTTGGCCCTTTATCATTTTTTTGGGCATTCAGGCTCAACAATAGGGCTCGATTTTGCATCTCAATCAACAAAAATATATTGCTGACTTGCTCCACCGCACTCAGATGGAGGCTTCTAAACCAGCCCCTACACCCGGCAGCCTTGGACGCACATTATCTCAGTCTGATGGTGTTCCTCTCCCAGATCCCTCAGAATATCGTCGTATAGTGGGAGCTTTACAGTATGTCACTCTCACTCAGCCTGATATTGCTTTTGCCGTGAACAAAGCTTGTCAGTTCATGGCCAAGCCCTCTAATGTTCACTGGTTGGCTGTCAAACGCATTCTTCGTTATTTAAAGGGCACCATCTCTCTTGGTCTTCATTTTCAACCTTCCACTTCTATGGAGCTTCAGGGATATAGTGATGCTGACTGGGCCTCCTGTCCGGATGATCGCCAAAGCACCAGTGGATATTGTGTCTTCCTCGGCTCAAATCTCATCTCATGGTCCTCCTCCAAACAACGCTTAGTCTCCAAGAGCAGTGCTGAATCTGAATACCGAGGATTAGTCTCTCTCACGGCTGAGCTAGTATGGATTCAGTCTCTTCTTCAGGAGCTTTGCTTGCCCACTTCTCCACCAGTCTTATGGTGTGATAATCAAAGTGCAACTCATCTTGCTGCCAATCCGATCTTTCATTCTCGTTCCAAACACATCGAATTAGACTTGCACTTTATCAGGGAAAAGGTGTTGCGACAAGAGCTTCAAATCTGCTATGTGCCGTCCACTGATCAACTTGCTGATATTCTAACCAAACATTTGTCTATTTCCCAATTTTGTAGCTTGCGAAGCAAGCTCACAGTCACCTCCCCGCCTATGAGCTTGAGGGGGGATGATAACCAAATAGATTCTAACCTAACCTCCTCTCCCATAGTTGTAACTGAACAACCATGTAACAAACCCCAAACCAACTCATCCAACCACCTCACCTAGCTTATAAATACCCACACCGGTGTACTCTGAATGCAATGAGACAATTCTTCTTCTTCTTCCTTTTGTATTTTCTGACCTGTGTAACCACTTCTATCAGACATGAGAGTCCAAAATTTACGTAGCTGAGACATCCTAGTATGGAGGTTAGATAACAGAAGGTTACACTTCTGCATGGCTGCATGGCCAAATTCTTAGAGATTCTTCAAGACAACAAGGCTCCAGAACAGGCTGCATTTTCAGTCTCTCAAAAGAATGCATGGTCACTGCAGTGTGTGCTACATTGAAGTGTAGGAGCTCCGGTTTGGTTTGCTGATTGGAATGCACAATCTAATGTCCATGTTCTTGAATTTCTGCCACCATTGAAGAAATGTTTTGCTGATGGCGACATTAGTGGTGATGATAACTTGAAACAGAAGTGGGCTCTTGTTTCTCGCAGTGAGGGTTATCCACTAATGGTGATCCTTCTGTTCTTCTCCGAGCTTTCCATGAACTGATGGTCTTCTTCATGGAGAGCAGAAGTAGTAGAAAGTTCTGGAAGTAAAAATCAAATTGTATAAGGCTAAGGCTTTATCATCCAAGCTGTTGATAAACTGGTCTGAAGATGCGTGCAAAAGGATTGGAGCAAGTGCTTTAGTGGTTGCAAGAGATAAAAGGGCATTATGGCTACTCTCAATATGAGGCTCAAAAGTTCCCAAAGCTGGAGTATTGCTACTTTCCTCTTGTTGGAAGCATTATGCCATGCTGCTGCACTTGGAGGATAAAAACTTTTCTCAGCTATACAGACTTGTTGGATGACGGATAGAAGACTTGTGGAGCTCACACTCTTCCCTGAAGCTGCAATCAACAACACCTTGGCATCCCTAGGACCCACTCTTGCATGGTTTGCATGGCCACCTTTGGTGTGCCATTTTCAAGCTCACGTGTCCCTTTGCCAATTGTGCGGATTCTTGGTTTATAACTGTACCTTCTTACATACGTTAAAACTGATTATACACCCTATATTCAATAAATTTATCTCCATAACTATTTCTTTTAAAATTCCTGATTTTAATAAATTGTTTGTTGCCAAATTTCCTTTTGGCATGCATTGTTTTATTTTTCTTGATTTTTTTATTTTCTCGATTTTTAATAAACATGAATAAATTCTGTTATTCTAGAATAATGGAATTTTCCCCAAATTCCTATGCTCCTTAATTCTCCATGAATATCAAGAAAATGAAATTTATAAAATTAATTTATACAAAAATAAATCGGTATTGGTGGAGCCCAACATATCTTATTTTTTGATTGAATGTCAAATGATTTTGCTTCGTTCCATGACATGCATAAGATATTTTACGCTTGCTGTTTTGCACTAACATAATTTCTTATGAAGCACTCAATTAAGAAGCACTCAGTTAGCTGCTCAGGTACGCCCTCTATCCTCATATATTTGATTATACATCTATCCATATCTTGATCATTGTACACTATGTTTATTGTTCGGTATCCATAGATTAACTAATCAATTGTTATAGTTAGCTTAACTGATTAGTAAAGACTTAATTTTAGGGTTTAGAGGGGTATTACGACTTATCATCATATTTTCTTAATAGGTAACCTAATCTCCGGACCCAAATTCTGTTTTTCAAAGACGACTTTTCCTTTTAAGGAATCAAACTTAGGGTCTTTAAAAATAAAACAAAAATAAGTGGTAAGTCCAAATTTTTTTTAAAAATCAAATTTTCACAATAAAAAGCGAGAGTTTCGTTATTAAGTGGCAACATGTGAAAAATGCGGGACCGATAATCAATAAGATAATTGCAATGAGAAGATTTGAAGATCAAAGACAATTTAGAGAGTTCTTGAAGTAATTTCTTGAATACTTAGAGAAAAAATTAGGTACTAAATTATTATAATGGTGTGTCTTAGAGGGCATATTAAAAATTATTTCCTCAGGGAACATTTGGGTGTACAATTGTCATTATGTTGTAATTATGAACTTGGCTAACAACAATTCATTAACTTAGGTCCAAATTGGGAACCTAAATCCAGTCTTTTAAATCATGTAACGCATGTTACCACAATTATGATTCCTTACCCCAACCTATAATATATTCTTATTAATAGTTTATATTGATTTTATGGTATTTTAATTTAATAAATTTCAAAATTTTCAATTATTATTATTATTATTATTATTATTATTATTATTTATTTTTAGATTTGGTCATAATCTAAACAAAAGTATGAGAAAAAGGAAAAGAAAATGTGAAATCATCTTAGGCTTTATTAGGTAACTATTTTTAAAGAAAAACAAATTTCTAATTTAGAAAATAAGTTTATTTTTTAGAATTTGCTCTGAAAACAAGTTCTTTTAAGAATAATTATGCATGGAGAGGAGGCAAAAGGATTATTACAAAAGGTAGACAACTCTACATGCGAGGGGAGTTAAGTCTGCTATGGAATGAGGACTAAGGCACCGTGATTGGCGGCACTTGTCACTGCACGACGCTAGCTCTTTTGCCCCCCCTTTGGAAAACTGCACCGTAGCTCCCCCTTCATGACTGGCTTAACCCACTTCTCCAAAAGAGGCTGACGGTGTTCTTTTCATTTTAGGGACCACATGCAACACCGGGGTTCTTCATTCTTCCTACATTTCTCCAATTCCATCATGACACATGCAAATGCTGTTGAATTGTTTTGAGTATGTCCAATGAGAGACAGTTGCATCAGCTCTGGTCATAGTCCATGCATTCGATGATGTGTAGGAAGTGTCAAACTTTGTGTTTGGTCAATGGTCATGCAGAAAATGGCTCTCTGGAATTGTTAATTGTATGGGAGTTAGAAAAGTCTTGCTTCTTTGTTGCCCACCAATTACTCTCCTTGTTGCCCACCAATCCCTCTCTTTTCCTTAACCCTTGCTTTTATAAACCTCATCCTCTCCTTCACAACTACCTTTTCATTTTGCTTTCTCAAGAAAAGATGCTTCTTTTTACACCTTATGTTTTAGTGCTTTTTTGGGTGCATTGCTTCACACCCATGGTGTTGTCCTTCAATTTAGTTGATGAGTTTGCCCTTATTGCCTTGAAAGCCCATATCACATATGATTCTCAAGGCATGTTGGCAACAAATTGGTCTACAAAAAGCTCCCATTGCAGTTGGTATGGTATTTCTTGCAATGCTCCTCAACAAAGAGTTTCTGCAATCAATCTCTCTAACATGGGTCTTGAAGGAACTATTGCGCCACAAGTCGGCAACCTTTCATTTCTTGTTTCGCTTGATCTTAGTAATAACTACTTCCATGGCTCTCTTCCTAAGGATATTGGTAAGATTCTCATAAATTTTGTCTACTTTATGAGTCAATACTCATGTTTTTTGTTTCAATATTTAACATCAATAAAGACAATTCATTTTTGGTTCCTAAAAATTTAAGAGAAAATGCAAAGGTTAAAAATAAATAAAGAGGAAAAGTAAAAGAAAACAACAAGTGAAAGAAAATAAAAAATAATTTTAAAGCCAATAAATTATTTTTATATCTTGTTTTAAACTCATTTTACTTATTTTAATTTTTTATATAAAGATTAAATAATTTTAAAATACAGAAGTTTTAACTGATTTTAATTAGAAATGATTTTCTTCTCCAATCTTGGGGCATGTTTGGGATTATGATGATTTTTATCTTTCAAAGGGTTGAAAGGAAAACAATTAAGGTGTGATAAAAGATAATTGAGGAATTGATAAATTGTAGTTTTAAAAATAATAATTAAATATTTGGTAACTAGATTGTTAAATTATTGTGATTATGTATAATATCTAAAAGACTGATAAAATTTTAATTTGTTCTCTTTATTTTGATATAAAATTTATTTTAATTAAATAAATTATTATACAATTTAAAAATTAGTTCATATTTTTTTCATTTCTTAAAAATTATTATTTTCTTTCTATTTTGAATGAATTCAAGTAAACATAATCATAGTAGTTGTAATAATTTTTATTTTAAATTTTAGAATGGGTATTACCAAACACAAATCAGAACATTTTTCATTTGATAGATAATTTTAATTCTAGAAAATTTTGATCCAAAAAAATTAAATTATTGAAAACAAAACTTAATTTAAGGAAGTATATTGTACATTAAAATGTAATCAAATATGTAATATATATCAAATAATTTCACATATATAAAACTTAATTTAATTTAATTTAATTTAATATATTTAAAGCTATAATATAATATTTATTTATGACAAAGTAGATATTTTTGTTGTTAATATTCCTAATAAAAAATAAAAATAAAACATCAATTAGTTAATTATATTCTATACTCAACATTTGTGTTAAGTGTATAGTCAATTTCACAAATTATTTGATAATATATTATAGAGTAAGAAACATTATTGTATACAATTCAAACCATCATATAGGTTAGAAATTGTAGACAATCAAACCAAAATGTGCAACCTAAATGCTTGGCAGCCATCAATATGTGATTCATGATTAGTTTTCCTCCATATTAATGTGACTTAAGACAAGTTTTCCTCAATATTAGTGTCTCTTTTAAATATTATCAAGATGTTTGATTCCAAAAAAATATTAAGAAAAAAATGTTAAAGCATTTTTTTTTTTATATTTGATTTTACTATGAAAAATAAAAAATAAATAAAAAATAATTAAAATCAATTAAAACTTATTTATTTTTAAATTATTTAATCTTTATATAGAAAAGTTAAAATAAATGAAATGTGTTTGAAATAGCATGTAAACAATCTATTGACTTTAAATCTATTTTCTATTTTTCTTTACTTTTTTTTTTTTTCATTTCTCCTCTCTATTTTCTTTCCCTCATAATTTCTTAAAATCAAGTAAAACCTTTAACTATGTTTAGTTCCCAAAAAATATGAGGGAAAGAAAATAAAGATGAAACTTAGAAGAAAAAAATGGAAAAAAAAAATTTAAAGTTAATAAATTGATTTTATATGTTTATTCAAATTCATTTACTTATTTTAATTCTTCTATATAAAGATTTAATAATTTAAAAATGTATAAATTTTTAATTAATTTTAATTATATTTCATTTTTGTTCTTATTTTCTTTAGTAAAATCTATCATGAGAAAATAATTTTCTTTAGTAAAATCTATCATAAGAAAACAATTCTCTTTTAATATATTTTTTTTCTTTCTTTTATTCTCCTCCAGAACCACATATGTTCACGCCAATAATAATTTAAATAATTTTTTTTAAAATTTTATGTTAGGTAAGTGCAAGGAGCTTCAACAGTTGAATTTATTCAATAATAAACTAGTTGGAAGTATTCCAGAAGCCATTTGTAATTTATCAAAACTTGAAGAGCTATATTTTGGCAATAATCAGTTGATTGGTGAAATTCCAAAGAAGATGAGTAATCTTCTTAATCTGAAGGTATTGTCATTCCCAATGAACAACTTAACAGGTTCCATACCAACCACCATTTTCAACATGTCTTCTTTGCTCAACATTAGTCTCTCCTATAATAGCCTCTCTGGGAGTCTTCCCATGGATATATGCTACGCCAATCTAAAGCTCAAGGAGCTTAATCTTTCATCAAATCATTTGAGTGGAAAGGTCCCCACCGGTTTAGGCCAATGTATAAAGCTTCAAGGAATTTCCTTATCATGTAATGATTTCATGGGAAGCATACCAAGTGGAATTGGTAATTTGGTAGAGCTTCAGAGCTTATCTCTCCAGAATAACAGCTTGACAGGTACACTTTTTCTTTCCTCTTTTTTTCTTCTTTTTATGCACTCACTTTCCCTCAAGCTTTCAAAGATATAAACAAAGCATTAGTATTTTTCCAATGCACTCATTTTAATTGTGTTGCAGGAGAAATACCTCAATCACTATTCAACATCTCTTCGTTAAGGTTTTTGAATTTGGAAATAAATAACCTAGAAGGTGAAATCTCTAGTTTTTCTCATTGTCAAGAGCTTCGAGTGCTAAAATTATCAATCAATCAGTTCACTGGAGGCATTCCAAAAGCCTTAGGGGGTTTGTCTGATCTTGAAGAATTATATCTTGGTTATAACAAATTGACAGGTGGAATTCCTAGAGAGATTGGGAATCTTTCAAATTTAAATATTTTGCACTTAGCGTCTAGTGGAATCAATGGCCCTATTCCTGCCGAAATTTTCAATATCTCTTCATTGCACAGGATTGATTTCACTAATAATAGCCTTTCGGGGGGTCTTCCAATGGATATTTGTAAACATCTTCCTAATCTCCAAGGGCTCTATCTTTCTCAGAATCATCTCAGTGGTCAACTTCCTACAACTCTATTTTTATGTGGAGAGCTCCTGTTACTGTCATTATCAATCAATAAATTCACGGGAAGCATACCAAGAGATATTGGCAACTTATCAAAGCTTGAAAAGATCTATCTAAGCACCAATAGCCTCATAGGTTCCATTCCAACTTCATTTGGTAATTTGAAGGCCTTAAAATTCCTTCAGTTGGGGTCCAACAATCTTACAGGGACGATACCAGAAGATATTTTTAACATCTCTAAACTACAGACCCTTGCGTTGGCGCAAAATCACCTTTCAGGCGGTCTTCCATCAAGTATTGGCACTTGGCTCCCAGATCTTGAAGGGCTTTTTATAGGAGGCAATGAATTCAGTGGAACAATTCCAGTGTCTATTTCAAATATGTCAAAACTTATCCGGCTACACATATCGGACAACTATTTCACTGGTAATATGCCAAAAGATCTCAGTAACCTAAGGAAGCTTGAAGTTCTCAACCTTGCAGGCAATCAATTGACTGATGAACACTTAACCTCTAAGGTTGGTTTTCTTACTTCTTTGACAAATTGCAAATTTTTGAGAACATTGTGGATAGATTATAATCCTTTAAGAGGCACTCTACCAAATTCACTAGGGAATCTTTCTGTTGCTCTTGAAAGTTTTACAGCATCAGCCTGCCATTTCAGAGGAACCATTCCCACAGGAATTGGTAATTTGACCAATTTGATATGGCTGGACCTGGGAGCTAATGACTTAACAGGGTCGATTCCAACTACATTGGGACAGCTACAGAAGCTCCAACGATTGTACATTGCTGGAAATAGAATACAAGGATCCATTCCAAATGATCTTTGCCATTTGAAGAACTTGGGATACTTGCATTTGAGTTCTAACAAATTGTCTGGATCAATCCCAAGTTGTTTTGGAGATCTTCCTGCGCTACGAGAACTCTCTCTTGACTCCAATGTGTTAGCTTTCAACATTCCTATGTCCTTTTGGAGCCTTAGAGATTTGTTGGTTCTTAGCTTGTCTTCAAATTTCTTGACTGGTAATCTACCTCCCGAAGTTGGAAACATGAAGTCCATTACAACATTGGACCTGTCAAAGAACCTTATTTCAGGTTACATTCCAAGAAGGATGGAAGAACTACAAAATTTGGTTAATCTTTCCTTGTCCCAAAACAAACTACACGGCTCAATACCGTAGAATTTGGTGATTTTCTAAGCTTGGAATCCATGGATCTATCTCAGAACAATTTATCTAGAACCATTCCCAAGTCATTGGAGGCCCTTATTTATCTCAAGCATCTAAATGTTTCTTTCAATAAACTACAAGGAGAAATTCCAAATGGAGGACCTTTCGTAAATTTCACTGCTGAATCGTTCATGTTCAATGAAGCCTTATGTGGAGCACCTCATTTTCAAGTCATGGCATGTGATAAAAACAACCGCACTCAATCATGGAAGACAAAGTCATTCATCTTGAAATATATTCTATTACCAGTCGGATCAATAGTAACTTTAGTGGTTTTCATTGTTCTGTGGATACGTAGACGAGATAACATGGAAATACCAACTCCAATTGATTCATGGCTCACTACAACAAAATAGGTTTTTAATGACGAACTTTTAGTCACGGCCACAAATATCGTGACCAAAGGTATTATTTTGTCACGGTCGCGGTCAAATTGTGACTATATGTGTTAATGAAGCTAGGGTGGGAAAAAAAACATATTTAGTCACGGTGATTTTACCAACCGTCACCAAAAACATTGATGAGAGGATATTTTAGTGACGGATTTATTTGAAACCGTGACTAATTGTAAATTTAGGGAAGGAAATTTTGGCGCCAATAATTTTAGTCACGGTAATTTTATAATTCGTGACAAAAAGTATAACAAATGCTGTTTTAGTCACGGTTTTTTGTGAAACCGTCACTATATATATATATATATTGTGACTTTTAGTCACGCCATTGATTAACCGTGACTGTATGGGAACTTATAGTCACAAATTTCTTATTGACCGTGACCAAATGCGTAAAGGTTGAACCTATGGTCACGGGATTGACACAATCGTGACCAAAGTCTATTATTTATTTTAAACCTTTTTTGTTACCTATTATAATTTCTTAGAAAATATTATATATCATAGAAATTATCATTAATAGTAATAATAATAGTTCTTATTAATTATAAAAAGTTTAAAGTTATATTATTATTATTATTATTATTATTATTATTTTAATTTAAGAAAAAAATTAGTGTGTTACCATAAAATGTATTTTTAAAATTTATAATATAAATTTATAAATACATTTAATATAAATAAACTATTTTATATATTTTTTAAATTTATTTTATTTATTTTTCTTTGAATAAATAATAAAATTTTATTATTATATATCATGGAAAACTTGAAAAGGGGAAAGGAAAAATATAATAAAGCAATAAAAAAAATTAAAGTAATAAACTTTTACCATAAAAATTTTATTATTTTTTTATAA
Organism: Vitis vinifera; assembly: GCF_030704535.1. NCBI lineage: Eukaryota > Viridiplantae > Streptophyta > Magnoliopsida > Vitales > Vitaceae > Vitis > Vitis vinifera. The sequence goes on from NC_081814.1 coordinate 13,629,814, forward strand.
AATATTTTTTAGATATTCAAAAATACTTTTAAACTTCCTATAGTTACTCCTGACTCTTTATGGTAATGTTTTAATTTTAAAATAAATATTGTAAAAAATAATCTTGTTCAATTAATAATAATAATAATAATATTAATAAATAGTAATAACAATAATATTATTATTATTGATTTTATAGAATAAGATTAATGAGATAAATTATGAAACATTTAATATTAAAATTATAATTTATTTAATTCAAATACATTTAATAGTGTGAAATAAATTTAAATTAAACATACATTATCAAACACGTATTTTTAGAGCTATAAACACTTTTAGTATTTGATAAAATTTTAAAAATATTTTTTTAAGTTTAAAAAATCCCTTTGTAATATTAGAAAATCACCTACAATTGCTTCTCTAAAAAACACTTCAATTATTTTTTTAAATTTTCTAAATTATTTTTTAAAATATTATCAAACACGTATTTTTAGAGCTATAAACATTTTTTTAAAACACCAGAAAATGAATCTCCTTAAACAATTTCAAGGAAAACCACTTAAAAGACTTGGAATATAAATACCGGTAAAAGCCTAAAAGCAATTTAAATTTTCAACTTGAGGTGGTTGGTGCCCTGCAATAGGAGTAAATATTTTTCCATCCACCACTGCCTCCATCTCAATGTGGTAGTTGGATACAAATCTGCCAATCAGATAAAAAATTTTGTTTAAAAAAATATTTGTTACCAAATTAAAAAAAACTTTTTTAATCTACCATATTTCAATCCACATCCCATTAAATGCCCAATCTTCATCCAAATCTACAGATCATATCCCCAAATTAAATATTTAAATGATAAAAAATTTTAAGTATTAAAAATATTAAAAGTATTTTTTTAAATCACTATTAAATTTTAAAGTGGTTTATAACTATTCTTTCAAAAATCACTTTTAAAAGTAAATATTGAAAACATTTTAACCAAAATCAATTGAAACTTTTAAATAATATTTGGTTCCCATAAAATCATAAATAATATTTGGTTCCCATAAAATCAAAGGAAAAAAGATAAGAGAAAAATAATAAAAAAGAAAAATATGAAAAAAAAATTATACTACCATTTGATTGGTACTCTTTAGAAACAATTTTTAAAAGCAAAGGAAAATATAAAATTATTCTTCCGATTTTTTAATTAGAGAAAATAATTTTCAAATTGAGACTTTGTATTAAATTTATTAATAAGTTTAATAATTTTAAAAAATAATTTAATTTGAGATTTTGTATTAAATGTATTAATAAGTTTAATAATTTTAAAAAATAATTGAAAACTCAAAAAATATATATAATAGCTATAAAAAAAATATAGCATTAATTAAGTATAATAAATCTTGTAATTTTTAAGAATAATTTGAAATTCAAAAACCTAATTAATTGATTACATATTAAATAAAATAATTTAGAATGTCATTTTCATAATTAAGTAATAAATATATGCATATAATAAAATTTTGACTCATTTATATTTTAAAATTTTAAATTTTACGTGTTTTTATATATATTTAAAATAGAATAGTATTAGCAATGAATAATTATTCTTTATTTTCAACAAAATAAATCAATTATATTTTTATAAGATTTTAATATCCATATTTTTATAATATTTATAAAATCATATAAATGGTATTAGAAATTATTAATTTTGAATTATTATTATTTATTTTAAACAAAATAAATCAATTAATGTTAATATTAATATTTTTATAATATTTATAAAGAAATATAATTTATACTTTTATTATATTATTAGTATTCATATTTTATTAAAAACTATATATTTTAAATTTATTTGTAATTAAAATTTATTTTTATTCTTAATAAATATGAAATTGAAGTTCATTAGGACATCAAACACGTCCTAAGGATCATAGGATGCTCTATTTGGATCAACCCTTTAGAAACCAAAAGGCTATTTTTAATTTTAATAAAATAATTTATTTTTATTTAGCTATTTTTTCAAAGATATTATAATTAAAAAAATCTTTAATATATATTTTTTTTAAATATTGCATTTTGTAAAAATTATATTTTCATTTATATAAGAAATTTTTTCATGTTGGATTAAACTTTTATAATATTAATATTACTTTAAAAAACTGCCAACTTTATTTTTTAAATATTAATATTACCTAAAAAAAAAAAAAATTACCCATGTGTCCCCATCTCTTGCACATTTTTGTCATTATTGATGATTATTTGGTGGAGCATAGTTGTATGTGAGAGGAATAAGTTCCAGCGTTGAAAAGGACTTATTCCTTTTTGGATATACATGATCCATGATATCTTTTACATTTATTTTTTTCTCCAGCACCCTTCGGGTCTAAGCCAAAGTCTGACCCGGATCAATCAAATCACCACAAAATTTTCCAATCGAAAAAATTTAAAGGGGATTGAGTGGCTAAAATATTCATCGAATTCAAAATATAAATCCTTATAAAAAAAATGATGATATAAAAAATAAATAAATAAAAGAGATAAAGATATAAAAAAACCGGATGCATTAAACATCAACCGCAAGAGTCCAAATTGGTAGCACCTCTCCTCCTTACCTTCTCTATTGGTAAAGGAGACGTGATTTCCTTTTTAATATGAATTCTCCTCCTTACCTTATTTATTGGTAAAGGAGAGAAGCTGATAGGTGGCAGAAAACGTGATTTCCTTTTTAATATTAATCCCTTCAAATCCTCATCATCATTATGATAGTGTCAGGCAATGGACCCACTCTCAAAACTTTACTCTCAAAACTTTGACTATAGTGGACAGACTCATCTGAATATTTATTTTTTAATGGGTATAGTCTCTTTCTCCATTTCTCTCTAGGGTTTCGCAGAGGTAGAGCTACATTCTCTCATGGTGGTGTTGATTGGAGGAGCCTAATTGAAAACGCAGATTCATCTGAAAAACTAGAGAAGAAGAGGCATCATTTGAACACTGTCATCCCTCATGGCCCGAAACTCCAGTGTTTCTCCTGATAATCGAAGCGTAAGCCCCTCCTCCTCCTCTCTCCCTTACTCTGTTTTTTCCTTTTCCCGTTTTTTGCTTTCTTAGGAAACTGTGGACAAGAGAATAGTGGAAAATTTTGATTCTCATATTAATTAAAAAAAATCGGAGAGCTTGTGGATGAAACCAAATGGTTTTATTAGGTTTCTATTTGGTTGGAAAGGAAGATGAGACTCAAATGGAAGTTCAATTTCAATATCTCAAAACCCCTCAGACTATAAAAATTACCGAAATTTTCGTCGACCAATAAATATTGCTGAAATTTTTCAACATTTCAATCCTTGCATAAGACTACCCAACCAGGTCTGGAATAATGATAATGGTATATAATTTTTGAAGGATCCAAAACTGGAGTGAAGCGCAGAGAAACGGAACCCTCGATTCAGATCTATCTTCGCCCTCTAGAATTTCTACTCGATCTCCTCAAAGTCGGATCTCCACAATTCTTTCCAGTGAGGTAGGGTTCGATTCTCATCTCAATCTCAGTTCACCGTCTTGTTTTCATTCCATTTGTTTGGTTTTATGTGAATTGTTTCTAGATCTATGATTTTTTTTTTTTTGCAAGGTTTGAATTGTTTTCTCGATTGTTATGAGCTGCAATTGTGATGAAAATGGATTTAAATGCTTAAGCACTAATGAATTTGGGAATTTTCTTCATAATTGCTTCCTTTCTCATTTGAGATCAGGCTTTTATCTTTTATTATTTGTTATTTATAGATAATATAGGAGTTCTAGTCAACCAAAAGTCAACCAAAATTTTAGGTTTAATTGAAATTCTGGAGGACTTTTTGAATGCTTCTGATGATATTCGGTTTATGGTAACAACATTTGATTTGATGCGTTAAAAGGTATAGTATGATATTGTTGAAAATTAAAAATAATGTGAAATAAATAAATTTGATGGATAAAATAAATAAAAATAATGTGAAATGGTTGAAAAATAAGATAAGTAGATAAGTAGATAAGATGCTTATCAAAAAAAAAAAAAAAAGATAAGTAGATAAGATTAATCTGTTGGCAACTAAAATGGAAAATAGGTTTTCATAAAGAAAGAAAATAACATATTTACTTTATTTCAATTGCTTCCTCAATATTTTCATCATTAAAGTACTTATATTTTCAAAATATAAAAATAATATTTTATTGTCTTATTTGAATATATTTTTTGTTTTTTTTGCCTTTTTTAAAATTAGAAAATAATATTAATTACATTAAGAAACATGTGATTTTAAAAACTATTTGAGAAAAGTACAAAAATGAGTTAAATTTAAATTTTTTTAAAAATAATTTTTAAAGATTAAAGATAAATTTGTAAAAGATCTTTTACTTCTTAAAGATATAAAATAAATCCATATTTTTTAATACAAGATATTTTATTTTTAAAAAGATAATAGAAAATGTATTAAATTTTCATTTTTCCAAAATTTTCATATAAAATCTTTTTAGAAAAAGTGAGTTTTGACTTACTAATATAAAAAAATCTCAATTTTTATAAATTAATTTTATCTTTATTCGTTTAATTATTTTTAAATATATGTACTTTTTTATAAGTCATATTATTATTTCTTAAAATATCCTTCTACTTGATAATATTAAATAATATTATAAAAAATTAATTTATTATTTTAATTTGATAAAAATATCTTACAAATAAATATATTATAAATTTTTTAGTATATAATATGGCATACAAATTATTTTGAAAAAATTCTCAACATTCTTATGTAACAAATAAAATCTTTCTAATTTTCCAAATAATAATGATTTTATATAATTTATTATATAAATCCACTCATTTTTTCATTCTTTATTTTATAAAAATTTTATTAATTGACATCAACAATAAAATAAGAAATTTTAAAAATTAAAAACACAATTAAAACCAATAAAATTAAAAATTTTATTGTTTACATTAGTGAAATCAAGACTTGTATTTATAATCTTTGTTATTAGCATTATTGATTTGTTAATAAATTGTTATTTTTAAAATATCTATTAAAATAATTTTTTTCCTATTGAATTCATTTTTTTTTAAAAAAAATTATCAAAATCAATAAGACTTACATATTTAATCTTATAGTTAGTACTTTATCATTCTATTTCTATTAATTACGTTTTAAAAAATTAGAATACCAAAAAAAAAATTAGTAGGGGTCACTAGCATCAATTTTATTATTGAAATGAGAACATATATATATATATGTATAAACTCCAAAAATATATTGAATTCTAGGGGTGAGGATGGTTTCTTTAAAATTGAACTTTAGCTATATTTCTAGGCAAAGCAAATCAATCTATTAGAATATATATATATATATATGTACTAGCATTTTTTATTAGAAAATTTTAAGTAGGATTCTTTATTTAAGAAAGAGGAAATCATAAGGATAAACACTTACAAAATATAAAAAGAGAATTCCTTCCTTAACATATAGGTAAACACTTTTACTTTTTTCAATTTATTCTTTTTACTTTTCTTTATTCTTATCCCTTTCCTTTAAACACATTAAATTCTTTCCCAAAAACAAGGAAGAGTAGGCATAATTGCTCCACATATCTATAAAACTTACATATCTATGAAATCAATATTTTATAGGCATAATTGAAAAATAACTATATTTATAGTAATTTTCCATTTAGGATGACCTACTTCTTGAAACTGTAATTTAATCAAACATACTTGTTTAGACTAATTGTAATTTACTCTAAACTATATTTATAGTAATTTTATCATTTACTCATTTTCATTTTAGAAAACCCTAGAAATCCCGTTCAAGTATCCTTGCTTGACAATTGTCTCTTTTATCATATACTAAAAACATATAAGTTGTAGAATTGTGGATATGATTATTTATTGTGATCATATTCAAGTTTTCAACCTATATGTTTTGTATATGATTGGTAGAATTGTATGCAAATGATGCTTGAATTGTCCGTTTGGACAGTTTGGAAATACATAATATCTATGAAATCACACGCCTATGCTTTAGCATATTGATAAGTTTTGACAGTGATTCCCCTTGTTCTCTGGGTGCATATTTGGAGAAGGTGACATATTGTTAGCAACTTAGTTAAGCTAACTAATAGTATGTTTATACCTTAGCCAATTCGTGTACTTGGAGAACTATGGGGAAATGCTGCCGAAATTTTATCAAAATGAAACTAAGCATGTTAGTGATTGATTCATAGGGATTATGTATTTCCAAATGGGATAGGAACCACTACCAAATATAGGAATTTGAGATGATCAAAAGCATATCACATTCATTATAAGTTGATATGAAGATTCATTGTTATGTGATTGAAGGGTTTAATTTGCGGAAGTACGAGGAAAATGGCAATAGATAAGAGTTGGATGCAGAAGTCAAGAGTAAGTAGTGAATATCATAAAGGTGTTTTGGAATTCTTAGACTTTGCCTTTAGCAATGCACCTGGAAAAGAAATGCTCCCATGTCCTTGCATTCGTTGCAATAATTGTCTTATGCAGAAGCGAGAAATCATGTATGATCATTTGTTGGACAATGGGATAGCTAGAAATTATGTGCGGTGGTTGATGCATGGGGAATATGAGTTTTGCGAACCTACAAATACTAGCACTAATGAGTCTAATATGCATGATGAGATGCAAGAAATGTTAAATGATGCATTTAGAATGCCAATGCCAAATGAGGAATCTGAAAGAAGTCCACATGTGCACGGGGAGTTTGAAAAACCAAATGAGGATGCAAACAAATTTTATAATTTGTTAAGAGAAGCAGAGCAGGAACTATATCCAGGGTGTAAAAAATTCACAAAATTGTCTTTTATCATAAGATTATTTCATATGAAGTGTCTTAATGGATGGAGCAATAAGTCCTTTACAATGTTGCTTGAATTGTTGAAGGAGGCATTTCCTGAGGGTGAGACATTGCCAAGCAACTATTATGAAGCTAAAAAAATACTTCGTGACCTTGGCCTTCATTATATCAAGATTGATGCATGCCCCTCAGATTGCATGTTGTATTCAAAAGAGCATGCAAATGCAAATGAGTGTGTTGTTTGTGGTGTCTCTAGATGGAAATCAAGTGATGATCATTCTACAGATGAGTTCACTAATTCAGCAAAGAAAAAGAAAATTCCTGCTAAGGTCTTACGTTTTTTTCCCTTAAAACCAAGGCTTCAAAGGTTATATATGTCAGCTAAGACAACTTCTCACATGAAATGGCATGTTGATGGTCGCATGGAAGATGAGATGATGAGGCATCCAGCAGACTCTTTGGCTTGGAAAAACTTCGATAACGTACACCCTTCATTTGCATTAGAACCTCGAAATGTTAGGCTCGGTTTAGCAAGTGATGGGTTCAATCCTTTTGGGAATATGTCAATTTCATACAGTATGTGGCCTGTGGTTCTTATTCCATATAACTTACCACCATGGATGTGTATGAAACAAACATTCTTCATGTTGTCACTACTTATTCCTGGTCCAACTACACCTGGGAATGACATTGACATATACTTACAACCATTGATAGATGAGTTGAATGACTTATGGGACGTTGGAGTTGAAACATATGACGCTTCAACAAAACAAAATTTTTGTATGCGTGCAGCTATATTGTGGACTATCAATGATTTTCCTGCATATGCAAATCTTTCAGGTTGGAGTACTAAAGGGAAATTTGCTTGTCCTATTTGTAATAAGGATTGTTCTTCATTTCGATTACAAAACGGACGGAAATGGTGTTACATGGGTCATCGTCGATTTTTGCCGATTGATCATAGATTTCGACGTGATAAAAAGTCCTTTGATGGAAATGAAGAGCATAGAGCAGCACCTAAACAATTGTCTGGGGAAGATATTCTACATCAATTAGATGGAATGGAACATATTACTTTAGGGAAGACATCAAAAAATAAGGTGTCAGCAAAAAGAAAAAGAGGACATGTTGAACTTGAGCATAATTGGAAAAAAAAAAAGCATTTTTTTCCAATTGCCATATTGGAAAACCCTCATTTTGCGTCATAATTTGGATGTAATGCATATTGAAAAGAATATATGTGACAGTATAGTTGGCACCTTGTTGACTATCGATGGTAAATCGAAGGATAACTTCAATAGTCGTCTTGACTTGCAAGTTATGGGTATCAGAGATCAACTTCACCCCATACAAAGAGGGAATAGAGTTATATTGCCTGCTGCATGCTATTCACTAACTTCAAATGAAAAAAAGGAATTCTGTAAATTTTTGAAAGAAGTAAAGGTTCCAGATGGTTATGCTTCTAACATCTCTCGGTGTGTACAAGTGAATGAAAGAAAGATATTTGGGTTGAAGTCTCATGATTGTCATGTTCTCATGCAACAACTTCTTCCACTTGCAATTCGAGGAGTTCTACATAAGAATGTTTGTGCTGTTATAGTTGAACTATGTAGTTTCTTCAAACAGTTGTGTTCTAAAGTGTTAAAGACTGATCAATTAGAGCACCTTGAGAATGACATAATAGTCACACTTTGAAAATTAGAAAGAATATTTCCTCCATCATTCTTTGATGTTATGGTGCATTTACCTATTCATCTTGCAAGTGAGGCAAAGGTCGCTGGACCAGTGCAATATCGATGGATGTATCCTATCGAGCGGTATGTTCTCATTCAATTAATCTTATGTATATTAGGTTTCGTATAGTTCATGAAACAAATCTATCATGTTGTGGAATGACAGGTATTTACGTACATTAAAGTCTTATGTCCGTAATAAGAGTCGTCCAGAAGGTTCTATTGCAGAGGGCTACATAGCAGAAGAATGTACAACCTTTTGTTCAAGATATTTGCATGATGTTGAAACAAAGCATGACCATGAAGAAAGAAATTATGTCATTGAAAATAACATAACAAATGGTGGAGGGTTAACCATTTTCAAATGCATGGGACGTACAATAGGAAAGTCAACATCTCGTGTTCTTAGCACAGAAGAATGGTCCCAAGCATATTTATATGTGTTGACTAATTGTGAGGAAGTGACGTCATTTATTGAGTAAGACACTTATTTGAATAAAACTTTATATTAATTCTCGTACAAAAATTTAACTTTGGTCTTTGTGAACATTATAATTAATTTTTTCTTTTTTATCAGAGAGCATAAGCAATCTATAAGGGTTAAGCCTCGTATTCGTGCACGAGATGTAGATTTGATTCACACAAGAGAATTCATTAGTTGGTTTGAAGAACGTGTAAGTTCATTCACTACATAAATTGTTCTATTATCTAATACACATGTATGTATTAACATCTTATATTTGAATCTATAGATTATACAAATGCGACATGAAGGTCCAATTTCTGAACACATACTATCATTGTCTCGTGGACCAAGTACATCAGTTATATGTTATAGAGGATACATCATTAATGGGTTCAGATTTCACACAAGAGAACGAGAAAAAGGAAAAAAAACTCAAAATAGTGGAGTTGTTGTGACCGCAGAGGTATCAAGCTTTGCAAGTGCAAGAGATAAGAACCCAATTCCTGGTCATGTTTCTTACTATGGTGTGCTAACTGATGTAATTGAGTTACATTACCTTGGTGGAAATAGAGTTATTTTATTCAAGTGTGACTGGTGGGATGTAATCAATAGTGGAAGGGGAATAAAGAAGGATGAATATGGGTTCACGTGTTTGAATTTTGAACGTACCATATGCACAGATGAACCATTTGTGCTTGCATCTCAAGCAAAACAAGTCTTCTATGTTCAAAATTCAAATGAGGAAAATTGGCACACCGTTGTAGAGATACAAACTCGAGGGGTTTATGATATGAATCAGAAAGTATCTACTAATGATCCAGAGCCATATCAACAGCTTATAACACTTCATAATCAACGTGATGTGCATGAGTTGGTCGAGAATGATTTAATCAATTGGGATAGAAATGATATTGCAGGAGAAACTATCCAAACGGATGTTCTACTATCACGACAAGAAAACATTGTTGAAAGAGATAATGAATTCATTCATGATGATGATATAGATGATGTGTAGCTAATAATATTGGTAAGTACATACATATATACTTACCAGATATACAAATTGTAATTTATTTCATATTATTTATGTAACTTATTTTGTATTACTTTTTCTAATTTACTTTATTATGTAGGAAATGTCACATCGAAGAGGAAGAGTACAAATAGTGTCTCCAGAAGATGAGTTGAACAATCTACAACAACTCTTAGACATACAACCTGCTGCAACTACTACTCCTAGTAGTTCTGATCCTTCTGATTCTTCAGATCCTTCTGTTGCTGGTATGATTAAGAAGATTATGTTTAACTTTACATATGATAAATGTGTTTACATATGTTTAATTTCTTGAATGGTAGGTTTTTAATGTTTAAATTTATATAAGATAAGTAAATTATGTTTCTTTTAATTTCATTATTACTCTTAATAGGTTCATCTTCTAGCAAAAAGAGGACACGTGGCCCAACACGTAACTTAGATTTACTTAGTATGAAACCCGGGGAAAAAAAAACTACACGATTCAATACGAGAGGGCAAGTTGTTTATGATGGAAAAGGGGAAAGATTATCAAGCTATATGGGAACATTGGTGCGATCTCAACACAATGTACCCATCCAAGTTCAAGATTGGAATCATGTTAGTGAAGATGTGAAGGAAAAGATTTGGGCCTTAGTATTGGTATATGCTAGTTACTATTCAATCTAAATTGTAATGTTATTGTTTAAAAATGATACCTCTTATTTATACATGACATTTTAATGCAATACAGGAAAAATATGAACTAGAAGAAACATGTAAGAGCTACATTCTTCAATGTTGTGGAAATTTGTTTAGAAGCTATAGAAATAAAATGAAGGCCAAGTATTATAACCCTTATAATACAGATGAGGAGAGATTGTGCCATCGACCTCCACACTTATCGGATGATGATTGGAGGTGGCTCATCCACTTTTGGAGTACACCTGAGGCCAAGGTAAAGATAATTATCTTTTCTTGATAATGTATCTTATGATAGTCATATTCACTTAAAATGATATTTATTAGTTATATCTAACCTAATAATTCATGTATATAACTTTTATTATGTTTCTATTACCTATATAGGTGACTTGCTATTTTTTAATTAATGTAGGATATCTCAGAAAAAAAACAAGGCAAATAGGGCAAAGCAAGTGATAAAGCATACATCGGGATCAAAAAGTTATGCTCAAATTCGATATGAACAGGTTGGAAATTTATTATTAATATGATTTGTTTATACATAAATAATTCATCATAAATAACTCAATTGTTTTACTTGTAAGAATAGGCACAAAAGAAAGAGGATCGAAGTGAGCCTAATAGAATTGAGATGTTTGCCTTGACACACACAAGAAAAGATGGGACACCTGTTGATGATCATTCAAAGGAGATTATGGTAATGAAGTAAATAAATTTTATATACTTGTATTTCAGTCATAGCCTCATACTAAATTATTTTAAAAGTCTAACAATTTTTTTTTTTGTTTTTTACAATTCCAGGATCAATTTCAGCAATTACTATCCCAACCTAAAGGGACATCTTCTTCTACTTCTGCATCATCTGGAGCATCTACATCTGTATCATCTACATCTGTAGCATCTACATATGTAGATGAGATATATACTCGAGTCATGGGTCCAGAGAGACATGGTCGTGTTCGAGGGTATGGATTTGGTCCTACTCCTACCTTAGTCTTTGGTTCTACTAGTAGAAGGCGATCAAGAGCTATTCTTTCAACACAACTTGAAAATGCCCAAGAGATGCTAATGGCTGCAGAACAAAAGTTTACAACTGCAACTGAAGAACTCTCCAATGTGAAAGATGAACTCTCACATGTGAAAGAAACATTTGAAGAAAGGTTGATAGAAGTTCAAAAGAAGACACGAGAAGAAGTGAAAGAAGAGTTTGAAGAAAAAATGATGGAAATGCAAAGAAAAATGCAAGCACAAATGCAAGCACAAATTCAAGAACAGATGATGCGAATGATGCAACAATTTCAGCAAAAGTAGTATAAATTTGAAGGTTTTGCTACATCTTTATATGATAGAGTATCTTAACTTTTTTGAAGATTATGCTACTTATTTATATGATAGATTCTCCTAACTTTTTTTGCTTTCTATGACTATTATGTGATGTTTGGTTGGTTGGTTTGTTATATTATGTTAAAATGTGAAACTAAATTTGAATCTCTTTATTTTTTGTTTGTTTGTTTTTTTTTTTTTGTTATATTATGTTTTTTTTTATTTAATGACTATATATTGATATATAAGTTTTTAACTAGCTTGGAATAATTGATTGTAATCTATAGAAATTTTTTTAATTGCTTAATTGCATATACAGGTTTAAAATGGGTTTGTTTGGGTTTATAACAGGTTTGGGAAATTTGAATTTATAAAAAACCAATTTCCAAAATATAACAAATTTTAGTCACGGCCACTAAAAAATTGTGACCATAAGTGTACTTTTAGTCACAATCAATCATTAACCGTCACCAAAATTTGGGGACAGGGCGGCCATCACATGATTATTTTCAGTCACGGTCATTAATAGTCGTGACCATAAGTGGACATTTTGTCATAATAGACCTAATTATTAGTCACGGTCACTTAATTACCGTGACCATATACCAATATTTCGTCACGATTCATGAATTGACCGTGACCATACAACCCATTTAGTCACGGTCAAGGAATTGACCGTGACCATAACATTGAATTTAGTCACGGTCATCTTATTAACCGTGACTATAGACATACATTTGGTCACGGTTAGGGCATTGACCGTGACCATAACATTGAATTTAGTCACGGTTAGGGCATTGACTGTGACTATAGACATACATTTAGTCACGGTTAGGGCATTGACCGTGACCATAACATTCCATTTAGTCACGGTTAGGGCATTGACCGTGACCATAAGTTTACATATAGTCACGGTTTATTACCTGACCGTGACTAAATCAACTTACTAAATATCAAAGTATTCTTAACTTTTTGGTCACAACTTTTGTATGGCCGTCACAAAAAGGAATCATATGGTCACAATCACTTAGAAAACCGTGACCAATACCTTTAGCTACGCCTCATATTGTGACGCTCGGTCACGGTTTCATAAGGCCGCGACAATAGGTTTTGGTCACGGATTTATAAGATTTGGTGACGGTCGGATATTTCTTGTTGTGGCTCCCTGGAACACATGAAAAGATTTCACACCAGCAGCTTCTTTATGCAACAAACGACTTTGGTGAAGACAATTTGATTGGGAAAGGAAGCCAGGGCATGGTATATAAAGGGGTATTATCTAATGGCTTGACTGTTGCTATAAAGGTTTTCAATTTAGAATTCCAAGGAGCCTTGAGGAGTTTCGATTCAGAATGTGAAGTGATGCAAGGGATTCGCCACCGAAATCTTGTTAGGATAATTACCTGTTGCTCAAACCTCGATTTGAAAGCGTTGGTGCTCGAATATATGCCTAATGGAAGTCTTGAGAAGTGGTTGTATTCCCACAACTATTTTTTGGATCTCATCCAAAGATTAAATATTATGATAGATGTAGCATCGGCATTGGAGTATCTTCATCATGATTGTTCGAGCCTTGTGGTGCATTGCGACTTGAAGCCCAGTAATGTTTTGTTAGATAACAACATGGTTGCTCATGTGGCTGATTTTGGGATTGCAAGACTCTTAACTGAAACAGAGTCTATGCAGCAAACAAAGACCTTGGGCACAATAGGCTATATGGCACCAGGTAAAGTTCCTCACTACTTATATGCCTATTTACTACAAAAAAAACAAAAAATTAGTATCTACCTTATTTTATTATATTTTTTGTTGAATTTATGACCAAAACTAACATCACACGCAAGCAGAGTATGGCTCAGATGGGATAGTATCCACAAAGGGCGATGTTTATAGCTATGGGATCTTGCTTATGGAAGTATTTGCAAGGAAGAAGCCTATGGATGAAATGTTCACTGGGGATGTAACCTTGAAGACTTGGGTGGAGTCATTATCCAGTTCAGTGATAGAGGTTGTTGATGCCAATCTATTGAGAAGAGATGATGAAGACCTTGCCACAAAGCTGAGCTATTTATCCTCACTTATGGCTTTAGCTTTGGCATGTACAACTGATTCACCTAAGGAGAGAATCAACATGAAAGATGTGGTAGTTGAACTCAAGAAGATCAAAATCAAACTGTTGATGTAAGGATTACTTCAAAAGATGGGATGGAATTTAAGAACATCAAAGTGTTACATAATACTTCATGTCAATAGTTCAAAGGAAGTCGAAAGTCGGAGCTGGTTAAGAGTACACAAAACAACACCCTTGGCACTATTAGGTATATGTATGTCATGGGTATATATGTTTGATTTTCTTTGGTATTTTCCATAAGACAACCAATTATGAGAAAATAATTTTCCATACTATTTTTTTTTCTTTCCTTAATACTTCTCGAGACCCAAACTTAAACTAAAGGAATCATGGTAATAGATTATCTCAACATAACTACCAGTTGATCAAATGACCATGAAAATCAAGGTATCATTCTTAAGTATATCTTCAATAGAAACATAGTTTCCAAATATATGCAGTTTTAATGAGCAATATGTGTTAAAGCTTGTTGTGTCCTCAAGTAATTTAGCATCTGGATTTCTTTTTCTTGCCTTGATAGTCTATAGTACAATTTTAGTTGACATACATTTAATTTGTAAGTGGGATTAATTTTCTCTAAATATAAAATGAAAACATAATTGTTTGTTAACTTGAGTAAATTCTTCACAATTTCATTAAATTTTTAGAAACAATTGAGACATTTGAAAAAAGAAAAAAAAAATACTAAAATCCAACCATTCAAACAAATTCATATTCAAAATAGTCCTCTAAGTTGTTAATGATTCTACTACTTGAAAAACGTACTACCCAAATAAAAATATGAATAGTAATTACAAATTATGTACAAACCCAGACTAAACTTGTAGATAGAATTGTATGCTATGGAGATGAATTTGGAGCAAGAAAATTGGATTATGAAAAATGATTTTTATCATTACTCAAATTTCAGATGAGCAAATCAAATCCTTGAAAATATGGCTGCAATCATATTTTTAATCCTTCCATAATTTAAAAAATGGATGAAAAAAAGGGAAAATAAGATACAATCAACAAAAAATTTCTTTTGTAAAATTTTACATTTTATTATATCGAGAGTTGGATTTTAGGGATATATTGAAAAATATTAAAAAAAATTATTGATTTTCATAGGTATATCGATAGTTGAGGTGTGGACTCGCATTTTTCACGTGCGTCCCCACTCGATCAACGAGACTCGCTTTTTTATTTGGAAAAAATTAATTTTTAGAAAGAAAATTCGGAGCCACCACTTATTTTATTTTTATTTTAAAGGGAAAATAAAACAAGAAATAAAACCCTAAAAAATGACTCCATAATTTTCGGAAAAACGTGTCTTTGAAAACCCAAGTCTAGGTCCGGGGATCAGGTTACTTATTGGGAAGGTACTTCTAAGAGGTAGCACCCCTCTAAGCCCTAAAGAGGTCTCTATTGACTAAATTAAGGGAAATGTGACAATTAATTGATTAATTGAGGATACCAAATTACAATAAAGGAGAGTTAGGGTGCATACCTGGACTGCTTCTCAAACGCTATCATAAAACATAAAAGTTAGTATAGAAATACATCACACAACATGTGTATTTGTCAAAGATAATCAAACAAGCATCAAATGTATATCAAGGCAATCAAACAGAATAGCAAGCATGGGCATAGTACGCAATGACAATCATGTTCACGGGGTGGGTTTAGAAAGTGGGTAATATAACTCATAGCGTGCTTCCGCGGGACATGGGGGGTTAGATAATAAATAGTAAAATAAGAAACCCTAAGATACTTAACTAATTGGCATAGCAAAAATGATCAAAGAATACAAAATCATCAATTATTACACACATCTTATGTACAATTCCAAAAAAAATAGATATGATTGTAACAACAAACAAATGTGGTAGCAAAAATAAGTTTTGAAAAGATTTTTTTTTTTTTTTTTTTTTTTTTTATGTAGGGGTTTCACCAATTCCCCAATTGATATATACAAATCTAACCTGGAATTATCCCATTTATGTGGGACCATAAGCTTGGATTCGTGTCTGGTTTTAAACCAAAATCTTCATTAAAAAAACCGAGAAAGATGCAAACCGATCAAAAAATGGTTGCATATTATTTTAAGAAAATGAGGGTTTTTTTTTTATTTATTCTAAGGACTCTAAATGATTTTTTTTTTTTAAAAAAAAAAGAATTTCTTAAAGGGGTCTTCGGAGAAAAAGGTTTTGATTTTAAAATAAAAGGAATTAATTTTTAAAATAATAAAACATAGAAAACAAAATACCAATCAAAACAAAAGAAAGCAAAAATCACAAAATAAAGATTTAGAAAATCATGTCAATTAAAGTGGTGAGGGTAAGACCAACCTTCATGAGTTTCCAGTGGCCTTGAAAAAATAAGAATTTAACTAACAATCACTAAGGCATCAAATTTATGATTTCCTAATCAAACAAACTAACAAAATATTACCCAAGACTAACATTTAGATTTCAAGAAACGCATGAATTAAAATAAAAATAACCAATCAAATATTAAAGCCAACAAACTTAGCATATGGAGATAATAATATGGAATCAATTAAGGTAAATTAGCATTTTAACAAAATATGATGAATCAAAGACCAAAGTTCAACAATCTTGAAGGTATGAAAACAATGACATACAATTAATTGGATTGATTATCTAAAATTCCTAAAGCTCATACTAAATGTCAATAGATCAAAGCCAAAATTACCATACTTAAAACATGAAAATAATTACACGTGATTGACTTAATCAATTAAAAAAAATTATAATCAACTGCAAAATTGGATATAAATGGATTAAATACAAAGTTAATGAAATAAAAAACACACAAACACATTCAATACTAAAAATAATTAATACTAGATTAAATTAAGAACATCATCATCATCTAATAAGATTGGCTAAACTATCAAATTGAAATAAAAAATATTTATAAACTAAAGCAAATAAATAAATTAACAAAATAAAATTAAACTAAGGTCGAAATTTAAAATATAGAATTTGTCTAAGAGGGTTAATCAAACAATTGAATTAAAATCATGAACGCATTTAGATTATAAAATAAATTAAAATCAAACTAAATTGAAATTAAATTCTACTTAATAAAATTATTGGAATATTAAAAACTCAAACTTTATTTGATACAATCATTTAAACTAAAGAATTAAGATCCACGAATGCCTTTAAGTTAAAAACGAATTAAAATTAAAGTAATTGGAATTAAAAACACAAACTTTATTTAGCGTGATTATTTAAACTAAAAAACGAATTAAAATCAAACTAATTAGGATCACTAACACATTCAAATTAAATCATAAACTAAAACTTAGTTAATCCGAAATTAAAAAAAATAAACCTTATCTCACAACTTATTTAAACTAGGGAATTGAAATCATTAACGCACTCAAATTAAATTATAAACTAAAACTAAATTAATCCGAAAAAAATAAACTTTATCTCTTAAATTTTTTAAACTAAGGAATTAAAATCACAAACATATTTAAACTAATAGCTAAATTAAAATTTAAACTAATTTGGGATTTTAAAAATATGAACTTTATCTATCAGGAATACTTAAACTAATGAATTAACATCTCAAACACATCTAAACATATAGGATAGATTAAAATTGAATTAAATTGAAATTAAAAATAAGAACTTTTCTAATATGAATAATTAAACTAACGAATTAAAATCACAAACATATGGGATAGATTAAAATTGAACTAAATTAAAATTAAAAATAAGAACTTTTCTAATATGAACAATTAAACTAAAGAACTAAAATCACAAACATATGAGATAAATTAAAATTGAACTAAATTGAAATTAAAAATAAGAACTTTTCTAATATGAACAATTAAACTAATGAATTAAAACAACAAACATTAAACATAAAAGGTAGATTAACAGTGAACTAAATCAAAATTAAAAATAGGACTTTTATAATAGAAACAATTAAATTAAAGAAAACTACAAACACATCTAAACATAAAAGATAAATTAAAACTAAATCGAATTGGAATTAAAAAAAAAAAGGGAACTTTATCTAATGGGATAAATTAAACTAAAGAATTAAAACCATGAACATATCCAAACTAAAAAAAGAAAAAAAATTAAAACTCAATCGAAATTAAAAAAAGAAATTTATTATATAGGATTAATTAAATCAAAGAACTAAAATCATTAAAACACTCAAGACTAAAAAGATGAATCAAAACAAAATCCAAATAAATTTGAAAGCGTACACTTACCTATAAACCGTTATTTGTGGAGATTTTGTGGGCTGCTCCTCTCTTTTTTATGGTTATGTGTCGGCTCCTCAAAGTTCTTCGCGCGTCCTCTCAAAAGAATTGCTCTTGTGTCCTGTTTGCCTGAAGTCCCTTGCTCTCCTCCAAAGTTCCGTGTGAAAATTCTTTCCGCCTATTCCCCTCCGAAAAAAAGTTCCTCCATGCTTGGATTCTCCCCTTTATTTATAAGGCAGCCCACTCCTTATGGAATATCTTATTTCCATTTTTTCCAACGTGCGTGTGGATATGGGAAGCCCATTATGTGTGGCTCACTTGGAGATTTCCCCAAGAATGTAGCCATATCTTGTTTGGTAAGTGATCAGATCCCCTTTAATCTTCTTTCCATATGCTCCCGGATGTGTCTCAACCGTGATCTGCCCACTTTCTATATGCAGCCCTGATTCCTTCCAAGTTTCCCTAGTTGGTCGTGATCTCCTCTCCTTGATGGCTCCAAGTCTCATGCAAAGTAAAAATAAAGTTGAAATAAGAAATCATGTAATTGGAAATAGAATAAAATAAAATAGAAAATCAAATCACATAGCCACAAAAATCTAAAATGTCAATTCATGGAATTAAAGAATAAATGAATAAGTGAGTAAATAAACAAATAAATTGATAAGGGTATAAAAATAAATATCAGACGTATGCAATTAGAAAAAATCAAGAAATTAAAGTAATGCAATGGATTATAATAATTTAAATGTCAAACTCAAACCCTCAAAAATAAAAAATAAAAATTCATTTCATGCAATAAATAGTCAAGCCAATACTTATCCTATCTCGGAAAAAGAAGTAACCAAAATCAAGAACACACCCAAGTGGGCTATGCCAAAAGAAGTGTCCAAGTGACCTATTCTAAAAGATTGTCTAAGTAACCTAGGGTGAATGTGTGCAAACTAGAAGGTGCCAAGTGCATCTAAATGGGCCTAAGGTGATGCCTAATGGGCCTAAGTCTAAATTAGGGCTGCCAAGAGTCACAACGGTTAGATAAATCCCTCAACCAAAATGTTCGAGGTGGCTCAAAAAAGGTAAGTAGTGTGAGTAGCTATGGGCCACCAAGGAACTACTGTAAAGTATCGAACAAGTATCTAATAGGACATGTGCTAGGAGAACAAAATTGGGGGTCTACGTGAGGTCATTAGTGGCTTTAACGTACAAGTGAGACCTTAAGATGGTTATATATTCCCTATGGGTTGAGTTACTATTGATTAAGATAAGTGACAATAGGTATTTTCAAGACATACACCATGATATCTCATAGGTTTGAGATAATGTGTCCTCTTAGGTTATCCTAAGGATTTGTAATCATGAAATCTATGGTCATAATAATTCCTTTGGTGGAATTTGACATAAGCTCTTATGAGCTAGAATGTCTCAGTTGATTACATAATAAGAGGATTTAAGACTCAAGGATAGTAGAGTGATCTTAAGAGGATGATGACTATACCTCACTAGATTACAAACACTAGTTCATGAAGAGCTTACATACAATGCTTACTAAGTCACAAACACGAAAGATTGATTAAATTGGATTTAATCAATTTTTTCTCTATCTAATATCATAGGGTACAAGAATATTCTAGTTAACTCTCTAAAATGCTGAGTTAACTTCAAAATTGGATTCTAAGGGAGCTAGTATTTCCTTAGGGTCCTAGTGGTCCTTATTTGAGCTCACACTCCTTGGTAACATATTATTTTCAATGATTTATGAGTTTTTATTCATATGTGTTTGGTAAATATGCAAGGTTGCACAAGAGTTTATGAATGATTTTTTTTTTTGGATTGGGCTACTTAAAATTAATTGGAGATTAATAGGACTAACTAACTAATTAAGACCAAGTGGATTAGATTAAGTGATCCAAGCTTAAGATGGGCTTAATTCACCTATAAGAAAGTTTATAAACCCCTCAGGCATTTAGGGTTGGATACTCTTAGCCATTGTCTTCTAAAGAGAGAGCCCCAACCTTCATCCTTGCTGAGAGTTAACTCCATCATTTAGCTTGAATAATTCATGGGTTTGTATGCGTTTATTTCATCTTTTATAATCAGCGTAGTGTTAGGAGAGGGTACTTGAGGAGTAATTTCTAGAAGAATATTTTGTGTTTTTCTTTTCAAGATTTGTCAAAGATGGGATTGATATGCCTTCCAGACCTAGATAAAGTTTACTACAATAAAGTTACGGTAATAAAGAGCCAATGACACACAACATGCATCAACCATGAATAACTTTGTAGACATATTTTAGTTATTGTCTTATGAGTTGAAATTACTTCAATAGAAAAATACAAGTTCAAAGGGAGAAAAAGTTTTACTAATTGAGCTAGGAAACAAGATTAGTTTAGTTTTTCCTAATTAACAAGCTTGACAAAAAGAAAGGTCCATAGCAGAATTAAAATTAATATAAAAGTCTTCTATGTCACAAATAAAACATTTTGCTTTTATTGTTATTTTGACACGAACTAGTGGCAGGAGTGTAGGTAGAACTAACAAGAAATTGACTTGAATCAAGAAAACATGAGGACGATTTACATCTTATTGATGACAAATATTGTAGTGCTAATGTCTTGCTACAGACCATCTTTAAGTCTCTCATGAAGTAAGATACTCGTATTCTTGTCCTTGACAAGACAAAAATAAGGATGAAACTCAACAATCACATTATTATCTTTGGTCAATTATGATATACTCAATAGGTTTTTGGTAGTGTGAGGAATGTGTAAAATGTTGTTGAGATGAAGAGGTTTAGATTGTGCATTTAAGTCAATAACCTATATGAGACATAAATAAGTTTTGACCATTACCTATTATTAATTTGCCTTTGCCTTTGTAGTCGTTCTTGAGAGACAAGACATTGAGATATGAAGTAACATGAATTGTAGGACCACTGCCCATGTACCAAGAAGGATCATTCACAGTTTTTGGACTAATGAAGTATGCTTGAGAATTTTGATTTGGGTTGTTAGCCTAACAAGTTGTATAATTGTTGTTCTGACTAATGTTTGTACCAGTGATGTTAAGATCAAATTTGTGATAACATTTGATTGCTATGTGACCTAGTTTGCTTGGTGGTAACATTTTTAATCTTGAAATTCATGCTTTTGTGTGTTTTGGTTGTAATTTCTTTGGAAATTACCTTTGTTTTAACTGATGTTGTAGGTGTAGTCTTCCTTTGTTGCATAATTTGCAGAAATTGTCATATCGATGGAAATAACAGTATTTAACTACTCTAAACATAGTTCTTGGCTCTAGAGGAGGAATTTCACTTCTTAGAAGGAGGTGTTGTCACTCCTTAAGTTGATCTTCACTACTACATAATCATATTCTAATCCAAGACCTTCAAGAACATAGAGAGCCAAATTATCATCTAAAATAATTTTTCCAAAAGCTGAGAAAGTATCAAATATGTTTTACATCTTAAGAACATAGTCATTGATGTTAAGGAAACCTTTTCTTGCAAGATTGCAACATATAATAGAGTTGCATGGTTCTTACTTTGGATTTTAAGATGAAAAGCCTTTCTAGGATAGACCAAATATCAATAGAGTTGATGCAACAAAAACATGTCTAACATTGATTCAGAGATGGATGACAGTAACCAACTCATGAGAAATTGATAAAGACACAATCCAATTTTCATATATTCAAGGTTTGGAATTACCTGAATTGAATCTTCAATCTTAACTTCGATGGATCATAGTGGACAAATTTTGGTTCTAATGAGAAAACCATCAAGTTTGTGGGCTCTTACTACTGGAAGAATTTGAGATCTCTAAAAGCCATAGTTGTTCCTATCAAGCTTGATTGAAATAGGATTTAGGTTAGAAGAGAAAGGAATTGTAGTTGATACGAGTGCAATATCGTACTAGTTTCAATGGTTGATTGAGGATTCACAAAAGGAGAAGTTTTAATGGATGAGATTGAAGTAGGGACGGGATTGAGTTGATCGATTGCCATTTATGTTAGTCAAGAAAGCACTGATACCAAGTTATGATACGGAAATAGGATATAAAATTTAAAGGAAATAACTATGAAAGACTCTCATATTGTAAATGATAACTTTGAACTTTATTTCATATATAATACTAATTTAGATAGATAACAATCTTTAATAAAAAAAACTAAACAGTATAATAAACTTAGTTACTATACTTAACACGTATGCATAGTTGGATTTGACTCATTTCAAAATCTTGACATGTGAGAATTAAACAATTAGGGAATTGATATTCAAATACATCTTTCTTTTTCCAAATATGTTTTATGTTTCAAAAGAATTTAATATAAATTGATAACAATTGATTGTTGAAAAAATGGAGTAAAAAGGGTGTTTGCTTTACTCAATCAAAGATATGACATGATCAATATTTATAATTGAATTCCAGCAATTTTGAGAAATCTTACAATTTTAATCTTTTATTTTTTTATATGTGAGAATTAAAATCTCATATTGGAAAAAAAAGAATGAAGATTAGCTTTTGAGATAATATTTATAGTTGATTTGTCAAGGAAACAACTTTTCCTAAAAATAAAATCACAAGGGCAATGCAAACTACGGTTATATTTTTATAAACAAAAAGTTTCCATCTCATCAAATTAACATATATAGTAATCAACAAATTTGAACTCAAATTGATTTTTTAATCAAATATTTGAGATAACTTAGATTTCTTGTGAATACTTCAACTTAGGAATTTGAAAATATGAGAAATAATTCTTTCATAAAGTATATTAAAGAATTTAGGATTGGTGATACTAAAAATATGGAATAAATTAATATAATTTGATTAAGAAAAAAAATCACTTATTCAAACAGGCTCATACTTGAAGTGAAACTCCAAACTATTTTGACAGAATCCATCTCAATTATGTGACAACTCTGCTTCCAACCTAATTAGAGTATTGAAGATTAATATTATCGAGTAAAGCCTGCTATATATATGGGCTTCATCCTCAAATTAAAAGTGCTCAAGTTGAAAGAATGTTGGGAAAATTATGAGTTTTTGTCTAGAAAGCACATGCGATGCATGTGAAGGTGTGTATGTAGATAGGTGATGTTGATATATAAGATTAATGGAAGGGGATAAAGAATGTCTAGAAAGGTAATTAGTGAATGAATTATAATTTATTGGGTTTGAATTATTTATAAATAATTTTACATTGATTAAAATAATATATAAAATGATGTAGCATACCTATAATTTAATTAATCCATAAATAATAATTATATATATATATATATATATATATATATATATATATGTGGAATATATTATTATATATGATTATAGTGATAGCTAATATATGTAATATATTATTTTAATGTAAGATGATGTTTTAGGTTGCTTTAAATTCTTTATATTTTTTATAATTAAGTAATTAAGTTAGGTATGAAATCCATCTTAAAGGTCATATATTTGTTTTTAAAAATTTGAATTTGTTGTTCATCATTATTTGAAATATATTATTTAAATCGATATTTATTATTATGATTTTAAGACATTTTACTTGTAGAAAAATAGATAGAATATAAAATTTCAATGAACATATTTGTGTCATAATCTATATGTTTTATAATCAACCATTGTTGTAATGTATCATTTGAAACAATTAACTTAGTTGTCTTCTTGTAAAACTTTGGAGGAATCATTATTATAATGATCATTAACTACTTGTTTGTTTTTGCAATAGTTTGGGTCATATTCCTTTCCTTTTTTTCTCCTTCATAAAAGTAACACATATTTGAAAAGGTACTAAATAAAATAGAAAAACAACGTTTTAAAAAATATGTGCAAAACATTTTTATCTAAGTTAAGGGTATATTACCTTATATTGTTTTTTGAATATATATATATATATTGTTCATTTTTCTCTTAATGTTTTAAAAACTGCATAATTTGCATTGAAGAAATAAGTTTTATTATTTTAAAATTTAACTTAGAAAATGGTAATATTGATGAAACTTAACATTCATTTATAATGATACTAACATATACTTACCTCACTAATATAAAATTCTTCTCTTTCATATTTTTTTTTTTCCTGAAATGAATTGGTGGGAAGATAGATTTTGTTTATAAAATTTCAATTTAATTATTTGGAAATAAGCTATAGAATATATAGGATATTCGTGTTAAGAAAGTCGACATCCCATCGTCTTTTTTATGAGTTTTACCTAGCTAAGAATAGTATAAAGATTAATTTGTGTAATATTATCGATAAAGAGATACGTACCATAGTCAATTCAAACTCTAAAGATATAGCAATTGTATTATTGATTAATGTAAAAATATGAAATTAGAGTTATTATAAATTCATGATAAAAATGAATTAGTTTTTATAAGTTAAGAAAATAAACCATTGTTTCTTCTATTTTGTCAAAATATTTTTTACCATCATCCATAGAATTTGGCGGATTAACTTTGTATGTAGCACTCCATTATGGACTATAAAGTTGTAGCTTCAACTAAGATTATTTTGGTTAAATTAGTAATTGTAGTACACATTTAAAACTTAATATTTTGAATATTATATTTAAGATGTAATACCTTATTAGTGGTCATTGAGGATAAATGTCCTTTTATTGCATGGAAACCAATATGGAAATTGGAAATGTTAGAGTGAAGTATAAATATATAGAAAGATGTTTGTAATTTATTATGTTGAACATAGATGACATGGCGAGAGCATTAAGTAGATAAACTCACAACTAACAATATAATGAGAATTCAAACATTATTTATTATCAAATATTTTATAAGGAGAAAAAATGACACTATAAAAATGAAACTTCTTCTATTATTAAGATTATTATTTTTATAATATAAAGAATCTTATACATATATATTACAAAATTAAAAATGAAGAAAAAGACCTCCCAAAAAAATAGACTTGGTAAAGCTTGTTGAAATAGACTTTTTTTAATTTTTTTTTTTTTTAAATACACAAAGGGAAGATGAGATTTTGGATGGGAGAGGTGGTTTTAGATAATGGTGTTCAATAAACGGACCACATTACCTCTACCAATTTTGAGTTTTTCCAATAGGTTAGATAATGGTGTTTAGATTCTTAATTTTAATTTAAAATATATATATATATATATATATATATATATATGCACACTCCGGTATAGGAGAGGAGATGTATATGGTTTTTTATTCGGGGTAGAGTCCTCAACATGATTTTCTTACGGCTCTTGCAATGATTTCTCAGCTTCTATTTTAAAAGTGATGCTTTTGGAGTTCACCGTACTTCCTACTTATCAAATAACTTCCACCGATATAGAGCACAACAAATTTTTAGAATATTGAAAAAAAAAAAAAATTTCTTATATACACCGTACTTCACTATCTATGGTGGTCCAAGAGTGCAGCTTGTTTGTGATTTTTGGGATGAATGCAGTTGACATAAGAGTCCAGCTTTAATGTAGCTGAGACATCCTAGTGTGGAGGCTAGATAACAGAAGGTCGCACTTCTGCATGGCTGCATGGCCATCTTCTTAGAGATTCTTCAAGACAACATGGCTCCAGAACAAGCTGCATTTGCAGTTTCCCAAAAGAATGCATGGCCACTTCAGTGCGTGCTAAGAACTTGTATGAGGGACCCTTAGATGATATCTGCATTGAAGTGTAGGAGCTCCAGTTTGGTTTGTTGATTGGAATGCACTATCTAATGCCCATGTTCTTGAATTTCTACCACTATTGGAGAAATGTTTTGCGGATGTCAACATAAGTGATGATGTTAACTTGAAACAGAAGTGGGTTCTTGTCATCCAGAAGCTGTTGATAAACTGGTCTGAAGATGCGTGCAAAAGGATTGGAGCAAATGCTTAAGTGGTCGCAAGAGATAAAAGAGCATTATGGCTACTCTCAATATGAGGCTCAAAAGTTCCCAAAGCTGGAGTATTGCTACTTTCCTCTTGTTGGAAGCATTATGCCATGCAGCTGCACTTGGAGGATAAAAACTTTTCTCAGCAATACAAAGACTTGTTGGACCACGGATAGCAGAATTGGAGAGCTCACACTCTTCCCTGAAGCTGCAATCAACAACACCTTGGCATCCTGGGACCCACTCTTGCATGGTTTACATGGCCACTTTTGGTGTGCCATTTTCAAGCACACGTGTGCCTTTGCCAATTGTGCAGATTCTTGGTTTTATACTGCACCTTCTTTCATGCTTTAAAATTGATTTTACACCCTATTTTCAATAAATTTATCTCCACATAACTTTTTCTTTTAAAATTCTTCTTTAATATTTCTTTTAGAATAATAAAATCCCGATTTTAATAAATTATTTGTTGCCAAATTTCCTTCTAGCATGCATTCTTTTATTTTTCTTGATTTTTAAATAATTTCTTAATTTTATGATTTTCTCAATTTTTAATAAACATGAATAAATTCTATAATTCTACGGTAATTGAATTTTCTCCAAATTCCTATGATCCTTCTCCTCATCAGCAAAATGGAATTTATAGAATTAATTCATACAAAAATAAATTGGGCATTAGTGGAGCCCAACATCTCTAATTTTTTTTATTGGATATTGATTGATTTTGCTCGGTTCTATGACATGCATGAGATATTTTATGCTTGCTATTATACACTAACCTAATTTCTCATGAAGCACTTAGTTAGCTGCTCAAGTACGCCTTTTATTCATTCTCATATGTTTGATTATATGTCTATCCATATCTTGATTATTGTATATTGTATTTATTGCTCGATATCCATAGATTAACCATTTCCTTAACTTATTATTAGTGACCTGATTTTAGGGTTTAAAGGGGTGTTACGACTTACCACCGTATCTTTCCTATATATAACATGATCCCCGAATCTATACTTTGTTTTTCATAGACCTGTTTTTCTTTTCTAAGAGTCATACTTAGGGTTTTCTTTCTTATTTTGTTTTTTCTATAAAAAATAAAACAAAAATAAGTGGTTACTCCAAATCTTTTCTAAAAATTATTTTTTTCACAATAAAAAACTAGTCTCACTATCAAATGGAACACACGTGAAAAATGTTAGTCCACAAATAATTATTCTCGATAATTAATTATTATAATTAAAATAAATGATAATTATGATAATCAATAAGATAATTATCTCTAGAAAATCAAGAGATAATATGAAAATAAAAATTTCAAGGAGACAATTTGAAGATCAAAGAAAATTTAGAGAGTTCTTGAAGAAATTTTTGGAAAACTTAAGATTTCTTGTATACTTCAAGAAAATTTGAAGATTTCTTCAAGAATCAAAGATGATTCAGATTTTTCTTTAAGAATCGAAGAAGAATTGAATATTTTTTGAGGAAAAGAAGATTTGAAGATTACTTTTTATCAGAAAACTTTGTATATGATGAAATCCTTTTTGATCCAAAATCAAGTACTAAATTATTAAATGGTGTTTTTGTCATTGTTATTGGAAATTATTTCCCTCAAATTATAAAATTACTATTTTTCCATAGTTTCTTTATTTGGGAACATTTGGGTGTACAATTGTCATTATGTTGTAATTATGAAATTGCCTAACAACAATTTATTAACTTAGGTCAAAATTGGGAACCTAAATCCAATCTTTTAAATCATGTAAGTTATGTTACCACAATTATGGTTCATTACCCCAACCTATAATATATTCTTATTAATAGTTTACCTTGATTTTATAGTATTTTAATTTAATAAAAGCACAACATCAGAATTTCCAAATTTTTAATTATATTATTATTATTAGATTTTGTTAGATTTTTTTTAAAAAAAAAGTACGAGAAAAAGGAAAAGAAAATGTAAAGAAATATTTGGCTTCATTTTATTTTGTTAACTTAAAAAATAAGTTTAACAAACTTTGATGAAAAAACAAATTTATTTTTTTAGAATTTGCTTTGAAAACAAGTTTTTACTAGAATAACTTTTAAAGTGTTTTAAGTTGTTGGTTTTTTTTCTTTTTTTGTTTATAGTTTTTGAGCAATAATTAAAAATAAAAAATATTTTGAATTTTTTTTTTTATCATACATAGGTTTATAATATATTTATATAGAATAAGCGTATTTAATATTTGTGTTCAATTTTGACATTTTTTTTTAGTATCCATCTAAAAGTCTATTTTTTTGAGAATTGTTTTTTAAAACGTGGGTGAAGATGCCCTTAAATTCTCTTATTTGTTATGGGATAAAAAATACCATAAAAATCAAATTTGATTATACTTTGTATATTTTAAATTCTTGTTTCTTACATGAACGAGAAAATAAGAGAAATAAATTTTAAAAATCATTTTTTAGTTCTTTATCCTTTTTTCCTTGAGAAGACGAAGAAGAGGCAAAAGAATAGTATTGGATGGTTGATGGCCAGTCCATGTACAAAAAGTAGACACCTCTATATGCAAGTGGAGTCAAGGCTCCTCTGGAGTGTGGACTAGGGCACCGTGATGGTCGGCACTCTTCACTGCACAAGGCTTGACCTGAGACTAGGTCTTTTGCCCCTTCTTGACTGGCTTAACCCACTTCTCCAAAAGAGGTTGAGGGGTTCTTTTCATTGTAGGGACCACAACACCAGGGTTACCCAACAATTACTTTATTCTTTCTTCATTCTCCCTACATTTCTCCACCTGCATTATGACACATATGCAAATGTTGTTGAATTGTTTGGTCGATGGTCAGTCAGAAAATAACTCTCTGGAATTAAAATTTGGATGGGAGTTAGGAAAGTCTTGCTTCTTTGATGAGTATCCAATGGTTCAAGCATGGCATCCAGAAAATTTAAACCTTCATGCATATAGGTTTGGAACTTACTTCTTCAGAAAATGTATGATTCTCCAACAATCCCTAATTTCACACCCATAAATTCGCCAATCCATTTACAAAAGGTAGACACCTCTATATGCAAGTGGAGTTAAGTCTCCTGTGGAACGTGGACTAGGGCACCGTAGGCCGCACTCTTCTGCTGCATGAGGCTTGACCCGAGGCTAGCCCTTTTGCCCCTTTTGGAAAACTGCACTGTAGGTGCTCTCTCTTGACCGGCCTAACCCACTTCTCCGAACGAGGTTGAGGGTTTTCTTATCATTTTAGGGAGCCCCATATTCAAAAGCTGTTGAATTGTTTTGAGTATGTCCAACGGAAGACAGTTGTTGCAACAGCTGTGGTCATAATCCATGTATCAAACTTTGTGTTTGGTATAGGGTCATGCAGAAAAAGAACAGTTTTTTTTATAAAAAAAAAAAAAACGAGAGTGATTGATAAGATGTTTTAAAAAATAGTTTTTAAAAACAAAATAACAAAAAACTTGCCATCCTTCCATTACTTTCCATTCTGCTATTAGCTTCAGGTCCTACTGTGGAAAAGTTTGCTCAATGTGTCTCAATTCCGAGATTCTTGTCCCAGTACCCACGGCCTTTTACACCTCAAACACTTCTTTCAGTGCTATTCTGCAGTCTTCTGCCCATAACCTCAGGTACCCCAAGCCTGAGTTTTCAAAGACAATAGAGAATCTTGTTTTTGAAAATTGTAACTTAAAAACAATTACCAAACATATAAAAATATTTTAAATTTGTTTTCTATTTTTTAAAACTAAAAACTGTTTTAAAAAACTCCGTCAAACAAGCTTTAAATCTTCATGTATATAGGATTGAACTTACTTCTTCAGAAAATGTAGAAGTTTGTTTGACTGTGTGATTTAAAAACAGTTTTTTACTTTTAAAAATATAAAATTGTTTTTAAAAATTTATTACATTGTTTTTTCATTGTTTACTAGAAACAATTTTTTAAAACAAAGTAAAATAGAGAACAATCTTTAGAGAACAAGAGTTGTTGCCACTAGTTTTTAAAAATAAAAGGAAAACATTGACCCATTTGACCATATTTTCTTAAACTTGTTTTTAAAAACTATTTTTTATTCTTGAACTTAAAAACAGTTTTTAAAAAGAAGTTTAAGAAAACATGACCAAATGGGTCCTAAATCTTCGTGAATATATGATTCTCTAACAATCCCTAATTTCACACCCATAAATTCATTATTCCACTCCTATAATTTGTATCATGCTCCCATACTATATTATTCTTCTCTAATAATCCCTAACTCTGCTTTATTCCACTCTAATAATTCCCTTATTCACTGCATGAGACTTGACTCGAGACTAGGTCTTTTGCCCCTTCTTGACCGGCTTAACCCACTTCTCCAAAAGAGGTTGAGGGTGTTCTTCTCATTGTAGGGTCCACAACACCGGGTTACCCAACAATTACTTTGTTCTTTCTTCATTCTTCCTACATTCTCCAATTGCATTATGACACATTCAAATGTTGTTGAATTGTTCTGAGTAAATATGTCCAACGAGAGACAGTAGCAGCAACTCTAGTCATAGTCCATGCATTCGATGATGTGTAGGAAGTATCAAACTTTCGATTTGGTCAATGGTCATGCAGAAAATTATTCTCTCGAATTATAATTTGGATGGGAGTTAGAAAAGTCTGGCTTCTTTGATGATTATCCAATGGTTCAATCATGGCATTCAAAAAATGTAAATCTTCATGTTTATAGGTTTGGAACTTACTTCTAGAAAATGTAAGACTTCATGTATATATGATTCTCCAATAATCCTTAATTTCACACCCATAAATTCGTTATTCCACTGCGATAATTTGTATCATGCTTCCATATAATACTATTCTTCTCTAATAATTCCTAATTCTGCTTTATTCCACTCTAATATATATATATATATATGTCTTAATTTTACTTTCAATGGAAAAGTTATAAATCCTTTATTCTATTAATTTGTACCATGATCTAATTGTTTTATGTCCTTAGTCACATTGCTTCATTTTTTTTTTCCCAATTATAAGATATGGTGGACTTTAGGATTTTAATTGAGCTAAAATATTTTTATTAGATTATTAAAATCTGGACAAACGCTCAAACCTAATGCTCAAGTGCTCATACTTGGCACTTAAGCGCTTTGAGAGCACTCAAGAAGGGGAAGCTTGAGTGTTTGAAGCATATTTTTCCAAATTTGAATTCTCGATTTTGTTTTAAGAATTGGTTTTTGGAAACTTCAATTACATATCTATCCACTAGGGTTTCATCCCTATATAAATATTATGCCTAAAAATTGTTTTCGTTATTGATGCAAATTTGAAAAAGAGATTATTAGCCTTTACTACATTCTCACACTCTTAGGTTTTTATAGTTCTCATTCTTTGGGTTCGTGAGAAAAATATGTATCCTTTTAGGTATTGAGATAGTCTATTGGTTGCACATGCATGCTGCGTTGCAAACTTGAAAACTAGTATATGTATTGGTGAATAAAACTTAGGGATAATATATATCCACTACGTAAATTTGTATATTTTTCTTTTACGATCTTTAATCCTGTTATTTTTATATCTATATGATCTTTGAAAGACTTCGTAGATGCTTTTCCACATAAAAATTGTTGATTTCTCTTCTTTCTTTCTAATTATTGACAAAGAATTAAAAACAAAAATTTGTAGCAAAAAAGTTATTAGATATTCACCCCTCTTTATGTTTCATAATCAAAATGTATAAACTTTTAACATGTTATTCAATTAATTTATAAAACGTGGATAAATTTTTTTGAGTATAATTAAGATAGAGAATTCCAAGCACAATTAAGGTTGATGGATTTAGTATGAGTTAAAGAGGAATTAAAAATAAAAAATTTCATTAAAAAGAAGTTAATACATATTCACTCCTTTTAAGAAGAGAAGATAATACTATTGTGTAGCTTTTCTTTGGAGATTTCTTTAAGACGAGAAAAAGATTTGAAGATTTCTCGAGGAAAAGAAGATTTGAAGATTCCTTTTTATTGAAAAACTTTATAATTTATCGTTTGTTGATGAAATCATCTTTGATTCAAAATTAAGTACTAAATTACTTAAAATGGTGTTCTTGTCTTTATAAGATTAATTAGAGGGTATATCGGAAAATATTTTCTGAAAATTATTAATTTACAAATTTTTCTTTCTTTTATTTGAGAACATTTGGGTGGACAATTGTGATTATGTTGTAATTATGAACTTGCCTAACAACAATTATGGTGAAGACGCAAATAAATCCGTGACGTTCATTTTCTTTGTGTGATGTGGGTTCACCTAATGAATTATTGTCCTTTGAAGAAAATTAGTGTCCATTAAAGTTAGCTTCTTTTTCACGGCAAGTGAAGGAATGAAATAAAAAAAAAAAAATCAGAAGAAGTTAAAATTAAAAAGTATAGATGGGTCTCCTTGTTCTTTTCTTTCCCAACAATTTCATGTGGACGGATGGAGTTTTCTTGTATGAAGAGAAAGCAACATAAATAAATAAATAGTAATAATAGAAAGTGAAGGATGATAGAAAAAACGTTTTATAGATATATAATATAATATAAAAAGTAAATGAGGGTCTAGTCAATGCGATTATTAAAAGAGAAAGAAACCAATGGAAATCAGGAAGCAAAAAGTAATGAAAATAATGGGATTGGTGGTGATTGAATTAGTATGGCTGAATAACGTTATAAATGTATAATTTGTATATTATTAAAATTAAAATTAATTATAAAAAATTTAAAATATATATGAATAAATTAAAAATCAATAATATCATTTTATATTTTTGATATTATTAAATTAAATCATAAGGACAAAGGTATTTTAATTTAATAAATGCACAATACTAGAATTTCTAATTTTCAATTATATTATTATTATTATTATTATTATTATTATATTTGGTCAGAATTTTAAAAAAAAATTACAAGAAAAAGAAAAAGAAAATGTAAAGAAATCTTAGGCTCTATTTGGAAAGTATTTTTAAAGAGAAAACAAAATTTTAACTTAAAAATTGAGTTTAACAAACTTTTGATGAAAAAACAAGTTTATTTTTTAGAATTTGCTCCGAAACAAGTTTTTTCTAGAATAATTTTTAAAGTGTTTTAAGTTGTTGTTTTTTATTTAATAGTTTTTGAGAAATAATTAAAAAATAAAAATTATTTTGATTTTTTTTATTATACATAGGTATATAATATATTTATAGAGAATAAGCCTAGAAGATTGTATTTAATATTTGTGTTCAATTTTGAAAAAACTTTTTAATACAGTTTTAAAAATCTGTTTTTTGAGAATTATTTTTTAAAACATGGGTGAAGAGGCCTTTAAATTCTCTTATTTGTTATGGGATAAAAAATACCATAGAAAATCAAATTTGATAAAAATTTATATATTTTTTTTGCTTATTTATCCTTTTTCCTTGAAAAGACGAAGAGGCAAAATAATTGTATTGGATAGTGGATGACCAATCCATTTACAAAATGTAGACAGCTCTACATGCAAGTGGAATTAAGTCTCCTATGGAATATGGACTAGGGCACCATGGGTTTAGTTTGAGCACACTCATGATTGAGTTGTAATTATATAAAAGTTGTTAAAGTAATTTATTAAATTATTAAATAGGTTTCAATCTTTTAAAAAATGAGTGGCACCGAAAGTGAGACTACCAAGCCAAATAACCAATGCTTTTAAAGATTGACACTTTAGATGAGACTCCACTTAAGTCTTTTTCCACCTCCTTGATCCACTTCTTCCAAGATGTTTGTTGCCCACCACCTAGTCTCCCTTCTTTAACATCTGCTCTTACAAACCTCATCATCTCCTTCAACCATTATCAACTATCTTTTCTTCTTACTTTCTCATAGCAAAGATGCATTTTTTTTCATCTTATGTTTTAGTGTGTTTTTGGGTGCATTGCTTTGCACCCATGGTGTTGTCCATCAATTTAGTTGATGAGTTTGCTCTTATTGCCTTGAAAGCCCATATTACATATGATTCCCAAGGTATTTTGGCAACAAATTGGTCTACCAAAAGCCCCCACTGTAGTTGGATTGGAATTTCTTGCAACGCTCCTCAACAAAGTGTTTCTGCAATCAACCTTTCTAACATGGGTCTTGAAGGAACTATTGCGCCACAAGTCGGCAACCTCTCCTTTCTTGTTTCCCTTGATCTTAGTGATAACTACTTTCATGGATCTCTTCCTAAGGATATTGGTAAGATTCTCATAAATTTTGTCTACTTTATGAGTCAATACTCATGTTTTCTTGTGTTTCCTGCTTCAATATTTAATATCAATAAAGGCAATTCATATTTGGTTCCTAAAATTTAAGAGAAATGCAAGTAAAAATTTAATATCAATAAAGGCAATTCATGTTTGGTTCCTAAAATTTAAGAGAAAATGAGTAAAAAAATAAAGAGGAAAAGTAAAATAAAATAAAAATATTTTTAAATAAATAAATTATTTTATATCTTGTTTTAAACTCATTTAATTTATTTTAACTATTTTATATAAAGATTAAATAATTTAAAAATACAAAAATTTCAATTGATTTTCATTATAAATAATTTTCTTCTCCAATCTTGCGCATGGTTGAGATTATGATCATTTTGGTCTTTCAAAGGTGATGAAAGGAAAACAATTAAGTTGTGATAAAGATAGTTGAGTAATTGATAAATTATAGTTTCAAAAATAATAATTAAATATTTGATCAATTGGATTGTTAAATTATTGTGATCAATCATAATATCAAAAATAAGAATGATAAAAAGTTTAATTTATTCTCTTTATTTTGATATGAAATTCATTTTAATTAATAAGTTATTATAGATATAAAATAATTTCATATATATATATATATATATATATATATATATAGATACACATAACTTAATTTAATTTAATATAATATATTTAAAGCTATAATATAATATAATATTTACTTGTGACAAACAACAGTAGATATTTTTGTTGTTAATATTCCTAACAAAAAATAAAATTAATGCATTAATTAGCTAATTATATTCTATACTCAATATTTGTGTTAAGTGTACAGTTAATTTTACAAATTATTTGATAATATATTATAGAGTAAGAAACATTATTGTACACAATTCAAATCATCATATAGGTTACAAATTGTATTCAATCAAACCAACCATCAATATGTGATTCATGATATGTTTTTCTCTATATTAGTGAGATTCATGACAAGTTTTCCTCAATATTAGTGGCTCTTTCAAATATTATCATTATGTTTGATTCCAAAAAAGTATTTAAAAAATATAAAGAAAATAATTTTTTTATATTTAATTTTACTATGAAAACTATATAAAAATTCAAATATAATTAAAATAAATTAAAACTTATCTATTTTAAAATTATTTAAACTTTATATAGAAGAGTTAAAGTAAGTGAATATTTTTAAATTATTTAATCTTTATATGGAAGAGTTAAAACAAGTAAATGTGTTTGAAATAACATTTAAATAATCTATTGACTTCAAATCTATTTTCTATTTTTCTTTGCTTTTGTTTTATTTTTTATATTTTTTCTTTTTATTTTATTTCACTCGCATTTTCTTCCAATAAGGCAAAACCTTTGGCTATATTTGATTCCCAAAAAATACGAAGGAAAACAAAAATAAAGAGGAAACTTAAAAGAAAAAAGTGAAAGAAAATTATATAAAAAAAAAAAATTTAAAGTTAATAAATTAATTTTATATATTGTTTCAAATTCATTTAAAATTTAAAAAATAGATTTAAAGTAAATAAATTGATTTTATTTGTTTCTTCAAATTCATTTACATATTTTAATCTTTCTATATAAGAAATTAATAATTTAAAAATGAATAAAAATTAATTAAATTTAAGTATATTTTATTATGGTCTTTATTTTCTATAGTAAAATCAATCATGAGAAACTAATTTTCCTTGAATATTTCTTTCTTTCTTTTATTCTTGTATGGAACCAAACATAGTCTATATGTTGATGATAATAATATTTCAAATCTTTTTTTTTTTTTTAAATGTTAGGTAAGTGCAAGGAGCTTCAACAGCTGAATTTATTTAATAATAAATTGGTTGGAGGCATTCCAGAAGCCATTTGTAATTTATCAAAACTTGAAGAGCTATATCTTGGGAATAATCAGTTGATTGGTGAAATTCCAAAGAAAATGAATCATCTTCAGAATCTGAAGGTATTGTCATTCCCAATGAACAACTTAACAGGTTCCATACCGGCCACCATTTTCAACATATCTTCTTTGCTCAATATTAGTCTCTCCAATAATAACCTCTCTGGGAGTCTTCCCATGGATATGTGCTACGCCAATCCAAAGCTCAAGGAGCTTAATCTTTCATCAAATCATTTGAGTGGAAAGATCCCCACTGGTTTAGGCCAATGTATACAGCTTCAAGTAATTTCCTTAGCATATAATGATTTCACGGGAAGCATACCAAGTGGAATCGATAACTTGGTGGAGCTTCAGAGATTGTCTCTACAGAATAACAGCTTCACAGGTACACTTTTTCTTTCATCTATTTTTTTTTTCCTTTTTATTCTCTCACTTTCCCTCAAGCTTTTAAAGATATAAGCAAAGCGTTATTGTTTGCCGAAATTTTCAATGTCTCTTCATTGCAAGTGATTGCTTTCACTGATAATAGCCTTTCTGGGAGTCTTCCAAAGGATATCTGTAAACATCTTCCCAATCTCCAAGGGCTCTCTCTTTCTCAGAATCATCTCAGTGGTCAACTTCCTACAACTCTATCCTTATGTGGAGAGCTCCTGTTCCTGTCACTATCATTCAATAAATTCAGAGGAAGCATACCAAAAGAAATTGGCAACTTATCAAAGCTTGAAGAGATCTATCTAGGCACAAATAGCCTCATAGGTTCCATTCCAACTTCATTTGGTAATTTGAAGGCCTTAAAATTTCTTAATTTGGGGATAAACAATCTTACGGGGACGGTACCAGAAGCTATTTTTAACATCTCTAAACTACAGTCCCTTGCGATGGTGAAAAATCACCTTTCAGGCAGTCTCCCATCAAGTATTGGCACCTGGCTCCCGGATCTTGAAGGGCTTTTTATAGCAGGCAATGAATTCAGTGGAATAATTCCAATGTCTATTTCAAATATGTCAAAACTTACCGTGCTAGGTTTATCAGCTAACTCCTTCACTGGTAATGTGCCAAAAGATCTCGGTAACCTGACAAAGCTTAAAGTTCTCGACCTTGCAGGCAATCAATTGACTGATGAACACGTAGCCTCTGAGGTTGGTTTTCTTACTTCTTTGACAAATTGCAAATTTTTGAAAAATTTGTGGATAGGAAATATTCCTTTCAAAGGTACTCTTCCAAATTCACTAGGGAATCTTCCCATTGCTCTTGAAAGTTTTATTGCATCAGCCTGCCAATTCAGAGGAACCATTCCCACAGGAATTGGTAATTTGACCAATTTGATACGGCTGGACTTGGGAGCTAATGACTTGACAGGGTCAATTCCAACTACATTGGGACAGCTACAGAAGCTTCAGTGGTTGTACATTGCTGGAAATAGAATACGAGGATCCATTCCAAATGATCTTTGTCATTTGAAGGACTTGGGATACTTGTTTTTGAGTTCTAACAAACTGTCTGGATCAATCCCAAGTTGTTTTGGAGATCTTCTTGCGCTACAAGAACTCTTTCTTGACTCCAATGTGTTAGCTTTCAACATTCCTACATCCTTGTGGAGCCTTAGAGATCTATTGGCCCTTAACTTGTCTTCAAATTTCCTAACTGGTAATCTACCTCCCGAAGTTGGAAACATGAAGTCCATTACAACATTGGACCTGTCAAAGAACCTAGTTTCAGGTTACATTCCAAGCAAGATGGGAAAACTACAAAGTTTGATTACACTCTCCTTGTCCCAAAACAGACTACAAGGCCCAATACCTATAGAATTTGGTGATTTGGTAAGCTTAGAATCCTTGGATCTATCCCAGAACAATTTATCCGGAACCATTCCCAAGTCATTGGAGGCCCTTATTTATCTCAAGTATCTAAATGTTTCTTTGAATAAACTACAAGGAGAAATTCCGAATGGAGGACCTTTCATAAATTTCACTGCTGAATCGTTCATGTTCAATGAAGCCTTATGTGGAGCACCTCATTTTCAAGTCATGGCATGTGATAAAAACAACCGCACTCAATCATGGAAGACAAAGTCATTCATCTTAAAATATATTCTATTACCAGTCGGATCAATAGTAACTTTAGTGGTTTTCATTGTTCTGTGGATACGTAGACGAGATAACATGGAAATACCAACTCCAATTGATTCATGGCTCCCTGGAACACATGAAAAGATTTCACACCAGCAGCTTCTTTATGCAACAAACGACTTTGGTGAAGACAATTTGATTGGGAAAGGAAGCCAGGGCATGGTATATAAAGGGGTATTATCTAATGGCTTGACTGTTGCTATAAAGGTTTTCAATTTAGAATTCCAAGGAGCCTTGAGGAGTTTCGATTCAGAATGTGAAGTGATGCAAGGGATTCGCCACCGAAATCTTGTCAGGATAATTACCTGTTGCTCAAACCTCGATTTCAAAGCGTTGGTGCTCGAATATATGCCTAATGGAAGTCTTGAGAAGTGGCTGTATTCCCACAACTATTTTTTGGATCTCATCCAAAGATTAAACATTATGATAGATGTAGCATCAGCATTAGAGTACCTTCATCATGATTGTTCGAGCCTTGTGGTGCATTGTGACTTGAAGCCCAGTAATGTTTTGTTAGATGACGATATGGTTGCTCATGTGGCCGATTTTGGGATCGCAAAACTCTTGACTAAAACAGAGTCTATGCAGCAAACAAAGACCTTAGGCACAATAGGCTATATGGCACCAGGTAAAGTTCCTTGCTACTTATATTCCTATTTACTACAATTTTTTTTTAATATCTACCTTATTTTATTTTTATTTCTTCGAATTTATGACCAAAATTAACGCCACGCACAAGCAGAGCATGGCTCAGATGGGATAGTATCCACAAAGAGCGATGTTTATAGCTATGGGATCTTGTTGATGGAAGTATTTTCAAGGAAGAAGCCTATGGATGAAA
The DNA here is from genome assembly GCF_030704535.1 of Vitis vinifera. Classification (NCBI taxonomy): domain Eukaryota; kingdom Viridiplantae; phylum Streptophyta; class Magnoliopsida; order Vitales; family Vitaceae; genus Vitis; species Vitis vinifera. The sequence continues at coordinate 13,669,211 of NC_081814.1, forward strand.
TGTTCACTGGGGGTCTAACCTTGAAGACTTGGGTAGAGTCATTATCCAATTCAGTGATACAGGTTGTTGATGCCAATCTATTGAGAAGAGAGGATGAAGACCTTGCCACAAAGCTAAGTTGTTTGTCCTCCATTATGGCTTTAGCTTTGGCATGTACAACCAATTCACCTGAGAAGAGGCTCAACATGAAAGACGCGGTAGTTGAACTCAAGAAGAGCAAAATGAAACTGTTGATGTAAGGATTATTTCAAAAGATGGGATGGAACTTAACAACATCAAATTGTTACACAACAGTTGTTGTCAATAGTTCAAAGGAAGCCAAAAGTGGGAAGTCGAAGTTGGTTAAGAGTACACAAAGCAATATCCCAGGCACTATTAAGTATATGTCATGGGTCTAGATGTTTAATTTCTTTGGTATTTTCCACATGACAACCAAATGTGAAAAAATCATTTGTCTTAGCATTCTTTTTTCTTTAATGCTTTTTGAGAACCAAACATAAGCTAAGGGATTTGTGGTGATAGATTATCTTAGAATAATTTTCAGATGATTGAATGACCATGAAAATCATGGTATTAGTCTTGAGTAATATCTTCAATAGAAACCTAGTTTCCAAATACATGTAGTTTTAATGAGATATGTGTGTTAAAGCTTGTTGTGTGCTCAAGTAATTTAGCATATCGATTTCCTCTTCTTGCCTTGATAGTCCATCTAACCCATGGCTCTAAGGGCATTTTGGGTAAACTTGAGAGAACTACCTCAATTCTTATCCTATTATTGATATGATTTATGATTTATACAAGACTTGAAAAACTTGAAACTTTTATCAAACATGTGATGATTAACCTCAAATATAACAATGAGAGGAACCATTAAAATATTATTTTAACAATTTTATTAAAAATGCGGTGGAAAACCAAAATTTGAAGAACCTAATTATTTTAGATAGACTTGGAAAATAACTATTTATGGAAGAAATATACAATTTTAGTTGACATACATTTAATTTGTACATGGAACTAGTTTTCCCTAAATATAAAATGAAAACATAATTGTATGTTAACTTGAGTAAATTCTTCACAATTTCATTGAATTTTTAGAAACAATTAAGACATTGAAAAAAAGAAAAGAAAGTATTAACTAAAATCTAATCATTCAAACAAATTCATATTCAAAATGGACCTCCAAGTTGTTAATGAATCAGCAACTTAAAAACATAATACCTAAATAAAAATATGAATAGTAATTACAAATTATGTACAGACCCAAACTAGACTTGAATATAGAATTGTATGCCATGAAGATGAATTTGGAGCAAGAAAACTGGATTATGGAAAATGATTTTTTTCATTACTCAAATTTCAGATAAGCAACAAATCAAATCCTTGAAAATATGACTGCAATCATATTTTTAATCTTTCCACAATTTCAAAAATTGATGGAAAAAGAAAGGAAATAAGATACAATTTGGAAATTTTTTCTTTTGTAAAATTCCATATTTTATTATATCAATAGTTGGATTTTATGTATATATTGGGATATATTAAAAAATATCAATTTTCACAGGTATATGTTGGTAGGAACCCTGGATCTCTCCATTCCCATACCCTGAATTGTATAGGTACATGCAAAACTACCCTAGGCCTCTAGATCTTATGCAACGGAAGCAAAAAAACATATTTTTACAATTCTAGGATTAAGAGGAAAACCATTAGAAAACTTTACCTTTTATTTGGATGTTCCCAAATCAATTCTACTTGGAGAAGATGAAGAACAATGAATTTAGAAGTCTCATACATTTAAGATCTTCCACCCGATGACTCGAATCACGATCTTGACACTCCAAAGTGTGGAAAATGATGATCTCTTGCCTCTCACTATCTCTCTCTTTCTTTGGAGGTGGAAGACAAAGTCTCTCTAAAAGTCGTGGAAACCCTAGCCTCTATCAGTATTTATAGGGTTCTCTTACTAGGCTTAAGTGACTTGAGTCCACCAAGGCTTAGGTCACTTAATCAGCCTAAAATGGATCCTAATTGATTAATTAACCACATAAGGTTGTCTAATTAATCAATTAACCCAATTCAGAAAACTTGTTTACTATCCTTTGTGCAACCTTGTGTAATTACCAAAACACCCTTATGCACAAAAATGAACCAAGAGTCAATTCATTTCCCATAAACCGTGTTATCATGGTATATGAGTTCAGAGTGGGGACTATTAGAACCCAGAGGAGTACTGGCTCCCTCATAATTCAATTATAAAGTTGATTCAATATTCCACTAAATAAAATCAATTGCACTTTAGTATCCTATGTAAATAACAATGAGATGAAACTTGGGGTTTGTGACCTACTATCCACTACATGTAGACTCCCTATGAACTAGTGTTTATAATTTAACAAGATAGTGCTATCACCTATTAAGATTACCTTTCCAATCCTTGAGTTACGGATCCTACTTATTATGTGATCAATTGACATACTCTACCTCTTAGAAGCATAAGTCAAATTACCCCTAAAGGAAATGCTATGACCATAGTCTTCTAGATCACATATCTTTTGGATCACCCAAGGGGACACACTGTCTTAATTCATGAGATATCATGGAACCTCTATTGAGAATACCTATGTCACCAGCCTCTATTAACAGTGACCCAATCCATAGGAATATATGACACTTTAGGGTCTCACCCATAGGTCTAAGCCGAATGTTAACTTTGGCACAAACTCAATATCTTTTCAAGGTTGAGAGTCCATGCAGTATAGTAGCTTGGTCAATCATAACGATTGATAGTTTTGTGTTATGATTCGCCATAGGTCTTGTCCAATGCGCATCACATGCTACACTCACCATGGGAAAACCATTCTAACAACTAAAACAAGTCACCCCTCTAATTAAGAGGTAGAGTGCACTACAGTCTCAAATGGATAGCCCAAATCCATGAACCAACTGTGGACAACTTATCACTCTACAAGAAACTCATGACTTGAATCTTTTGTGCAACTCTTAACGCACCCAAGTCATGTACAATGTAAGTGATGTGGAGTGTATATACTCAAATAACCAATTAATACAAATGAGATATTTAAGGGAAACCAAAAAACATAAATAAATAAATTTATAAATGAATCTTAATTTGTTACATCATGTCATGCTTTCCAAGGTTCAATCCCAACAATTGCTAGTTGAAGTCATTAGTTGCTTTAACCTACAAGTGAAACCCTAAGATGGTTATACATTCCTTATGGATTGAGTTGCTATTGATTAAGACAAGTGACAAAGGGTATTTTCAAGATATGCACCATGATATCTCAAACATTTGAAATAGTGTGTCCTCTTGGGTAATTTTAAGGATTTGTGATCATGAAATCTATAATTATAACAATTCTTTAAGTGGAATTTGATATATGCTCTTATAAGTAATAATGTCTTAGTTGATTACATAATAAGAGGATTTGAGACTCAAGGATGGTAGAGTGATCTTAAGAGGATGATGACTATACCTCATTAGATTGCATAATAAGAGGATGATCTTAAGAGGATGATTTTTCATAGCTCCCAATCTCCAAATCGAAATCTCTCCTTTTATGCTCTTATTATCTTCTTTTGTACGAAACACAATTTGCCAAAAAAAAAAAGAAAATTAAAAAATAAAAAAGATAATAAAGCACAAAAAAGAGGGATAAGGTATTGATTTTATAATTGATTTTGTTTTCCTCATGTTGTACACCATGTGTGTATAATGTAAATGCCGTTTGTCTTTTTATCCTCTAAAGATAAAGAATATCATTTAACCTTTGATTAAAATGAATGTCTGCAATAGCAAGAAAATCTTTACAACACTCAACAAAAATTCTTCATTAAAAAGGAATAGAAGTTCTTCATTTCATGAAATCACATCATAATGAAATGATAAACTTGTACCAATGACACAAGGATAAATGACTGTGTGAAAAAATGGAAAATTAAAGCATGCATTCCCATGCTTGAGTTTATGAACATTGGCCTTTCATACAGGAAATCAATTATAAGATTTTTATTTATTTATTTATTTTTATCAAAAATAAAAACATTTTCATTAATAGAGTAAACAAGTGAAGCACAAGAAATCTTTCTCTGAATACAAAACCTAATCAAAACAAAGGAAAAGAAAATTAATCCAAAAGGTATCAAAACGTCTTGACATCACTATTTTAACCCTTTTGATCTACATATCAACTATTACAATTTTCACATGCACTTCTTTCTTCTCAGGGTACAGCAGCCATAAGTTAAAGGCGGTCAGCATGTTACAAATAAAACTTTTGGGCTGGCACTAATTTTCTGGGCACATCAGATTCTTCACTGATGAACCTGATAAATGAGCTCCAGTTACATCGACACAAAGACACATCTCATGTGAATTAGACCTTGTCAAAAATTATAATATCCCCCACACCCTTCCTAACAGACCTTACCATATGAAAAATAAAGGTTCTGGCATGACCAAAAAAAAAAAAAACATAGAACAATATTGTACAAACTTATGTTTAACAAAAAATATCTGAAGAAAAATACCAGACAAAAAATATCTTAAGAAAAATACCAGAAAGATCATGCACAGAAGACATCATGATGCTGCTATGGACACAGAATACCCAGGCTCAAATCTGTTCACACATTCAAAAGCATAAATGCAGGTTAGCATGCACCAATAGCCCTTGTGCCATATATTTTAAAAAGTATGGTAACATGAAGAGGCAATAAGAAATGATAAGTGCAAAAGAATGCCAGACATGATCCTCGTACATGGAAAATTTCCAAGCAAGACCACACAGCAAAAAAGAGAGATAGCAATAACAAGTTAAGAAGTCAAGCAATAATTCATGTCATCACAATAATGGCTTTTTTCTTCTTTTTTGACTCCTGGTGTTACTTCTAATGGGAATTCGAGCAGGACCCATGATATGTATCTTGATCTAGGTAGTGATTAAGGAATAGAACAGAAGATAGCACCTTCTAAGAGGATTCAAGAACTTGGAACTTGGAACTTGGTTGATAGATATAACCATAAGTATGTAGTTATACTTTGTACTTATGGGTTTTTTGGGTTCCCCACCCCCCCCCCCCCCCCCCCCCCCCCCCCCCCCCCCCCCCTTTGGATAGGAAAGATGCTCATAATACTAAAAATGTACATTATCTGTAAAAGGATTTACACCCCTCTCAAAGTGAGAGTTTCTTGTCCTTTCTCTATTTTTATTATTTTGCTAGTTTCTAATGTGAATTAACAAATATATCAACCGAATTAACTCCAGCAAAAAGGAAAACTAAAGTGACCAGTCTTCACTATTTTTCAGGCAAGATTTCATCCGATTCATTTCTGGACAACTCAAAGGTCAGATCAGAAAATGAATCACACAGACCAAAGAAATCAACTTAATCAAATTACACGAACCCAGAAAATCAACTGAATTAGACATATGGAAAATCTCCTCAACCAACATATATAATCCCAAAATTCAACTCTATCCGAAGAACCAACCAAAAATCTCCCCAACAAACAAAACCTAAACACTTCGCATAGATTCCAAACCCTGCCAATTCCCAATGCCACAAAGCAAAACTCCAACATGTAAAAGATCCAAAACAATTCAACATCACAGAGCAATCCGTTTGGTTTTCGGGAAAAACATAAGAAGAAAAAACAAAATCCAAAGTTTCGTTTCCAGGAGCCAAAACTCAATTACCCAAAATTCTATATAGTTTTCTTCTCTCTATATTTTCCGCACCATTTCTCAGCAACCAAACGGATTAGGGAAAAGAGACTCGAGAAGCTAGGGTTTGAAGATTTGATCTTTTACCTTAAAGATGGCTCTTTGTGTCGTCCCTGTTACAGTTTTTTTGGGTTCTTCTTCTTCTTCTTCTCAGCTGCTAATATAATAATAAATAAAAAGTCTGTTTGGGAAACGAGAAACCTTGAGAAATTTCAAATTTAGACTTCTTTTTACCTCCGTACTTCACTGCAAATCCACCCACACCTTTCCCCTTTCTCTCTTCACTATTACTATTTTTATTTTTTTTATTAATTTACAATTTATATCAATTTAAAAATTCATATTAAAATAAATATATATAATAGGTTTAAAATTATATTATTTTTATTTTTTAAAATTATATTGAAAATTCACAATTAGAAACTATCACTCTAATTCAAATTCATATTAAAAAATCGCATTTAAAAATTAAGACTTTATTTCAAATTCAAACCATTTAGGAATTGAGCCTTCAATCTTATTCTAATTATTGTATTTATATCTTGATTTTTTGTTTTTTTTAATGGGATATTTATAAATCCACACAAACAAGAGTTTCAATTTAAAAATAATAATATTTAATAGTAACCTATTTTGTACTTATTTTAAAATTAAAAATTAAAAATAAATTAATCATGCCCATTGCTCATATATTGATTAAGGTTGAATAAAAGGTATTCTCATCTAATCACTTATTTCCCTTCGATTTTGGACTGTTGTCGAGGTTGAATGCTGAGCTTAAGGAACAATTCCATCACTAAAGTCAACTAGTGACTCTAATGACGAGCTCATAGCTTTAGAAGGATATGTGGTACTCCCAATGTAGTATATTGGTTGATGATTTGATGGACTTTCGGGTACATCTATTATAGATTTGGGAAACTTGTGTTTCCAACCCATGATTAGGAAAATATATAGTTTTGGAATCCTACACAAGTGAAATATGAGATTTTCTTGTTAATGGGGAAAATATTATAATTCTCATGCACTATATACTGTATAGGTATGCATTTCCAAAATTGCCCTTTAATGTTTCCCTGTCAGCAACCACCGGTGTCCATGTCAGCAAGAAGGTGCACAATTTAATAAGCATCAAAATCTGAAACCCATAAAACACCCGACTTGAGAAACATTTGAAAGTTGGGAAACTTTCTCTGTCACTTCCTTTTGTTTTGCCCTAACCCGATATCAGAAAATTCTCATTTTCATAGCTCGTTTGATACATGAAGATAGGCAGCCGATTCGTTTATTGACGTTCTGACCAGGTGATGGATACCCATCTTCCCAAAGTCGTCTTCGTCTCATTTGGCCTAACCCTAGTGTGTCTCTCTTCACGAGTTGACCACCCAAACCCAATAAGAATCTTCCAAAAACCTTCAATGAAGTAAAGTCGAGGCATATCTTCATATTTCTTCATCAAATGTGGAATTTTTTTAAGGTTTCTAAAAACCGAAGTGAAGTTTCCTCTTGTTGTGGATTAATCAATCACAAGTGAGTTTTCCATTTAAGGATTCGTTTGGCTGTTGAGAAAATATTGGGGTTGAAGGTCTTATATTTTGGGATTTGTTGTATTTTGATTCATTTTCGCATGAATGAAATAAAGGGAAATTTTGTTTTGGTTAAAGAATTTTTTAGATGGAGTTAAATTGAGTTCATCATAGCAATAGCAGCAAAGTTTTTCAATAATCAATGGCCCTAGCCTGTAGAAAGGCCTAAACTACCAATTTAGCTTTCTATCACTTTTTATCACATTCAGCCCTCCCATGGTCCCCTTTGCAAACATCAGATACCTGATGTGTCACGTAATGCTGTTTTGGAACTGGTATGAGAAGCCAGGAAATTATGGATTGGATGTTAAGGCTACTTACTGATTCATTATCATTTCATGCCCATTTTGTTCCTTTCCTTTTAGCCGTTCAGTTGTTTTGTTGCCCACAATTCTCCAACAGTCAAAGTACAGAACACATGGAGGCTGAAATTCAGGACATAAGTGAAGTCGAATCTCATTCTCCTTTTGAAACCCAGATTTCTGCACCTTCTCTAGAAGCAAAAGATATGAAGCATATTCAGGAGGAAATAAAATTACTGTTGAAATTTACTAAGCTCAGGAGCTTGTCCATTCATTCGAGGCTTCCCCATATGATGGAAATGAGTCTTTGAGTATAATTTCTTTACTTGCATTTTCAAGTAATAATGAGCTTGTATTTGAGTTTTTTGAATCTGAGTAGCCATAGCTACGAAAGCCACAACATAACAAGTAAGTTCTTGCTACTCTATTGTTGTTTCTCTTTATTCTTTCTTGTATTAAATATTGTTGATTTGAATCTATGTTTCAGCCACTTAAATTAAGGATGGTGCCATATTGTTATGATACAATTGGCACACATCAATATTGTGGCCATATGCTATTTTTTTGGCGTTAATTTGTTAATCTGATGGTGGCCACATCTTGAACACCTCAAATTTTGAGGTACTTCCAATTCGCATTTCGACTTCTATGTTTTAATTTGAAGTGCTTACTTCTATGCAGATATCTTCAATTTTCACAAAATCTTTTTGACTCTATTCAATAGGTCTAATAATGTATGTATGTTGGACCTTTTGAAGCAATTATAGATCTTGGGAGGCAATTCTAATTGGTTAATAAAAATACATTTCAAATTTTTATTTTTTTTCATTTTTCCTTAGTTTAGCCATGTGGAAAATGGACAAATGAATTGTGGGGTAATTTTTTATTGTTGAATTTGTGATTTCTTTAATGGGTTTTTGTTGAAATAGTGGTGAAATGTGTAGAAATTATTGGACAATATGCAGTGACAAAACAAAACACAGAAAGCAATATGTAAATAGGATTTATGTGGGCCTTTTGTTGAACCCCTCTATAACTAAAACAGAACAAGGTTACTATTTATATTCCACTTCTGGTGATAGGAAGAAGTGCTTCCATAGTGTTCATTTGGTTTCTGTCAAGTTGAAGGAAGAATTTTGTGAAACTGATCTGAGGCCACCCATGATTTATGGAACAGAATGATGGGCAGTCAAGAAACAATACATCTAAAAAATTATCATAAATGAATGAGGAAGTAGGGATGGTATATAAAAAATGCTAATGATTGCACTAGCATAGATGTTTAAGGCTAGCATGAGGACAAAGAGGAAATGGCCAAAATGAAAACAGGATGAAACAGTAAGAGAAGACTAAAGATTATGATTTAATTAGACTATGGGTGTCCATAAGGCTGAATGGAAAAAACATTGATTTTTCAGCTTTTATTTTTTCCATTTTTGTCCAGCATTAGCTATTTTGTTAACTTTTAAATGCTCTTCATCTTCCTACCATTCTTTCATAATTATCATTTTTGCTCTTGACCCATAGTCTATCTGTGGTTAATATTTCACTGGTAAGAGGCTAATCTTTTATTTATTGCAGGATTATGGAGTTCATCAACAATGGAAATTCCAATCATCAAGCATTTGGTGACCCATCAAAGATGGCATGCATGAAGCTACATGAGCTACATCCTGCATCTTGGTTAGGACAATCTAATCTAATTAGGCTAATCATAGCATGCCTGTTGATTATTCAAAGACAATTATGGAATTGCATAGGCATGCTAAGCTTGAATTCCTTTAATTAAGGGTAATGAAAGATAACTTTACCTCTAATATTTTTAGTTGATTCTAAGTTTCAACTCCGAAGACCCCCTGATTTTTCCTATCTAGAATTGCAGTATGTGCCAACTATTTTTTTTATAAATCACGTTAAACCGTTTTTCTCTAACTTTTGATACGGGCAAATAGAATAAGGTGTAGCAAGAAAATCCACAAACTAAAACTTAAATGTCTTTATTTATCATTTTCACCTTCAGATTTATGTACACAAAAAAGAAAGAAAATTTGTCTTCACATTGAGACTGGATGTTAAGTAGATTATAGCACATAATTTTGTGCAGATTTTAAGATCAATATCATTATCTTTCTACTTTGACTCTAAAGGAACCTTGTTGACAAAGTTGCGGGTGCTGGATTCAACGTGGTGGTCCCTGACTTCTTCTATGGAGATCCATTTTTACTTGAAACCAATATACCAGTATGGATAAAAAGCGCATGGAATGGTTTGTTTATGATTTTATCCAAAATAAAGTTGCATTTATTTTTCATTTACATATGCATCATTATGTAAGTTTTATTCATAAGCCTTACTATGGCATTCCTTTTTGCTGTTGTTGTAAAGATAAAGGATTTGAAGATGCAAAACCGATTATTATAGAACTGAGAAGTAAAGGCATAAACGCAATTGGAGCAGCAGGATTTTGATGGGGTGGTGAGAATGGATACACACAGTAAGAGAAAGTGGGATAAAGCATGAATGAAGACCTTTTTGGTTCTCTTGTATTTTTTTTATGTTTTGTCTTAAGGATAAGATGACTCAATTCTGTTTTTTGTACCATTTTTAGATGAATGTTAGTATGGTGCCTAAATAAATTTTTTCCCTTTAAAGTTGGTTAAGAGTGAGAAAGTTGTGCATCATGGGGACGAGATAAAGGGTTTTGGGCATGTAAGTCTTTTGATTTGTAAATCTTTAAAGTACAAATAGGGTCTAGTACAAACATTATTTGAATATTATGAGTGTGAACAGATAGTATTGTGACTCCTCATATTTATTCCACACGTAGTCATCCTAGACAAAGTGCGAATCCACAAATTATTGGTCTTGTATTCTTTTTGGATAAGTGTAGGGCAATTATTATAGCTGTAAAACTGGGTTGATTTTTCAGGCAAATGAAATCAAACTCTCATTTAAGTCCGTCTGCACCTGGTTAGATTTTCCTGCTCTTTTGTTTTCTTATGGGTTTGTTTTGTTAATTGTAAGTGCAGTGTAAGTTGAAACGTGAAATGGGGTTTGGTTTATGTTGCTGATTATTGCTTGTTTGAAGTTTGTTGGGTTGATTTTAGGATCCTTTTTGTTGTAGGTAAGTGTTACTTTCCTGGAAATTGAGTGAAAGTGTGTAAGAAAGTTGTGGGGGATGATGAGAAAATGAAGGGGCTTGACATGGACTTTTGATTTTGAGTTTGTAAGTACTGAGAGATTCAACTAGAGACCCCATATAACATTATGTGGGCATTCTGGCTATGAGATGCCAAATGTTTTATGTTGGTTAACATTTATCCAAATCTAGTCACGGTAGGCAATTTATGTTTGTTAATAAGGGGGACATAAATTTTTGAGTTGAAAAGAATTCCTATCATTTTATTGTACATGATTAAATTATAGATACGGAAAATTTCTTAGCCCTTCTTCTTGCTTTTTATAATTTTTAATTACATTAATTTTGCATTATCCAAATATAATTTCTATCAAAAGAAACAAACATAATTTAAATAATTAGAAATTTATTTTAGCTTATATTGACAAAATTTGTACATATTAGGTAAAATTTAAATTTGGAAAATGCTAAAATTTAATTTCCATAGATATAGTTGTTAGCTTTACATCTCAACTAAAATTTATTCTAAAGCTTATGATGTGTCAAAAATTCTCAATTTCTCTAATGTTATGACCTTTAATAAACAAATTGTCTTATGCTCCAAACGTTTGAGTGAGCATTTTCAGTTTAACAAAGTTGATAATAATAATCACATAGTACCTGTGAACACTATGACAAATACATTACTAGACATTGATATTCATAACATATTTCCACAACCTATGTTAAACTAGATATTACAATAAGCAAAACACATGCTAAAAAAAAGCCAACAAAGAAATTGAATACATCTGTATATGAAATATTTTGCAAAGAATGTTGATCATCAACTGCAAGTTCAAACTTTGGTTTGCCAGTTGATGAACATTCATCACTTCTTTTCCATCTTGGTGCATAGAACACCTAAGCTCGAACAACTTCCTCTTTAGAAGTATATGATTTGTAAACACTCCCTTTATAAAGGAGCACATTCTTTTGACATTCAACCCAAGAATCGTACACTCCATGTCTATGATTCACAAACACTACATGGTATGTTTGCTTGTTCGTCATTTGATGACATAATTGTTGTTGTTAATTTTTTATAATCAATCAAGTAATAACTATTGAAAAATATAGTACGAAACGTATATAATTCACACATGTGTACCACATTATAGGATAATAACAGTGATGATTAACTAAAAAATTTAAAATATAACTAGCAATGTCTGGGATTGAAGGTTCGAGGCTTCAGATAGGTAGAACCCAACTTTAACTAAGGTAGTACCTAAGATCGCTTAAGGTAGTACCTAAGGTGGTACCTAAGGTAGAATAAGGTGGTACCTAAGGGCTATTAAGGTAGTACCTAAGGTACAGTTCGCAAAAAACTAAAGGTGAATCACTTGACCACATAAAAGAATCACATAATGCCATGCTCTAAGGGTCACAAAGGAAGGTTAGAGGCGTCGGATAGGTAGAACCCAACTTTAACTAAGGTAGTACCTAAGGTCGCTTAAGGTAGTGCCTAAGGTAGATTAAGGTGGTACCTAAGGGCTATTAAGGTAGTACCTAAGGTACAGTCTGCAAAAAAACAAAGGTGAACCACTTGCCCACACAAAAGAATCTCATAATGGCATGCTCTAAGGGTCACAAAGGAAGGTCCGAGGCTTCGGATAAGTAGAACCCAACTTTAACTAAGGTAGTACCTAAGGTAGATTAAGGTGGTACTTAAGGACTATTAAGATAGTACCTAAGGTACAGTTCCCAAAAAACCAAAGGTGAACCACTTGACCACAAAAAAAAAAAATCATATAATGGCATGCTCTAAGGGTCACAAAGGAAGGTCCGAGGCGTCGGATAGGTAGAACCCAACTTTAACTAAGGTAGTACCTAAGGTCACTTAAGGTGGTAACTAAGGTAGATTAAGGTGGTAACTAAGGGCTATTAAGGTAGTATCTAACATACAGTCCACAAAAAACCAAAGGTAAACCACTTACCCACACAAAAGAATCACATAATAGCATGCTCTAAAGGTCACAAAGGAAGGTCCAAGGCTTTAGATAGGTATAACCCAACTTTAACTAAGGTAGTACCTAAGGTCGCTTAAGGTAGTACCTAAGGTCGCTTAAGGTAGTACCTAAGGTAGAATAAGGTGGTACCTAAGGGCTATTAAGGTAGTACCTGAAGTAGAGTCTGCAAAAAACCAAAGGTGAACCACTTGGCCACACAAAAGAATCACATAATGGCATGCTCCAAGGGTCACAAAGGAAGGTTCGAGGCGTCGGATAAGTAGAACCCAACTTTAACTAAGGTAGTACCTAAGGTCGCTTAAGGTAGTACCTAAGGTAGATTAAGGTGGTACCTAAGGGCTATTAAGGTAGTACCTAAGGTATAGTCCTCAAAAAACCAAAGGTGAACCACTTGACCACACAAAAGAATCACATACTGGCATGCTCTAAGGGCCATAAAGGAAGGTTTGAGGCTTTAGATAGGTAGAACCCAACTTTAACTAAAGTAGTACCTAAGGTAGATTAAGGTGGTATCTAAGGGCTATTAAGGTAGTACATAAGGTACAATCCGTAAAAAACCAAAGGTGAATAGCTTGACCACACAAAAGAATCACACAATGGCATACTTTAATGGTCACAAAGGAAGGTCCGAGACTTCAGATATGTAGAACCCAACTTTAACTAAGGTAGTACCTAAGGTTAGTTAAGGTAGTACCTAAGGTAGATTAAGGGGTACCTAAGGGCTATAAAAGTAGTACCTAAGGTACAGTTCGCAAAAAAAACAAACCATTTGACCACACAAAAGAATCACATAATGGCATGCTCTAAGGTTCACAAAGGAAGGTTCAAGGCTTCGGATAGGTAGAACCTAACTTTAACTAAGGTAGTACCTAAGGTTGCTTAAGGTAGTACCTAAGGTTGCTTAAGGTAGTACCTAAGATAGAATAAGATGGTACCTAAGGGCTATTAAGGTAGTACCTAAGGTAGAGTCCACAAAAAACCAAAGGTGAACCACTCTACCACACTAAAGAATCACATAATGGCATGTTCTAAGGGGTCCGAGGTGTCGGATAGGTAGAACCCAACTTTAATTAAGGTAGTACATAAGGTTGCTTAAGGTAGTATCTAAGGTAGATTAAGGTGGTACCTAAGGGCTATTAAGATAGTACCTAAGGTACAGTCCGCAAAAAAACAAAGGTAAACCACTTGCCCACACAAAAGAATCACATAATGGCATGCTCTAAGGGTCACAAAGGAAGGTCTGAGACTTCGAATAGATAGAACCCAACTTTAACTAAGGTAGTACCTAAGGTGGCTTAAGGTAGTACCTAAGGTAGATTAAGGTGGTACTTAGGTAGAGTCCGCAAAAAACCAAAGGTGAACCACTTGACCACACAAAAGAATCACATAATGGCATACTCTAAGGGTCACAAAGGAAAGTCCGAGACTTCAGATAGATAGAACACAACTTTAACTAAGGTAGTACCTAAGGTTAGTTAAAGTAGTACCTAAGGTAGATTAAGGTCGTACCTAAGGGCTATTAAGGTAGTACCTAAGGTACAGTCCATAGAAAACCAAAGGTGAACCACTTACCCACACAAAAGAATCACATAATAGCATGCTCTAAGGGTCACAAAGGAAGGTTCGAGGCTTCGGATAGGTAGAACCCAACTTTAACTAAGGTAGTGCCTAAGGTTGCTTAAGATAGTACCTAAGGTAGATTAAGGGTATCTAAGGGTTAGTAAGGTAGTACCTAAGGTACAGTCCGGCAAAAACCAAAGGTGAACCATTTGACCTCACAAAAGAATCACAAAATGGCATGCTCTAAGGGTCACAAAGGAAGGTTCGAGGCTTCGGATAGATAAAACCCAAATTTAATTAAGGTAGTACCTAAGGTGGCTTAAGGTAGTATCTAAGGTAGATTAAGGTGGTACCTAAGGGCTATTAAGGTAGTACTTAAGGTACAGTCCACTAAAAAACTAAAGGTGAACCACTTGACCACAGAAAAGAATCACATAATGGCATGCTCTAAGGGTCATAAAGGAAGGTCTGAGACTTCGGATAGGTAAAACCCAACTTTAACTAAGATAGTACCTAAGGTCGGTTAAGGTAGTACCTAAGGTAGATTAAGGTGGTACCTAAGGACTATTAAGGTAGTACCTATGATACAATCCCCAAAATAACAATGCAACTTACAACTAGATATGTTGTAAGTTTCATCTAGATTCAATACGACTTGTGGGTCATATGGTTATTGGGGATTAATATGGTTCCCACAACCCAACACAAAAGTTCAAGTCCACTAACGACTCCAAAATCGTTGATGTGCTCTATTTCAAATAAATGAACTAAATAACAATAAATGAAAATAATTTACCTTCAGATTTTGGTTTGGGGTTAAGGCAAATGGCCACTCAATGACATGAAGAGATATCTTGTTCACGAACCCAATATTTTAGATTCCACCTTTTCGTTCCGGTACGTACTACTATAGTAGATTCACCGTCACAGATGTGCCTCTTGAAGTCATCTTTTAACTGGACATTCTTAAGATGGAATGCTTTATTTTGTTGCACTTTTATGTAGACAAGAGAGAAACACACAGGTTGGAGTTTTGGATTATTGGTTTTTTTCTCTCAAATTAGACAATTTTGGGAAATTTTACATGGGTCTCGGGATTGTGTGGGTGATGAATCCAAGAGAGAGAGAGAGAGAAAGAGAAATACTCCCAAATCAAAGAGAAGAAAGGTTTTAGATTAGGGAAATAACAACCGGTTGTCAGGTCAGGTGATTTTTCATAGGTTTCAAATTCAAATTTTTTTGTTTTATAAATTTTCAATCTCTCATGTGAAATGGAAGGTTTCTTGCTAATATGGAGATAGGGTTGCAGCTGACATGGAGGCATGGAGGGGCAATCTAGGAACATAAAATGGAGTCAGCAAAGAGTGCATGAGAAAGATAATATTTTGCCCTTTCACGGTCAAATCTCATATTCCAGTTCATTATAGTTTGATTGTCATAATACTTTCAAATAGCCGGCTGCAAACACAATTTTCCCTATAAATTTCCTTTTGAGGCATATATGCTCCCAACAAATTATTTAGAAGTAAATCCTTGGAATTTTGGGTCATGTGTTTGACCACAAAAATACAGGTTTTAATCCCTTTTTAAAACTTATATCTAATGTGATTTCTTTCCCATCGTGTTGGATCATCATTTCCTAAAAATGAAGAGAGTTTGGTATAAAAATGGAGTGTATTTGATTGTAATTTTTAAAAATATTTTTAATATTTTTAATGTTTTAAAATAAAAAATTTTAAGTATTTAAAATATTAGAAACACTTTTTAAAATCAGTATCAAATACATTTGAAGTCTTAATTGGCAATTAAAGCTTTAGTTGATAATTGAGACTTCACATCATCTTCTCATAACTAATATTTTTTAAATCAAAACGTCAATTGGTAATTGAGATTTTAGGTTAAAAAATAAAGTCATAATTGATAATTGAAACTTTATTTTTTTTAACTGAAGTCTTAGGTGATGTTTGTTTTTTGGGCTTTTTACTTAAAGCAATTTAGTTTTACAATTTAGGTTGTTTGTTTTTCTAACTTTTTCATGACTTATTATAAAATTTTTACTAAATAGAAAAAACCAAAATATGTAGCTTTTTCTAAATAGAAAAAATAATATATTGTTTTTTTTTTACTTTTTAATACTTAATAGAAATAAAATACTACAAAAACAAACAACCTAATATTTAACACTATTAAGCATTAAGGTTCTATTTAGAATTAAGTAAAAAAACAAACACCACCTTAGTTAAGAATTGAGATTTCAACTTATTTGTTTTAAAAAAATATTTTTTTAATCATATGATTCTTATATAATAAAAAAAAAATCATTTTAAATATAAGTTTGACAAAGTCATTAAATTTTATTTTATTTTTCCTTCAAAAGGGGCTATTTTGGTCAAAAACTCAAATTCATGAGTTTGATTGAAAATGAGAGTGATCATGTTATCACATCGATATTAGAAAAAATGTGTTGGACATGGTATAACTATTATGAAAACTAAATAAAAGAACACAACATAGTATATTATTGAAATAATTTTGAAATATTAATTTAAATCTTCTAAATAAATCATAATAATAAACAACAATAATTGTCTAAGAAATTGACATAGCATACAATGCATCTATGTTCCACCATTTGTTGATTTCAATGCAATGGAAGGTATAAACAATGGGTTTAGTTAAGACGTCAAAGTCATCCTTTTTGGTAGGCACGAGAGCTATATATTTTTCAAATAAATTTATTTTTGAAGAATAACTTAAAAGAAAATTATTAAGATATAAAATTAAAGTGATAAATATGGGAAATAATTTTTTTTTTAAAAAAAAACTATGGCACCATATTAAAAATAAATAAACTCATCATTGGTTCGAGTGTAAAAATTGCTATATAAAGCTACAATATGACTTTTTGTTGATTTTTTTTTTTCAAAGATCCAATTTCTTTATATCCTAATTCTATTTATTTGTTCTTTTACTTTGTCTCCTTACTTTATACCCTTGAGCTCATTGTTTAAAAAACCCAAAGTGTATTTAAGTAATTTTATAATAAAGTTAATTATTTGATTAATTTATCATGTTTATAACATGTATGTGCTTTTCCAATCTAACAAATGTGATGTCTAAACATTTTTTGTGATTTTGCTCTCATACATTCAAATTCTGCTCCTTAGTCTCCCAATTACACCTCCAAGTTGTCCAATTCCACTTTGAAGGAAAGAATTACAAGTAGTCTAGTGGCTTTATACTCAAAGTCTCGTTTTGTTATATCACATCTCATATTTTTGTACCTTGGTCCTATAACTTTATGTCCTATGTGACTGCTTTAAATAAGAATATGTAATTAAATAATATAAATTCTTTCGCTAAGAGAGCAAAAAAATTCATAATATTTGGAAAATGTATAGATGATTGACAATTCCATTTGTCATGTTTTTTTTTCTTCATAATTTTAATGATTTTGTTCTTGTGTTTTCACAATCCACTTCTTAGTTGCTCAATGTCGCTTCCTAAATGTCCAATCATCGCACCCTGATTGCATTCCTTTGTACTTTAATTTTATGTCTTTGTATCCTCCTTTACCTAATTTTATAGAAAAAGTATTTAATTTAATATATATCCATTCATTTATTTATAAAAATTTTAAAATTTTAAAATAGTTATAAATTTTAAGCAAACAATAGTTATTATATATTGATTAAAAATGTAAATTATTTATAATTTTTTAAATAATATTTTATATAGAGTAATTTTTATTTTTATTTTTGAAATTTCTCAATTTAAATGGTGACATTAAAAAATTTGTTTCACATTTTTTTATGATAATTTATTTAAAATAATAAAATTATATTTATTTTTTATGTTGTGTGTACGCTAGAATTTTGTAAAGGCCCTGCAAAATTAGCAAAAAAATAAAAAATAAAAAATAATGTGAACAAAATATTTATTGAAATTAAAATATTATGGGTATAATATCAAAAATAATATTCTTTACAAAATATTTCCCCTTTGATTTTTTTGCCTTGATCACAATTTGGAAGACGATGATGACGTTTTCTTGATTTCGAAGATTAATCAAGGACCACAAGTGGCTTATTCCCAAATGAATTCGTTGAATGACGAATAACGTGTGTAGTAGTTCTGTCGAATTTGCAAGGAGATTTGATGAAACTTTTTTTAAGTGGTCTCTAGATTTTCTCCTTAGGATTTCCTTTCTGGATTTTTTTTTTGAATTTCTCCTATTTTTCTTGAAAGAAGCCACTTGTATTTATAGGTGAAGACATGAAATTTGAATTTTGAATTCTCGAATTTTAGTTGCTTAATTCAAGGGATTTAGTTACTTGATTTTAGCAACTTTTCTTCTTCTAGAGGTTTCATCGAGATAATAATGATAATAATATATTATAATTATCCTTTTTATAATTGGAGATTAGTTCCACTTTTTTTAGGAAATTTTATCCATAATAGGATATTTATTTATTTATTTTGAAGACCAAAATAGTGGTAATTTAATCCACTAAAATTTTTATGTCTACAAATGCCCCTACTTCAAGACGTATCATGTACATGTATTGTCATGTGGATGAGGTGAGTCTTGAAGTAAATTTTTTTTTTCAAAAAAATATTTAATAGGAAGTTTCCTATTTTTAAAAAAATATTTCTTTATCACTTTTTACCAAACTTCACTTTGTTTTCCTTCTTACTTTACACTTTGAATCCTCTTCCAATCTGTCAACCCTTTATATATATATATATATATATATATATATATATATTTATATAAAGGGGACAATAGTTGAGAAAACAGACTTGAACTTTTTTAGAGAGTTTTTTTTTTTTATCCTTGGATGTTTTTCGACCTAATTTGAGAAACTTGACTTGAATCCTTTTAGAAATTCTTTCAATTTTTGGGTGATCTTCAACCAAATTTTAAGGAACCCAATATGAATTCTCCACGAGGAATCCTTCCATTTTTTCAATCATCTTCAACCTTGGATCAATTTCCAAACCTATAAGTTTGTTTGTTTTTTTGTTTTTTTTCGTATTATATATGCATTGGAGATCATGTTGTGGCATTCAACATCAAGCTGTGGGGAGGCATCAACAGTGGCAGAGTATAGAAGGCCGTTTGTGGCATGCCAAAATCATGTTGTGGAGCCAAACTGGAATGCCTGTGTATACATATATTTATACACACAGTGGTGGAATGCTAGTTTCAATGACTGGGTTGTAATATATATATATATATATATATATATATATATATGTATAGATAATCTCCTGAAAAGTGGTGGAGATTTTTTTTAATGTATATAATATGCATGGAAAAAGTCAAACCTTCCATAAGTGATATATATATATATATATATATATATATATATATATATATATATATATATTGACATGCAATCTCCTTATTTATTCGAATTTTTTTTTTCTAACTTTTTTTTTTTGTCAAGGAAGAAAAAAACTCACATTTTTCGAACACGTATTGGACTTCATCATTTGTAGAGACGAATTTGATTTTAGGTAATTTTTTTTTTAAATTACCTTAATACTTGAGGGGGAATTTTAATAAACTTAAATATCCATAAAAAAAAAATTTTAAGTTTGACCCTCATGTAATCAAGGCATAACTTTGATGCGAAGTGGTGTCGTATTTTCAACACTTATGTGCTAAAGTCTTCACCCATGCAAATGGGCTTGACTTGAATGCATAGTGATGTTCAAGTTTTAACATTTAATTAAAACCATAATAATACTTGGTATCTATGCAAACAAGTTATGGCTCTGATGCTATGTTGTATTGCACTTTCAACACTTAATACGACTTAAGTGCTAAGGTCTTCACTCATGTGAATTGACCTGACTTAAATGCATAGTGGTGTCTAAAAACTTAGACCCATATTTTATTCTTTTTTTTTTTGTAGGATGACGTTCTTCAAATGTTTCAAAGAGAAGATTGTAACCATTCTTGAGGATGATAGTGAAGATTTTGAGGAAGGGACTACCTTGTCCGTGCATAAGTCACTTACTGACCTTCAATCTTTGTCAGTGCCAGCGGCAAAGAATCCATTACACATTTCTTCTTGGTCCCAAATTGCATTGTGCAAGCTTACAAATGTCAGCAATTCAAAACTTAATAAGGTGAAACTTGTTTATGATGTCTTGCTGCTGAATTCCTACTACTGAAGTTCATGATGAATTTGGATTGTTGGATTCTTGTGTTTGTGATGAAGAAACCAAATGGGGAAGCTCCTTCAAGGTACTTGGGGAATCTTTCTTTACCGAAAGATATTGGGAATGGGTAGAGGATGTATTGGGTTGGTATGGACCATTTCTTAAAGGATGAAAGCTTTATGAAGCTATTTTTACATCCTTATTCAGCTACAATCACCATGCCTTTATGATCAGGGCCTTTTGTGAACGTTAGTGTCCTACCACTAACACCTTGTATACTTCCATTGGAGAGGTTTCCACCTCTCTTTGGGACTTGTATTGTATTGTTGGACTACCCATCATTAGATCTTTTTATGATGATATGGTGCCGAGCGTGAAAGAGCTATCTAATAATGCAATGAAGTTTTCACTCCTACCAAGTTGTCGAAACTTATTCCTTGCATATCATCAAATTTTCTCTAAGATGAAGGGGAAGTTTTCAATCAAGTTAGCCTATTAGGTGTCATTTTGGTACAAATACTCCATGAAGTATGCAAAACCCCCAAATAAGAGTACAAGGAATAAGACATAGAGGCTTAAGGAGACTCATAACCCCTTTGGGGATATTGATCCTATTAAATATTGTATCCCAATCAGAAATGAAAGTTTTTGACGACCTTGGCGTGGCCGAGACAGATGTTAAGGAAACTTACTTGGCCATTTTCTTGGCATGCTAGTTATGTAAGTTCGTTCTTCCTTGGGGGGTGTCAATTTGATTCGTCTTGGAGTCTTCAAGGTAGCTAGTAGAATGGCTCAAGGTGAGACATTTAGCCTTGATGTTCCGGTGTTAGCAAGCATTTACAATGGCTTAAATGAAATTGCTTGTTCTTCAAAGCCTTGGACTAATTGTAGACCCTCCATTTTGTCCCTTTAGCACATATCTTTAAGTTCACTTCCAATGCTCCACAGTAGTTCCTTGATGACCCATTGCTACTCATACTACTTATCTTTTTTAACCACCCTAGAGACTTTGGTTGAGGAATTTATCTGGCCCTCCTCGTTGTAACCTTGGTAGTCCTTTGAGTTTAAGTTAGGCTTCACTTGGGTGCACTTTAGGTTAGATTCCATTTAGTTTGCCCTACGTCACTTAGACATTTTTTGACTCACTTTCCTGCATGTTTTGCATAGTTTCATGACTCACATGGCTTGTACAACTTGCATGTGCTTGATTCTTTTTTATATTGGTTAGTTTTATTCACTTATTTATTTATTTACTTGTTTTTAGGAAATTGCTTAAGATTAATGATTCTTTCTTTAAGTTATTTGAAATTATATTTTATTATTATTAGTATTTAAATATGTATGCATTTGATATTTTAGTTTTAATTGCATAATTTTAATTTTTAATTTTAATTTTTTAATTTTCAATTACATGATTTTTTTATTCTATTCTTTACTTTTTATTTTGCATGAGATTTTGCAAGGAGGAAATCTTCACTTTCCAAGCAAGTTTGACTCGAGAGGAAACACCCCATTGGCTTATGGATGGAAAATTTGGCCACATTGGAAAGTAGTTTCTTTACATGGCACATAAGGTTTTGCAAGAGAAGATGTGGTGACATTTTTTTTAGAGAGTTGAAGATTTTTAGAAAAGGAAAGAAGCAGTTTCCTTTATAAAGAAGGACAATGATTGACTTTTTACATGGAGAAAGGGAAAGTGGCAGAGTTTTTGATATGGGAAAAGAAGAATGCTAGAACTTACCTTGGGAAGAAAAAGAAAGTGACAGATTTTTTATATGAAAAATAAAAGTAGCAGATTTATTGAGGAGTTGGAATTCTTTTTTTACGGAAGAAAAAGATGGCAGAATTTTTTTTGAAGAGGAGATGGAACCTGCGGGCACGATCAAGAGAATTTTCCACTGGAAACCCCAACTAGCTGGCATTCTAGACATGCTCCATGGAGATTGGGGAGCAGATTCAGGGGCCATGAGAAAAGAAAAAAGGAACCAAATGGCATATTTTCTTAGATAAGTGGATGGGAGAATTTTCAAAAATTTAAGGATCTGCAGATTGGTGAGAATCGAGGAATGCATTCGACTATTTTTCTTTGAAGACTATCAACACACACCATCATGAGATGGACCAGATTGTGATTCATCAGCAGAACTTCATCCATTGAAGAACAATCAGTCTGGATCATTGTAGGAGGAATCAACATGCATCATTAACAATCGCCATCACGCACTATCAGGTTTCTTTATTTTTGAGCACTAAAATGCTTGGAATTGCAGTTGAATTTTTAGGAAAAAAATGGTAGCTTGATGGAATTTATTTTAGTGGAAAGTTTTTTTTCAATGGAGAAATTTCATCCCCTTTATGCGTGTTGATGACTTGATTTAATGGAGAAGATTCTATACACATTCCGTCATGTTGATGCCTTGGTTAAATGGAAAGGCTTTCATTCACTTTCAACCGTGTTAACACTTTGATTCTGATGGAGAATGGGCAGCCACTTTGTGAATACTAATTACTTGATTTCAATAAGGTTTCAATGGCCTTGCACATAAAATCTCCATGGATGACTTTTATAATGGCATAATGAAGATAATGTCCTTGAATTCATAAATCTCCATGGATGAATTTTATAATAGCTTAACGAAGATAATGGCCTTGAATTTATAAATCTCCATGGATGAATCGCGGAATATATGGTTGCATATGAAGAGTTCCTTTGAAGGTAGTTTCATGCAAAAGGTGGATTCTTGAAGATTGAATTTTGTGGTGGACACAACTCATCATCAGAAAGGGCTCTTAGGCGCACCAAACACACAACTGCAACCATTAGGACTCTGGACATGAATACAGCTGCATATTTTGAAGGAAAATGGGCCACGTTCCTACATAGAGAGGCTCCGGAACACAACACCATGGAGGGAGGAAGGAGGGACATGCTAGAATTTTCTTTAGGAGGAACATACGCGCACCAGAATTTTTTTTTTTGAGGAGTCCACGCATAGGTCATGGAAAGTTTTCATTCATTAAGGGGTTTACCCAGATTTTCCGAGAGAAAAGGCGGGCTGCCACTCAGGATATGGTAGCCGCACAGTCCAACGCACCTCCATGTGGGCTACAACTTTGAGGGGAAACAAGAAGCCGCACCACAGAATTTCTCCATATGACGCACCATAGGATGAAAGGCAGGTTGGACAATTAAAGAATGAAAGTGGAGGCTACATCTTGGAATGCCCACACACATACAGCTTGGAGACATTGCAAGAGTCCGCGCACCTATTCGATAAGGTAAGTGAGTTTCTTTGTTCTTTAGTTTTTGATTTCTTTTTTTATTTATTAGTTTATTAGTTTTTTTTTATTAGATTGAAAGTTAGAGTTTGTTTATTAGTTTTTTTTTATTCAATTTAGTTTTCGAGTCTTCAAAATTTTAGTCGATTAATTTATTTGGTTTTATGTCATTATCATTTTGTTTTTATTTAATTTTAGTTTCCAGATTCACCCTAATTAATTCGTGTGATGCTTTAGAATTTTAGTGGATTAATTTATTTGATTCTATGTCATTATCATCATGTTTTAATGTTATTTTATTCTCTTTTATTTCATCTTAGTTGATTCATGTGATGCTTTGGGTTTTTAGGTGATTAATTCATTTTATTCTATGTCATTATCGCTATGTTTGTTAATTTTGATTTTTTTTTGGATCAATCATAGTTGGTTTACAAGTCTTTAGAATTTTAACTAATTAATTTATCTGACCCTCTTTCATTATATTCATGTTTCAAGTGTGTTAAGCTCTAGTTCTTGATTGATCCTTATTTAGTTCAAGTGTTTTAGAATGGTGCTATATTTTACATTACTTTAATCATAGGTTTGTGTGTTCGAGTGATCTAACTAATTGTTGATTATATCCTCAGTTTATGCGCTTGATTAATCCTTGTTAGTTCTTGATTGATATCTGATTGACTTTATTTGATTTAAGGTCGTTTAGTTATTTGCTTTGACGTTTGTTCGTTAAATTTAATTCTTGGAGGCCATCGAAAACTCATGAAGGTTGGCTCCTACTCTCACCATATTGGTTTGGTTGGTTGTTGAAAATTTTACTTTGAAATTTTGTTTTCCTCTAGGTTGCCTTTGTTTGACCCTTGTGTATTGTTGTTTGCAAATAATGTATTTCCTTTTAAAAAGAAACCTTTTCTCAAAATGTTCCTCGTTAAAGTGCATTTCAAAAACTCATTTAGAGTCCTTAGAATCAAAATCTCATTTTCTTAAATAATATGCAACCATGTCTTGATCAGTTTGCATCTTTCTTAGTCTTCAATAAAAATTATGGTTTTGAGTGGAATACAAATCCAAGCTTGTGGTCCCAAATAAATGGGATAATTATAGGCTAGATTTGTGTATATCAATTGGGGAATTGGTGGAACCCCTACATAAAATCATTCTTTCAAAACTCTTCCTTGTTGCCAGTTTTCACTCAAACATTACCCCTTTAGTTTTAAAATTCATTTTAGCAACTTTATAATATTTAATTTTTTTTTCCAAAACTAGTATGATTTTCCTCACTTCTTAAACTTGAATTTAAAATTTCATTTGACTTAGAAAGCAATTATGAAATAAAAGATATAAATGAGTTTTTGGAGGGCTCTGTTTTCACCCAGTTCTAGACACCCATAATCTTTTTCTAAAAATAGAATAACAAATAACTTTTTAAATTTGATTCAATATTTTTTCTTAATTTTAGACTTCTTGAAATTGATCTTAGATATAAAATATTTAAAAATATGCATTTTTGAGGGAGATATGATTTTTCAAAGTTGTACTTACTATACATAAGGGAATCTGGACATTTGATTAGTTGGAGTTGTTATAAAAATTAGGCTAATCCAACCTATATGGTAATCACCCTAGAGGGGGGTGAATAGGGTGATGGTCACTTTTTGCAAATTTAAACATGTAAGAGACAATTATATGCAAGTATATAATAAGCA
Organism: Vitis vinifera; assembly: GCF_030704535.1. NCBI lineage: Eukaryota > Viridiplantae > Streptophyta > Magnoliopsida > Vitales > Vitaceae > Vitis > Vitis vinifera. Next base: position 13,694,713 of record NC_081814.1, read on the forward strand.
ATATAAATACAATTGCATATAAATTAAAAGAGTAGGGGGGTGAATAGGGTGATGGTCACTTTTTGCAAATTTAAACATGTAAGAGACAATTATATGCAAGTATATAATAAGCAATATAAATACAATTGCATATAAATTAAAAGAGTAGGGAAGAGAGAATGCAAACACAAGATTTTATAGTGGTTTAGCGCAACCTGGCCTACATCCACTCTCCTCTAGCTTCAATCCCAAGCTTGAGGTTCCACTAATTCAAGGCTTCCAAACCAAGCCTTCAAGCAATACAATTGGATTATGGTTCCAATTCACTCTCTTGGACTTTTGGCTCCAAGCACCTTTTACACTTCTCAAGAGATATCCCACTCTTGAACAACCCCTCAAGTGATACCCCACACCTGAGAAACTTCCTCTAAAAGATTTACAAATAAATGATCTCACAAAATCCTAGTACAAAAACTTTAAGCTCAAATGATACAAGAAAACTAGGATTGAATGGTGCACTAAAGATATGCAAGTTTTAGAACAATGGTGCACTAAAAAACACTCTTCCAAGGCTCAAATATGTTCAAGAAAGGTTTGGGAAGGTTAAGCTCATTAAATAATGAAGATTTGAGCCTTTTTATAGAAGAAAAAAGCCAAACTAGCAGTTGGGGGTTCGACCGGTCGAGCTAGGGGACGACTGGTTGACTAGCCATTATCATTTAATGCCCGTTGGACCTCGAACGAACCTCAATCGGACCTCGACCAGACCTCAACCGGTTGAGGTTCAACCTTGACCAGTTGAACAACCGTTTTGGAAGAAAAAGAAAGTTTTTTGCACCCTAGATCGATTGAGCTAGGGGTTTACGCGGGCCTCGATCAGTTGAGTTGGGGATAGACCCGGACCTCGTCCAGTTGAGTTGGGGGTCGACCCGAACCTCGATCTGTTGAGTTGACGGTCGACCGGTTCCTCATCCAGTTCAATTGGTTGAGCCATTTTTGGCGCAACAACCAACTTTTTCAACTTAAAAACCTTTTTAAATAAGTTTGAAAAACATTTGACACAAGGTTTTAGTTGAAAACATGAAATCATCTAATTTTTAAAATATTTAAAACAAAATAACTCTTGGATGATTTTGGTGCATAAGTAAAGAATGTAATGCATGAAAATCCTAGTGCACCAACAACCTTACAAAGAGATCTTATGAAGCTTGGGTCTTGAAAAACACTTCACTTTGAGGTGGTCTTCTTCTTCATGATTTCTCCTTGGCTTGATTTGTCTTTGTGATTGCCACTTTGAAAATCGTCTTGCCTAATCACACTTGAAATATAATCATTAGTTATAAACCTTGTTTTGTTATCATCAAAATCAAGATTAACCAAACCTTGGTTTCATAGGAGTGTTTTAAAAATATTTTTTATTCCTACTCGACCTTAAATTTGTTTTTCTTGTGATATAGACACTTTAAACGATATGTCTAATTTTCTTGTATGATTTTATGTAATCTCTTATTATTTTTAAAAAATTCGTTTATGCATGCCACCTTTTTTACCTAATATGGACCTTCTGGAACTTTTGGGTGTCTTTGTTGCAATTGTCATTTGAATGAGTGTTTAGCTCTTGCTATGTTGTTCTAGATGTGTAGGAGTTGTTTCCTTATTTTTTTTTTGTAATTAAATTCAACTCCAAAATATTTTTTTTAGAAATTGTTTTGTGATGCTCCTTTTTTTAATTGCATGCTAATGATCTTGTACATTGCTTGAATTGGTTATTTGTTTTTGGAGTCATTTGACTTAACTAGGCTCAATTTTGGCTTTGGTACTGTATATTAGACATAATAAAGATGTTATATAATTTATACTTATCCTAACCACTCTAGCATTTTTGGAGGAATCTTATAAATTATGCATGCTATCCAGGTATGCTCTCTATCACTTATATAAAATTCCAAAAAGTAAGTGATAGAGAGCATACTTGGATAGCATGCATAATTTATAAGATTCCTCCAAAAATGCTAGAGTGGTTAGGACAAGTATAAATTATATAACATCTTTATTATGTCTAATATATAGTACCAAAGCCAAAATTGAGCCAAGGTTAGTCAAATGACTCCAAAAATAATAACAATTTCAAGCAAAGTACAAGATCATCAACATGCAATTAGAAAAGGAAGCATCACAAAACAATTTCTAAAAAAATATCTTAGAGTAGGATTTAATTACAAAAAAATTCAGGAAACAACTCCTATACATCTAGAACAACATACCAAAAGGCAAACACTCATTCAAATGACAAATTATAGTAAAGACACCCAAAAGTTCCAAAAGATCCAGATTAGGTAAAAAAAAATAGTGACATGCATAAACAAATTTTTTTAAAATAATAATAGATAACATAAAATCGTAAAAAAATCACACACATTTTTCAAAGTGTCTATATCACAGAAAAAATGAATCCAGGGTTGGGTAGTACTCAAAAATATTTTTAAAACACTCTAGCTAATCAAATGTCCAAATTCCATCATGTACAGTATGTACAACTTTAAAAAATCATATCTCCCTCAAAAATGCATATTTTTTAATATTTTATATGTCTAAGATCAATTTCAAGAAGTCTAGAATGAAGAAAAAATATTGAATCAAATTTTAAAAGTAACCTGTTATTTTATTTTTAGAAAAATATTTTGGGTGTCCATAACTGGGTGAAAATAGTGCCCTCTTAAAGACTCATTTGTATTTTCTATTTCAGAATTACTTTCTAACTCAAACAAAATTCTAAATTCAAGGTCAAGAAGTGAGGAAAATCACATGAGTTTTGGATTTTTTTTTTTAAAATATTTTGAAGTTGCTGAAATGAATTTTAAAACTAAAGGGTTAGTGGTTGAGTGAAAATTAGCAGCAAGGAAGAGTTTTGAAAAATTTTCTTATGTAGGGGTTCCATCAATTCCCGTAAGTTTTACTTTTGTATCCCCATTAGTTTGGGAGTACAAGTCCAAACCTATGTGAATAATATCAAATTTTTGAAAAACCAACAAAGGAGAAATGCAACTTAAATGAAATGAGTTGCATAATTTTAATAGAAAGTGTGTTCTTTGCCTAAAGCTAAAATCAATGTTTTCTAAAACATTTTATTGGTGATTTAAATGCTTTGAAAAATGACTTTAAGGGAAGTAAACTTATGATGGAAAAAATCATTTTTGAAAAAAGAAAGTTTGACTCAACTCAAAATATCAATTTAACAAAAAAACCTTTCCTAAAAGAAAGTTCAAACTCAAGAATTCCCTAAGGTGCCAGTAAAATAAGTATCAAAGATAAAGAGAACTAACAATTAATCACATATAACATCCCATATATCACTCAATGGATTTTTTTAAGAGGTATCTACCATGTGGATTTAATCAAACTAAAACTCAATAAATTTTTAAGAGTTATCTAGCATGTGAATTTAAACAAATGGATGCTCAATAAGTTTTTAAAAGGCATCAAACATGTAAACTTAAAGAACTAGTACTCAATGAAAATTTTAGAACTCAAACTCAAACTAACCTCATTATTTATCAAAAACTAAAATCCAAATTAGCATCAACAATTATTCGAAAACTAAAGTCCATTATTCATCAACTCTAATACAGTAAACTACATCTGTACTTATCGAAACTAAAATCCAATCATCAGAGCTAATACAACGAATACATCCGTACTTATCAAATCTAAAATCCAAACTAACTAAAATGGATGAAAACATGTTTAAAAAAATAAAAACTTTAGCACAAAAGCAATTTTACTAATGGATTGAAATAACAAGAAATAAAAAATCTAAACCGAAGGGATAAATTTAAACTAAAATAAAATGAGTTTAAGAATGTGAAATTACCTTTCAGATCAATGCATGGGGGCTATTTCGAAGTCAAAAGGTGCAGGCTGTTTTCTCTTAAAAATTGTAGCTCGTGTGGAGATCCATTTATGCATGCAGGCTGTCTTCATTGTGGACTGTGCATCCCCTCAATGTAAACGTACTCATGAAGAGAATCCGCGGCATCCTTTTATTTATAGCCATGTGATTGTTAATGGAAAGTGGAGATCCCTCATCTTGGTGTGCTGACCGTTTTTCTCTATGAAAGTAGACTGCCCCTTCAATCCATGTGTGGCTATATTGATTTTATACGCTAGCCCCATTCCACTTCTATGTGGTTGTATAAATCCTCATCAAAGGTGGACTATGCATCTTTCTCTTATGGACATGATGGCAGCTAGTTTTTTTTTTTTCCACTCCAAAGCAGTGTGACATTCCTATCCATGTCAAAATGGTGGTTGCTACTGGTGCATCTATGGAACTCCAATGGTGATGACGTGCACCATCTTTCGAACAAGAATCTGGTGTGCATTGATGTTTCTCCCTAAGGTCCATGGATGGTATTCTCCATATGTGGTCAAAGTGTTGGAGACGTCCATGGTGTGCACTCTCTATGGTGCGTGATCATCTCAAATTGGACTGTATGTCCATTGAATTGTAGCCCGTGGAGGTTATGGACTGGCAACAGAATGAAGCCTTCATCCATGCATGTTGCCTTGTCTCTCCTTACCTTTGGAAGATGCAGCCTACTCGCTTTGAATCAGTGGCGTGCATGGTTCTCTTGAAGATATCATGGAGATCTTATGGAAATTGGGATGTGGACCCCTCAAAAGTTGCAACCGTGGGAATGCTTGTGCGTGGACTGGTTGTCTTCAACTCATAGTGTAATGACCGGGTATTTTATGCCACGTTAGCAATTTTAGTTTGAAAAGTCTTATTTTGTGTGATGGTTGAAAAGTCAAAAAGAAAAGTGTTTGGAGAACACGTGTCAATTTCGGATTGGCGAATTTCGTTTTATTGTGTCGGTCAATTAAACGAGTTGAAAATTTTATGCCATGTCAGCCTTAGGGTGGAAATTTCTTAGGATTTGAGTAATTGGGAATTTCCGGGAAAGAAAAACGAAAACAAAAATGAAAAGTTAATTAATTAAAATTAATTAGAATTAAAATAATAATAATAATAATAATTAATTAAATTAAATTCCTTTTTAATAAAAATTGAGAAAAATATTAAATTGTGTGTTTTATAAAAATAAAAGGAAAAAAAAATGAAATGAAAATGGAGTAATTTGGGCTTGGATGAAATAGGGTTTTAAAAGAAAAATGGTAGTTAGTTATTGGGTTTATTTTGAACTTGGGTTGGGCTTGAGTGGGCTGATTAAAAGGAAAAGAAGTGGGCTGATTAAAAGGAAGAGAAATGGGTTTGAGTGGGCTGATCAAAAGGAAGAGAAATGGGCTTGAGTGGGCTGATTAAAAGGAAAAGAAGTGGGTTGTTTAAAAGGAAACGAAATGGGCTTGAGTGGGCTGTTTGGTAAGTGGATTAAAATGAAAAGAAATGGGCTTAAGTGGGAAAGAAGGGAACAATAGCAGATCTAGGAGAAAGAGGGCGGCGGCACTGTAGAAAATCTCACATCGCCGGAGCTTTGACCGGCCGTTTGGGTGGTCAAACGACCTCCGTTTCGGCTCAGATTTGGAGGGGGTGTTCTACTCAACGAGGGGAATAATCCTACGGTGGTCAATCGTATTTTTAGCGGCTGAATTCTCAGATTTGTGGTAGGGGACCCTAACCCTAAAACTTAAATTTTTAGGTTTTTCCCTTGAAAAAAAATTGTAGATATTGTCATTATGAGTTAATTAGGAATTATGGGTGTTGTATGAATTTTTATAGAATATTTGGATTTTTTTTGGAATTTTTGGAATTTCGGGAAATTGATTTTGATTGATAATTAATTGTTTGAAATGTTAAAAAAATTATTAGATGGGTTGGAAAATTCCAAAATTTGGGTTAAATTTCAAATATAATGATTTGTGAATTTTTAGGCATTGGTTAGAATATTTTCGAAAATTTTAGGGTAAATAGTTAGTTAATTTTGGATATTAGAAATTATTATTAATGGTTGAAAAACTTTGTAAGTGTGGTAAAATCTCAAGATTTTGATATTCAATTTTTTTGAATATTTATTTGGGATATTATCGGAAATTGTAATGTGTGAAATTATTTTATTGGATTATTGGGGAATGTTGAGATTGTTGAATTATTGAGGAACATTGGAATTGTGGCATTCATTTGCATCATAGTTATGTGAAAAAAATAAATAAATGAATGAAATAGAGATGAGAAGTGGAAGCCCGTGTGGGGCGAATTAAGAAGGGAGAGAGATCCCTAGGGTGAAAGACCCAAAAGTTACCCCGGGAAGACTCCGAATGGGGAGTGTATTTGGGTGCGGACGCGTATCCTTCGGTGAAAGCCCGAGAACAATAGTGCATTGTATGACTGTGTGTCACACGTTCATGTGCATTCATGTAATTGTTGAATATTGTGAAATTGTGTATAATATTATATATTAAACTATGTGATTGACTGATATTGTTGAATTGTTCCTTTTGTGTTGAAGTGTCCTTTTCGTATTCTTTGAAACATAGTAATCCCCTTAACCCCTTGGGTGCTAGGCACCCTACTGAGCAATGTGGAAATGCTCACCCCTTCCTTGTTATACATTTTTAGATGCAGATATCTCTCCTGAGGATCCACAGGTGGGGCAGGGAGAACTTCAGGATGCTCCTGGAGCGGCCTAGTGGAGCGTGGCATTTTTTTGTTATTGTGTTTCTTTTTGGATTTTGGGATTTGTTTTAGTAATTATGACTCATAGACTTGTTATGAAGCTTTATTTTGATTAAGTTGTTAATTGTGAACTTTTATTTTGGACTATAATGAATATTTATTTAATCTTGTTGTTTTGAGTAGTTTTGGGATATCGTGATTTATGAGAATTCTAGTGGGATGTATATAAAAAAAAAAAAAATCCAAAGTGTTTTGGTTGACTGCCAACGTGGAATAGGAGGAACCCTTAGGGTCAAACCTTTGACCTGGGGTCACGGGTCAAATTTTGGGTCGCCCGAAATTTGGGTCGTGACACATAGTGCGTTCCAAGTGACAAAAAAAAAATGGCTACACATGCCTACTGCTTCTTCCTGTCGAGATGACGGCCAATTCCCTGGCTTTTTCCCTGGAGAATCCGTCCCATTGTTGGAGTGATCAACCTGTCTAAGAAGAATCCACCCATCCCCCTATGGCAGCGTCAATCCCGAGTTTTAGTGGCAACCTCCCCTTTCCAATGGTGGTATTTTTTTTTTATATGGCAGCCCACATAATTCCATTAATGATCCGATCTCCAAAGAATTCCATCTGTCTGTGAATCCATTCTCCAGTAATAAAGTCCACCATTTTTCTTTTTCTTTTTTTCTCTTAAAAAAAAAATACATGATATCGTGGACTCTCCCATTATTCTCAAGGAGTCGAATTTTCCTTAAACTCCCAATATCCATATCTTCCTTACTGAAACAAACGCCTAGAATTTCAAACTCTCCCAAAACGTCTTCTAGGAGAGTCCCACTTTCTTCAAAAATCTCTTAATCACCATAATTAACTCTCCAAAGGTGATCTCCAATAACGCCCAAAAGAGTTTCTTTCCTTCTCAAAGTCTTACAAGAATCAACTTTTCCTTATCCATTGGTAAATTTCCCTAAAAAAACATCAAATTATTAAATCAAATAAATGAATAAAAATTTTAGAGAATGATAAAATGATAATAAATAAATAAATAGCAAGATAACAAATAAATAAATAAATAAAAATAATAAACAAACAAATAAATAAAAATAAGTGATTGATAATAATAAAAATAAAAATAAAAATAAAAAATAAATAAAATGAACCATGTAAGTCATGCAACCATGTAAGTCATGTTAAGCATGTCTAATGGGCCAAGTGTGCCTAAGTGGGCCCAAGTGACCTAGGTGGTACCTAATGGGTCAAGTGGACCTAAATGGGCCTAATGAGCCTTAGTGGGTCTAACCTAAAGCGCATCTAAGTGAAATCAAATCTAAACTTGAATGACAACCAAGGTCACAATGAGGAGTCAAATCAAAGTCTCCAAGTGGTTTAGAAAAGATAAGCTACATGAGTAGTAATGGGTCACCAAGGAATTACTGTAAAGTACCGAACAAACACCTAACAGACAAAATGGAGGGTCTACACTAATGCATCTATTTTCCTTATTCATTATTTATATAGATGGTTAGGTGAGGTGAATATTTCGATACCCATTTCATTTATTTATTTATGAAAATTTAAAATAAAAATAAATTTATAAATTTTGTTGAAATTACATATGGATTAAAAAATATTTTTTATTTATTGTTTTGATATTTTACTTATTTATCAATAAGTTTATCTTTTTAATATTTTAAAATTATAAGATTTAATATATATATATAAAGTATATAAATATAATTAAAAGTAAAGGTGGGAGAATCTATTTAATTTGATTCATGTGATACATATGAAAAAATTAATGTGATAAATATATTTATTACTCATCCATAAAGCAAAAGTAAAATTCTAACTTTATTACTTAAACTTTTACAAAAATTGATAATTTAATATAATGTCAAAACTTGGTTTGATCGGAGTTTATGGGTTTGAGACATCTCTATGTAATTTATATGTTTGTTTCTCCAATTTGTAATTTTATGATACCTTTCCATGTGTGGATGCAAATATAGGATTGCATGCCCTCATGTGAGATTAGTAGTTCAACAATATGATTATATTTGATTTTTTATTTTATTATAACAAACAAAAAGGTTCAAAGAAATTAATTTAAGTATTTTGTTTTTTAATTGTTTGAATTAAATTTATATAATTTATTATCTATATTGATTTCAAATATTGAATGATCTACACGTCTCAAGAACAATATGGTCGTAAATTACTAATGTTTTGCTTTTATCTGCATGGTGCTTTCATCTCTCTGATTCACTCACATGATTCCATCCATTTAGTAGGCGAAACTCATCATTGTTTTGGTTTCCTCCTTCTACAGGATGATCCTTCCACAGAAGAAAATCTAAAGCGCACAATCTCTCGAACTCCTATTTGCCGCATGGGAGAGCTTGATGAGGTTTCATCATTGGTGGCATTCATTTGCTTCCCTACTGCTTCATATATCACAGGACAAGTGATATGTGTTGATGGTGGATATTTAGTGACTGGCTTCTAGTTCTACCCTACATGCTCAAAACTATAATTGAATAAAGTCTCCAGAAAGATATTTGGAGCCAGTTGTTGCTATTGCAATCGATTATAACTTTCTATCAATATAATATATATATATAGCATTAATAATTTTAAAATTTGTTTACATGATTAAAAGGAGTTCTTACATATATAACATAAAAAACTTTTTCCTTTATTTGATATGAGATATCATAATCACTCATTATGCGGATATAATGTTTTCGTCATGTCCCATGAAATTGTAAAGTCAAACAAACATATACTCCATGTCAAGCTAAACAAATTCTCACATCGGGATTAAATATCAATTCTAAAACCATGGTTTAATTATAATATAAAGGAGTTAATCCATAATTCTAGAATTTGAAATATGAATTAAAGTCTAATAATATAATTATTAATAATTTACTTTCATATTTAGAAGTTTTATTTTATGGAGTACAAATATCAACAATTTTTTTTATTAAATATATATTTCCTACTAATGATAATAGCATACATTTTATTTTTTTGATTCCCAAACTTAAAATTTTATTCATTTTAAAAGTTTAGATAACATAGTACAAGGGATTAAAGTTCAAGTGCATCAAAGGCTATTGACATAAAATATCTTGTTGTGAGAGAAGAGATACAAAATTTAATAGTGTCAATAGAACAAATTAATACAAACTTGATGATTGCGGAACATTTGACTAAAGCATTGGCGCCAAAGACCTCTAAGGAACATGTTTGCAAAATGGGGTCTTCATATTTTGTCAAAGGATTTTTAATTGAGACACTATGAGATCTCTTTATTGTTTATTATGATTCTACTCTATCATATTTCCATTATGTGCACATCTTGATGGAATAATATTCAGAATAATATTGTCATGTATTTGACATTAAAGTTGAACCATTAAAGTTTATGGGCATAATAGAGTTATGTTAACCCAAATTCTTCATCAAAGGTTGTTTGAGCAAGAAAATTACTGATATTGTGGTGCATGTTTGGAATTACATTAAAAGAGTAATATAGGACCATCATGATCTAGAGTAGCAATTTGTTTGTTCAAGTTATACAATTTTGGAATTTCAAGTAATTGTGATTATGGATAACCACCTAATGAATCTAGTAAAGGAAAATTTAAAGTCATCATTATAAACCAAGTGGGAGAATGTTAGAACCAAAAGTAGTCTTAATGACCACCTTAAATTTTCTTTTCTTATAAGTTAAGTTTTCTTTTCTTAAATATCTTGATTCATTCTCCCATGCATGAATTTTGATGAAATTAAATTAGATTCATTTTAAAACTCATAATTGGTTGATAGTTCAATATTGATGGGAAAAACCATACTACACCTATAAATAGAAGAATTCTTGGTCCTTCTCTCCACTTTTACAATTTAGTGGAAGTATCTCCATACCCATTACTAAGGAATGCATAAAGAGAGAGTGGGAAAGGGAGGATCAAGAGTAGAAGAGTTTAAGATGGTTTCTTGAAGAACTTCAAATCATATTAAAGTTAGGAGTATGGATCAAGATATGTTTTTCTTCTTCATATCCTAAATGATATTTTTTTTTTAAAATTCAATATTAAATACCAAATGAAAATATTTTTCCAACAATATGTTTATTTATTGATGAAAACTAGAATGCAAACATGCAGAATACGATTTAAAGGGAATAGTATCCAAGAAAGGTGATATATATAGCTACGGGACCATGCTAATGGAACCTTTTGCAAGGAAGAAGGCTATAGATGGTATGTTTCTAGGGTTGAAGACTTGGGTAAAGTCATCAGCTAATAACATAGTGAAAGTTATATATGCCAATCTATTAAAAGAAGAAAATGAATGCTTTTCTTTAAAACGAGTTTGTTTTTTTCCATCATGACATTAGCTTCGGATTGTAGAGTTTATTCTCTTAGGAAGAGGATTAACATGAAAGTTGTGTAGTTAGAGTAAAAAAGATCTTGAATCATATTGTTGATGTAAGGATTCCATAAGAAAAAAAAAAGGCATGGAGATCATGTTGATCCATTTCTTCATGCTAAGCTTGATTTCTTAATACAAATCAAGAACCAAGGACCATTAGGCATTATCTGTCAGGTATTGAAAATTCCTTATTATATTAACTCTATATGAATTATCCTTAAGTGTTTATGCAGTTCCTTTTATTTTTCCCATGTAATTCAACTTGAATAATTGAATGGGTTTGTATGCTTTTATTTCATCTTTTACCATCAACATAATGTTAGGAGAAGACACATAAGGAGTAACTTCTAGAAGAACATTTCATGCTTTTCTTTTCAAGATTCGTCAGAGATTGGACTGATATGCCTTCTAAACCTAGATAGAGTTTACTATAATAAAGTTATAGTAATAATGAACCAATGACAGACAACATGCATCAACCATGAATTGTAGACATATTTTAATTATTGTCTTATGAGTTGCAATTACTTTAATAGAAAAATACAAGGTCAAAGAGAAAAGGTTTTATTGATTGAGCTAGAAAACAAGATTAGTTTAGCTTTGCCTAATTAACAAGCTTGACAAAAAGAGAGGTCTCTAGCAAAATTAACATTAATATCAAAGTGTTTTAGTACATGAGATAAAATTGTAAAACAAGGGTGACAAAGTTTTCTATGTCACAAATTAATCATTTTACTTTTATTGTTATTTTTACAAAAACTAGTGGTAGAAGTACATGTACAATTGACTTGAATCAAGAAAACATGAGGACAATTTGCATCTTGTTGATGACAAAGATTGTAATGCTAATGTCTTAGAGTGATAAAATTGGTACAAACTATCTTCAAGTCTCCCTTGAAGCAACACACAAGTATTCTCGTCCTTGACAAGGCAAAAATAAGGATGAAACTCAACAATCACATTATTATCTTTAGTAAATTGTGATATACCCAATAGGTTTTTGGTAATGTAGGGAACATGTAAAATGTTGTTCAAAAGAAGAAGTTTAGATTGTGCATTTGAGTCAATAATAATTGCTTCTATATGAGAAATAGATAAGTTTTGATCATTACTTATTATCAATTTGCATTTTCCTTTGTATTCATTCTTGAAAAACATGTTGTTGAGATTTGAAGTAACATAATTGGTTGGATCACTGCTCATGTACCAAGAAGGATCATTCATAGTTTTTGGACTAAAAAAGTATGCTTAAGAATTTTGATTTGGGTTATTGGCTTGACGAGTTGAAGAATTATTGTTTTCACTAATGTTTGGACCAATGAAACTAAGATCAAATCTATGATAACATTTGCCTACTATGTGACTTGGTTTGCTTTGTGATAACATCGTTGATCTTAAAATTCATGCTTTTGTGTTAATAATTACATTGGAAATTCCCTTTGTTTTGATTGTTGTTACTGGTGTAGTCTTCCTTTGCTACATAATTTTTTAATATTGTCATATCAATTGAAATAACAATATTTAATTGCTCTAAACATAGTTCTTGGCTCTAGAGGAGGAATTGCACTTCTTGTAAGGAGGTGTTGTCACTTCTTGTGAGGAGATGTTGTCACTTCTTGAGGTGATGTTCATTACTATAGAATCATATTCTAATCTGAGACGTCCAAGAATTTAGAGAGTAAAATCATCATTTGAAATAATTTTTCAAAAAGCTGAGAGAATATCAACTATGTTTCACATTTTAAGAACATAGTCATTGATATCGAGGAAACCTTTTCTTGCAAGATTGCAAAATATAATGGAGTTGCATGGATCTTGCTTTAGATTCTTAGATGAAAAGCCTTTTCAGGGTAGACCAAATATCAATAGTATTGATGCAGCAAACAATAAGTCCAAACAATAAGTCCAAACATTGATTTAGAGATGGATGACATTAACCAACTCATGAGAAATTGATAAAGACACAATCTAGTTTTCATATTCAAGGTTTGGAATTACTTGAATTGAATATCCAATTTTTCAATGGATTGTAGTGGACACATTTTGGTTCTAGTGAGACAGCCATCATGTTTGTATGCTTTTACTACTAGAAGAATTTGAGATCTCCAAAAGCCATAGTTGTTCCTATCAAGCTTAATTGAAATAGGATTCAAGTTAGAGGAGAAAGGAATTGTAGTTGATACCATTGAATATCGTACTAGTTGCAAGTTAATTGATGAGGTTTCAATGGATGATATTGAAGTAGCGGTAAGATTGAGTTGATCAATTGCCATTTATATTAGTTAAGAAAGCACTAATACTATGTTATGATATAGAAATAAAATATAAAATTTAAATGAAATAACTAAAAAAGGCTCTCAGATTATAACTAACAACTTTGAACTTTGTTTCATATATAATACTAATTTACAAAGATAACAATATTTAATAACAAACTTCATAGTATAATAAACAAAGTTTCTAATTGCAAATTAACTATACTTAACACATATGCATAGTTGGATTTGACTTATTTCAAAATCATGACATATAATAATTAAAAAGTTAGGGAAATCATATTTAAATATGACTTTCTTTTTTCAAATATGTTTTATTTTTCAAAAGAATATAATATAAATTGATAACAATCAATTGTTTTAAAAAATGGAGCAAAAAGGGTGTTTTCTTTACTCAATTAGAGATATGACATGATCAATGTTTATAATTGAATTTGAACAATTTTGAGAAGTCCTACAATTTTAATTTTTTATTTTTAATATGTGAGAATTAAAATCTCAAATTGGCAAAAAAAAAAAAAAAAAAAAAAACCAATACAATGTCATTACAAAAAAATAAAATAAAATTGGAATGAAGATTAGCTTTTGGGATAATATTTAAAATTGATTTGTCAAAGAAGCAACTTTTCCTGAAAATAAAATCAGGATGGCAATGCTCACTATGGTTTTATTTTTATAAACAAAAAGTTGTAATCTCATCAAATTAACATATATAGTAATCAACAAGTTTGAAGTCAAATTGAATTTTTTAATCAAATATTTAAGATAGCTTAGATTTCTTGTGAATACTTCAAATTAAGAATTTGAAAATATGAGGAATAATTCTTTCATAAAATATATTAAAGAATTTAAGATTGGTGATACTAAAAATATGGAATTAATTAATATAATATGATTAAAAAAAATCAGCTAATCAAGCAAGCTCATACTTGAAACGAAACTCCAAGTCTTAGTTATTTTGGCCTCAAAGCCCAAAATAAAAAAAATAGTGTGTCCAAGCACCTTTATTTATTTATTTTAGTCTTTTTTTACTTTACAAACACCCTTTCATACTTTTAATGTTTGAGAATTTTATTAAAACTCTGGTGTTAGTGGGATAGGTTTAGGTATTGTATTGTCCCATTCGAGTACATATATATAATTAAATAAAAATAATTTAATATTTTTTATTTTTCAATTTTTAACTAAGGAAGAATGAAAAATTCAATTCTTATATAAATAAATTATAAATTAATAGTATTTATTTTTAAATTATATTATTTTAATATAATTATAATTTTTATTTTTTAAAAAATAATTAAAAAATTAAATAAGGTTGGGTGGGCAAGGAAGGTAAGAGAAATTCTCCTGCTCACTCTTGACACCCCCTCCCCCCAAATTTAAACTTGAAAGTGACCTATTTTATAATAGTGTTGTCACATATAGAGAAGGAACAATTATAAAGGCACAAACCACAATTTGAAAAGTTAGAGGACATGAATTGAGTTTATTATTGTAGAGGAATAAATAAACAAAACAAATAAATATTATAATTGTCTTAATTAATTATAATAATTAAAATAAATGATAATTATTATAGGATAATTATCTTTAAAAAATTTAATTATAATAATAATGTAGACCCCTCATTTTGGGTCTATAGGGAGACATCTTTTTGGTTGTTTTGGAGGTTTGTAGACTTTTGCTATATTTTTGCTCCCTTCAAGAGGGAAACGCATGGACAGGAGGTGAGCTGTGAGTGAGGTGGTGCTTTTCCTGCAAGAAAGGGGATTTTGTGTAAGGTGTTAGAAAGAGTTGGCTGCAGCAGTGACACGTAGGAGGGTGACAGAGGAAGATATTCTGGGGTTTTTGGAGAGGTGCAGAGGAGGCTTGGACGGCAAGAAAGTAGGCAAGGAGAGGGAGAGCAAGCAAAGGAGTGGGAGAGCCAGAGGAGGGGAAACTGAGCAAGCTTTGCTTGAGAAGCTTAGGTATGGCCACTATGGATTTCTTTGCTTTCCTTCTCTGTTATTGCTGATTTTGACTATTATTTCTTTACTTCTTGTTGTTGATCTTTTGGATTCTGTGATTTGGTTATAGTTGATTCCTGTCTCATTTCATTTGGTTCAGTTTGAGCATGATTTGTCTCTGCTGTAGCTTTAGCGTGGCATCTCTATATCCCTTAGATAGACCGATTCGACCCAATGTTATTAAAAAAACCTTAGAACATATAATGGCAAAGAATTTAAATAACACAAAGAAGTTAATTTGGGAAAAAAGGATAAATAATTTACAATCTGCTTACGAATGCTATGTAACTAATGCGTTTTACGAATTAGTTATTCACCTTTGCTTTCTATTTCTTTCATTTGTGCTCTGTTCTGTGCATCCCATTTATCATCGACTGTATCATTACTCCCCTGTGCCTGTCATTCTGTGATACAATGGAGAAATGGACAATGGACCAGTAGAGGTTTTGGTTTGATACCTGGTGTTGTTGGGCATTTTGACTCGTCTAATGGTTTCAGAGTACCTCATATTGGGTGGAATGCTTTACACACAGTGAAAGACTTCGAAATTTTGGATGATATTGGAAACCTTCATGTCTATTTTGTTCACTCGTACCATGCCTGGAGAGAACCGTGCTCGTCTTATGAAATTGGCAAAGTGTTTAGTGGAATCTACTTTGTTCCCAAAGTTTCCATGAAGCTTAAAGCATGCCCAGTTAATGTTCCCAAGGATATGCAACAGCTTCAACCCACAGCAGGCAGCATTTGTTTTGTAAAAACTGATAGACTCAAGAGGGGCTTGCAGAGTATGGGATCATCTGATTATCCAATGGGCGAAATTATAAGTGGAGAAAATTCCAGGGAGGTGGATGAAGTAGCAGCAAGACAGTGTGAGCATGCACTTTTGTAGAATACAATGGACAAAAAGTTAAATGCAGCTACTGTTCTGACAGAATTCAGTGATAAAAACAGATTTGTATAGTACCCAGACTGGAGGAAGAAAGTAGTTTTTGCCTTGTATGTTGGAATTTTTATAAAGAATATTATTTTTTTTCCTTTGAAGACATGTTATTTCTTAATAAATACAACTTATTTTAAAGAATGTATTTTGTATTTAAAAGACGAAACCTATTCCAAAGGATGTGTTTGATGTCTTAAGACACAACCCTTAAAAGGATGTGTCTAGTATTTTAAAGACACATCTCTTCTAATAAGTCACCTTCAAATCTATAAATAGCCCCCCATGGCACTCTTTCTCATTTCTTGTCATTCAAGTCCTCCCTAACTTCAAGTTTAGTCATTTATCTTTTTTACCAAATATTTGATATACAAAAGAGTACAAATAACTAAGTAATTTGTTGTTTCTTGTGATTTAAAGTGCTACTATTACAAGAAACTAATTATTGCATTTTAGAAGACAATTGTCAATAAACCGTAAACACTAGAGCGGGAGAAATTCGTATTAAGGACATAAAGTCAAACTTTAACCTTGATCAACCTTATTTGTGAGTTCCAATTTTTTACTTACTTTTTTTATTTGTATATTTATTATATACACTTGTTATTGATTTTGATAACATTGTAAACATTGCCCGGAAAAGTCTTTTGACATTGGTGGGCTGAGCTATTACTGTTGAGCGAGCAGAAAATTTTAAGAGAGTAGTATTGTAAGGCTGACAATAATTATATTCTATTTTGGGGAACTCATTACTCATTACGGGCAATCATTGAATCCCCCCTTGGGGACAAGCAATGCGAGGCACCTTCATGATCAGCAAAGCTAGAAACTTTCGGGAAATCCAAACCAGTCATAGATAACCAGGAAAGTGGACACCAGAATGGGAGATAAGGCAAAACATGCAAGTGAACCCCCATCAAATGGAGGGCTTCAATTTTCTGATAATCCTAGGGGTGGCATTCTGGTTCATGCTCCAGGGTCTTGGAAAACTTTCATGATCATCAGTTTCATGCAGAGTTTCCTAGCTATGTCTTCCCAAGCCAGACCTCTTTTGTACTTCCCAAGGGTATCTTGGCAACATGGAAGAAAGAATTTCTGATTAGGCAAGTTGAGGATGCTCTACTGTATGACTTCTACTTTGTGAAAGCAGATAGGCGGCCTCAGCAAATAAAGGTGTTGAAACAATGGGTGGTAGAGAAGAGCATCCTGTTTTTCAGAGTATAAGCAGTTCTCCTGAATTGTTTGTGGTGATGGAGATTCCATTTAGCGCATGTCACATGTCTCCGTGTTCCAGAGAGAAACCACCCATGTAAGGAGCCACTCCAACTCAAGTACATTGATGAAGAAGATGATAGAGAGAGCAATGTGAACTCAGGATTGTATTTTAGCATCTTCTGAAATCTGAACTACTAAGCGAGCAAGGAGCAAAATGCCTTATTCCAGTTGGTCTTGGCGATGACGATCCGTGCATAAAGATGATTTGCTGCTTGGAGAGAATTAGTGTGGCCTGAGTTAAATCTATTACTCCGAGATGAAGATGATATAAGTCCTGTGTCCATTCTTTGAATAACTGTTATCTTTGAATATAGAAGTCAATTTTACAGTTCAGCAAGAGTTGCATACACTGGAGCCTGATCATTCCTGCATACGTCTAGAGTTTGACACATCAAGCACTGGTATAACATATGAAGCTGTAGATCATGTGGGTGTTTATGCGGAGAATTGTGATGAAACTGTTGAGGAATCAGGAAAGTTGTTGGGTCAACCCAGTAAAGTGAATCTAGTAGAGTTGGGTCCTAGACGAGAACTCTGATGACTGATCTTCTTCGCAGTACATCCAAGTTCAAAAACTTCACAAGATCATGGCAAATACATATGGTTGAATGGAGTCTGACATTACAGAAGTTTCAGCACTAGAACTTGAAATGTGTGAACGAAGACATTCACAATGGAAATGTCGATCAAAAGGGATCCTTGGCTTTCCTCAATTATCTGGCACAGCTGATGTTTAAATCCACAAAGAAGTGCACGTCTCCTAATTTCAGTTTAATTGGTGTTTAAATGACATCGGGTGCTCTAGTCATGGATTCCTTCCTCGGTAATTTGCAAGAGGCTATCTTTACCATGGACCTAAAAAAAATTCACACAGATGGAGACGTTGTTTTGCTCAACAATGGTGAGGTTTCCCTTCTTACTTGTACCCAGGACTCTTAGCAGGAGAATTGTTCAATGTCATGGGTTCTGCTTTCTCCAATCAGACAGTCCCTCCTGTTGCACCAAGGATTTCTCCCCACTGTTGTGCTACACTGCTACCTCATCTCATCCACAGGTGGGCCCACCTGGGACTGTCACCCATGCAGTTTCTGGACTAAGTCCTTTGCCAGCCCCATTCAACTTACTGCCACAACCTTACCTATTACTGGAACCCAATATTTAGATGCTAGGAATTTGGTCAAGGTGCAGGTATTAAGAGCAAAAACTGTGAATGGGAGGTTGGAGAGAACAAAAAATGTTTCACTTGTGAAATCTGATCCGGTGCATGCAAAAGTAAAAGGGGGTTCATTGGTGAATGGTTCAGATATTCAGCAATCCATGCCCTCAACTGCTTCACACGCAAGAACATCCAGATCGGGAGAAAATCAAACACAAGTGGGTGAATCCACAAATAGAACATTGGATGAAAGCACGACGAATATTCCTTAGAGAGCATCATCTGAATCTGAGTCGAGAATTACCGCAAAGCGATCACTGCTACTCAGATGCTTGGATCTATAATCAAGTCTCTTTGTCCAGTCCGTGTTAAAGCTACTGATATAGCCAATGCAGTTCTCGGTGGGTCTGACTGTGATGCTGAGTGGAGTGAGTGCATCAAGAGCCTCCAGAGATGGTCCAAATACAGGCAAATGATGGAACTACACTGTATGGAGCTTTGTATAAACTCGATCAAACAAGGTTCGGACCTCCACCATGCAAAACCTTGATCGCTGACTATGGTGGTCCAAGCGCGCAGCTTGTTTGTGATTTTTGGGATGAATACAGTTGACATGAGAGTCCAAAATTTACGTAGCTGAGACACCCTAGTATGGAGGTTAGATAACAGAAGGTTACACTTCTGCATGGCTGCATGGCCAAATTCTTAGAGATTCTTCAAGACAACAAAGCTCCAGAACAGGCTGCATTTTCAGTCTCTCAAAAGAATGCATGGTCACTGCAGTGTGTGCTCTTGTTTCTCGCAGTGAGGGTTATCCACTAACGGTGATCCTTCTGTTCTTCTCCGAGCTTTCCATGAACTGATGGTCTTCTTCATGGAGAGCAGAAGTAGTAGAAAGTTCTGGAAGTAAAAATCAAATTGTATAAGGCTAAGGCTTTATCATCCAAGCTGTTGATAAACTGGTCTGAAGATTCGTGCAAAAGGATTGGAGCAAGTGCTTTAGTGGTTGCAAGAGATAAAAGGGCATTATGGCTACTCTCAATATGAGGCTCAAAAGTTCCCAAAGCTGGAGTATTGCTACTTTCCTCTTGTTGGAAGCATTATGCCATGCTGCTGCACTTGGAGGATAAAAACTTTTCTCAGCATTACAGACTTGTTGGATGACGGATAGCAGACTTGTGGAGCTCACACTCTTCCCTGAAGCTGCAATCAACAACACCTTGGCATCCCTAGGACCCACTATTGCATGGTTTGCATGGCCACCTTTGGTGTGCCATTTTCAAGCTCACGTGTCCCTTTGCCAATTGTGCGGATTCTTGGTTTATAACTGTACCTTCTTACATACGTTAAAACTGATTATACACCCTATATTCAATTTTTTTTTCTCCATAAATATTTCTTTTAAAATTCCTGATTTTAATAAACTGTACCTTCTTACATGCATTCTTTTATTTTTCTTGATTTTTTTATTTTCTCGATTTTTAATAAACATGAATAAATTCTGTTATTCTAGAATAATGGAAATTTCCCCAAATTCCTATGCTCCTTAATTCTCCATAAATATCAAGAAAATGAAATTTATAAAATTAATTTATATAAAAATAAATTGGTATTGGTGGAGCCCAACATATCTTATTTTTTGATTGAATGTCAAATGATTTTGCTTCGTTCCATGACATGCATAAGATATTTTACGCTTGCTGTTTTGCACTAACATAATTTCTTATGAAGCACTCAGTTAGCTGCTCAGGTACGCCTTCTATCCTCATATATTTGATTATACATCTATCCATATCTTGATCATTGTACACTATGGTTATTGTTCGGTATCCATAGATTAACTAATCAATTGTTATAGTTAGCTTAACTGATTAGTAAAGACTTAATTTTAGGGTTTAGAGGGGTATTACGACTTATCATCATATTTTCTTAATAGGTAACCTAATCTCCGGACTCAAATTCTGTTTTTCAGAGACGACTTTTCCTTTTAAGGAATCAAACTTAGGGTCTTTAAAAATAAAACAAAAATAAGTGGTAAGTCCAAATTTTAAAAAAAAAATCAAATTTTCACAATAAAAAGCGAGAGTTTCGTTATTAAGTGGCAACATGTGAAAAATGCGGGACCGATAATCAATAAGATAATTGCAATGAGAAGATTTGAGGATCAAAGACAATTTAGAGAGTTCTTGAAGTAATTTCTTGAATACTTAAAGAAAAAATTAGGTACTAAATTATTATAATGGTCTGTCTTAGAGGGCATATTAAAAATTATTTCCTCAGGGAACATTTGGGTGTACAATTGTCATTATGTTGTAATTATGAACTTGGCTAACAACAATTCATTAACTTAGGTCCAAATTGGGAACCTAAATCCAGTCTTTTAAATCATGCAACGCATGTTACTACAATTATGATTCCTTACCCCAACCTATAATATATTCTTATTAATAGTTTATATTGATTTTATGGTATTTTAATTTAATAAATTTCAAAAATTTCAATTATTATTATTATTATTATTATTATTATTTATTTTTAGATTTGGTTAGAATCTAAACAAAAGTATGAGAAAAAGGAAAAGAAAATGTGAAATCATCTTAGGCTTTATTAGGTAACTATTTTTAAAGAAAAACAAATTTCTAATTTAGAAAATAAGTTTATTTTTTAGAATTTGCTCTGAAAACAAGTTCTTTTAAGAATAATTATGCATGGAGAGGAGGCAAAAGGATTATTACAAAAGGTAGACAACTCTACATGCGAGGGGAGTTAAGTCTGCTATGGAATGAGGACTAAGGCACCGTGATTGGCGGCACTTGTCACTGCACGACGCTAGCTCTTTTGCCCCCCCTTTGGAAAACTGCACCGTAGCTCCCCCTTCATGACTGGTTTAACTCACTTCTCCAAAAGAGGCTGATGGTGTTCTTTTCATTTTAGGGACCACATGCAACACCGGGGTTCTTCATTCTTCCTACATTTCTCCAATTCCATCGTGACACATGCAAATGCTGTTGAATTGTTTTGAGTATGTCCAATGAGAGACAGTTGCATCAGCTGTGGTCATAGTCCATGCATTCGATGATGTGTAGGAAGTGTCAAACTTTGTGTTTGGTCAATGGTCATGCAGAAAATGGCTCTCTGGAATTGTTAATTGTATGGGAGTTAGAAAAGTCTTGCTTCTTTGTTGCCCACCAATTACTCTCCTTGTTGCCCACCAATCCCTCTCTTTTCCTTAACCCTTGCTGTTATAAACCTCATCCTCTCCTTCACAACTACCTTTCCATTTTGCTTTCTCAAGAAAAGATGCTTCTTTTTACACCTTATGTTTTAGTGCTTTTTTGGGTGCATTGCTTCACACCCATGGTGTTGTCCTTCAATTTAGTTGATGAGTTTGCCCTTATTGCTTTGAAAGCCCATATCACATATGATTCTCAAGGCATGTTGGCAACAAATTGGTCTACAAAAAGCTCCCATTGCAGTTGGTATGGTATTTCTTGCAATGCTCCTCAACAAAGAGTTTCTGCAATCAATCTCTCTAACATGGGTCTTGAAGGAACTATTGCGCCACAAGTCGGCAACCTTTCATTTCTTGTTTCGCTTGATCTTAGTAATAACTACTTCGATGGCTCTCTTCCTAAGGATATTGGTAAGATTCTCATAAATTTTGTCTACTTTATGAGTCAATACTCATGTTTTTTGTTTCAATATTTAACATCAATAAAGACAATTCATTTTTGGTTCCTAAAAATTTAAGAGAAAATGCAAAGGTTAAAAATAAATAAAGAGGAAAAGTAAAAGAAAATAAAAAATAATTTTAAAGCCAATAAATTATTTTTATATCTTGTTTTAAACTCATTTTACTTATTTTAATTTTTTATATAAAGATTAAATAATTTTAAAATACAGAAGTTTTAACTGATTTTAATTAGAAATGATTTTCTTCTCCAATCTTGGGGCATGTTTGGGATTATGATGATTTTTATCTTTCAAAGGTGTTGAAAGGAAAACAATTAAGGTGTGATAAAAGATAATTGAGGAATTGATAAATTGTAGTTTTAAAAATAATAATTAAATATTTGGTAACTAGATTGTTAAATTATTGTGATTATGTATAATATCTAAAGGACTGATAAAATTTTAATTTGTTCTCTTTATTTTGATATAAAATTTATTTTAATTAAATAAATTATTATACAATTTAAAAATTAGTTCATATTTTTTTCATTTCTTAAAAATTATTATTTTCTTTCTATTTTGAATGAATTCAAGTAAACATAATCATAGTGGTTGTAATAATTTTTATTTTAAATTTTAGAATGGGTATTACCAAACACAAATCAGAACATTTTTCATTTGATAGATAATTTTAATTCTAGAAAATTTTGATCCAAAAAAATTAAATTATTGAAAACAAAACTTAATTTAAGGAAGTATATTGTACATTAAAATGTAATCAAATATGTAATACATATCAAATAATTTCACATATATAAAACTTAATTTAATTTAATTTAATTTAATATATTTAAAGCTATAATATAATATTTATTTATGACAAAGTAGATATTTTTGTTGTTAATATTCCTAATAAAAAATAAAAATAAAACATCAATTAGTTAATTATATTCTACACTCAACATTTGTGTTAAGTGTATAGTCAATTTCATAAATTATTTGATAATATATTATAGAGTAAGAAACATTATTGTACACAATTCAAACCATCATATAGGTTAGAAATTGTAGACAATCAAACCAAAATGTGCAACCTAAATGCTTGGCAGCCATCAATATGTGATTCATGATTAGTTTTCCTCCATATTAATGTGACTTAAGACAAGTTTTCCTCAATATTAGTGTCTCTTTTAAATATTATCAAGATGTTTGATTCCAAAAAAATATTAAGAAAAAAATGTTAAAGCATTTTTTTTATATTTGATTTTACTATGAAAAATAAAAAATAAATAAAATATAATTAAAATCAATTAAAACTTATTTATTTTTAAATTATTTAATCTTTATATAGAAAAGTTAAAATAAGTGAAATGTGTTTGAAATAGCATGTAAACAATCTATTGACTTTAAATCTATTTTCTATTTTTCTTTACTTTTTTTTTTTCATTTCTCCTCTCTATTTTCTTTCCCTCATATTTTCTTAAAATCAAGTAAAACCTTTAACTATGTTTAGTTCCCAAAAAATATGAGGGAAAGAAAATAAAGATGAAACTTAGAAGAAAAAATGGAAAAAAAAAAGATTTAAAGTTAATAAATTGATTTTATATGTTTATTCAAATTCATTTACTTATTTTAATTCTTCTATATAAAGATTTAATAATTTAAAAATGTATAAAATTTTAATTAATTTTAATTATATTTCATTTTTGTTCTTATTTTCTTTAGTAAAATCTATCATGAGAAAATAATTTTCTTTAGTAAAATCTATCATAAGAAAACAGTTCTCTTTTAATATATTTTTTTTCTTTCTTTTATTCTCCTCCAGAACCACATATGTTCACGCCAATAATAATTTAAATAATTTTTTTTTAAAATTTTATGTTAGGTAAGTGCAAGGAGCTTCAACAGTTGAATTTATTCAATAATAAACTAGTTGGAAGTATTCCAGAAGCCATTTGTAATTTATCAAAACTTGAAGAGCTATATCTTGGCAATAATCAGTTGATTGGTGAAATTCCAAAGAAGATGAGTAATCTTCTTAATCTGAAGGTATTGTCATTCCCAATGAACAACTTAACAGGTTCCATACCAACCACCATTTTCAACATGTCTTCTTTGCTCAACATTAGTCTCTCCTATAATAGCCTCTCTGGGAGTCTTCCCATGGATATATGCTACGCCAATCTAAAGCTCAAGGAGCTTAATCTTTCATCAAATCATTTGAGTGGAAAGGTCCCCACCGGTTTAGGCCAATGTATAAAGCTTCAAGGAATTTCCTTATCATGTAATGATTTCACGGGAAGCATACCAAGTGGAATTGGTAATTTGGTAGAGCTTCAGAGCTTATCTCTCCAGAATAACAGCTTGACAGGTACACTTTTTCTTTCCTCTCTTTTTCTTCTTTTTATGCACTCACTTTCCCTCAAGCTTTCAAAGATATAAACAAAGCATTAGTATTTTTCCAATGCACTCATTTTAATTGTGTTGCAGGAGAAATACCTCAATCACTATTCAACATCTCTTCGTTAAGGTTTTTGAATTTGGAAATAAATAACCTAGAAGGTGAAATCTCTAGTTTTTCTCATTGTCGAGAGCTTCGAGTGCTAAAATTATCAATCAATCAGTTCACTGGAGGCATTCCAAAAGCCCTAGGGAGTTTGTCTGATCTTGAAGAATTATATCTTGGTTATAACAAATTGACAGGTGGAATTCCTAGAGAGATTGGGAATCTTTCAAATTTAAATATTTTGCACTTAGCGTCTAGTGGAATCAATGGCCCTATTCCTGCCGAAATTTTCAATATCTCTTCATTGCACAGGATTGATTTCACTAATAATAGCCTATCGGGGGGTCTTCCAATGGATATTTGTAAACATCTTCCTAATCTCCAAGGGCTCTATCTTTCTCAGAATCATCTCAGTGGTCAACTTCCTACAACTCTATTTTTATGTGGAGAGCTCCTGTTACTGTCATTATCAATCAATAAATTCACGGGAAGCATACCAAGAGACATTGGCAACTTATCAAAGCTTGAAAAGATCTATCTAAGCACCAATAGCCTCATAGGTTCCATTCCAACTTCATTTGGTAATTTGAAGGCCTTAAAATTCCTTCAGTTGGGGTCCAACAATCTTACAGGGACGATACCAGAAGATATTTTTAACATCTCTAAACTACAGACCCTTGCGTTGGCGCAAAATCACCTTTCAGGCGGTCTTCCATCAAGTATTGGCACTTGGCTTCCAGATCTTGAAGGGCTTTTTATAGGAGGCAATGAATTCAGTGGAACAATTCCAGTGTCTATTTCAAATATGTCAAAACTTATCCGGCTACACATATCGGACAACTATTTCACTGGTAATGTGCCAAAAGATCTCAGTAACCTAAGGAAGCTTGAAGTTCTCAACCTTGCAGGCAATCAATTGACTGATGAACACTTAACCTCTGAGGTTGGTTTTCTTACTTCTTTGACAAATTGCAAATTTTTGAGAACATTGTGGATAGATTATAATCCTTTAAAAGGCACTCTTCCAAATTCACTAGGGAATCTTTCCGTTGCTCTTGAAAGTTTTACAGCATCAGCCTGCCATTTCAGAGGAACCATTCCCACAGGAATTGGTAATTTGACCAATTTGATATGGCTGGACCTGGGAGCTAATGACTTAACAGGGTCGATTCCAACTACATTGGGACATCTACAAAAGCTCCAACGATTGTACATTGCTGGAAATAGAATACAAGGATCCATTCCAAATGATCTTTGCCATTTGAAGAACTTGGGATACTTGCATTTGAGTTCTAACAAATTGTCTGGATCAATCCCAAGTTGTTTTGGAGATCTTCCTGCGCTACGAGAACTCTCTCTTGACTCCAATGTGTTAGCTTTCAACATTCCTATGTCCTTTTGGAGCCTTAGAGATTTGATGGTTCTTAGCTTGTCTTCAAATTTCTTGACTGGTAATCTACCTCCCGAAGTTGGAAACATGAAGTCCATTACAACATTGGACCTGTCAAAGAACCTTATTTCAGGTTACATTCCAAGAAGGATGGGAGAACTACAAAATTTGGTTAATCTTTGCTTGTCCCAAAACAAACTACAAGGCTCAATACCTGTAGAATTTGGTGATTTGCTAAGCTTGGAATCCATGGATCTATCTCAGAACAATTTATTTGGAACCATTCCCAAGTCATTGGAGGCCCTTATTTATCTCAAGCATCTAAATGTTTCTTTCAATAAACTACAAGGAGAAATTCCGAATGGAGGACCTTTCGTAAATTTCACTGCTGAATCGTTCATCTTCAATGAAGCCTTATGTGGAGCACCTCATTTTCAAGTCATAGCATGTGATAAAAACAACCGCACTCAATCATGGAAGACAAAGTCATTCATCTTGAAATATATTCTACTACCAGTCGGATCAGCAGTAACTTTAGTGGCTTTCATTGTTCTGTGGATACGTAGACGAGATAACACGGAAATACCAGCTCCAATTGATTCATGGCTTCCTGGAGCACATGAAAAAATTTCACAGCAGCAACTTCTTTATGCAACAAATGGCTTTGGTGAAGACAATTTGATTGGGAAAGGAAGCCTAGGCATGGTATACAAAGGGGTATTATCTAATGGCTTAACTGTTGCTATAAAGGTTTTCAATTTAGAATTCCAAGGAGCCTTGAGGAGTTTCGATTCAGAATGTGAAGTGATGCAAGGGATCTGCCACCGAAATCTTATCAGGATAATTACCTGTTGCTCAAACCTTGATTTCAAAGCATTGGTGCTCGAATATATGCCTAAAGGAAGTCTTGATAAGTGGTTGTATTCTCATAACTATTTTTTGGATCTCTTCCAAAGATTAAATATTATGATAGATGTAGCATCGGCATTGGAGTATCTTCATCATGATTGTTCGAGCCTTGTGGTGCATTGCGACTTGAAGCCCAGTAATGTTTTGTTAGATAACAACATGGTTGCTCATGTGGCTGATTTTGGGATTGCAAGACTCTTAACTGAAACAGAGTCTATGCAGCAAACAAAGACCTTGGGCACAATAGGTTATATGGCACCAGGTAAAGTTCCTCACTACTTATATGCCTATTTACTACAAAAAAACAAAAAATTAGTATCTACCTTATTTTATTATATTTTTTTGTTGAATTTATGACCAAAACTAACATCACACGCAAGCAGAGTATGGCTCAGATGGGATAGTATCCACAAAGGGCGATGTTTATAGCTATGGGATCTTGCTTATGGAAGTATTTGCAAGGAAGAAGCCTATGGATGAAATGTTCACTGGGGATGTAACCTTGAAGACTTGGGTGGAGTCATTATCCAGTTCAGTGATAGAGGTTGTTGATGCCAATCTATTGAGAAGAGATGATGAAGACCTTGCCACAAAGCTGAGCTATTTATCCTCACTTATGGCTTTAGCTTTGGCATGTACAGCTGATTCACCTGAGGAGAGGATCAACATGAAAGATGTGGTAGTTGAACTCAAGAAGATCAAAATCAAACTGTTGATGTAAGGATTACTTCAAAAGATGGGATGGAATTTAAGAACATCAAAGTGTTTCACAATACTTCATGTCAATAGTTCAAAGGAAGTCGGAAGTCGGAGCTGGTTAAGAGTACACAAAACAACACCCTTGGCACTATTAGGTATATGTATGTCATGGATATATATGTTTAATTTTCTTTGGTATTTTCCATAAGACAACCAATTATGAGAAAATAATTTTCCATACTGTTTTTTTTTCTTTCCTTAATACTTCCCGAGACCCAAACATAAACTAAAGGAATCATGGTAATAGATTATCTCAACATAACTACCAGTTGATCAAATGACCATGAAAATCAAGGTATCATTCTTAAGTATATCTTCAATAGAAACATAGTTTCCAAATATATGCAGTTTTAATGAGCTATATGTGTTAAAGCTTGTTGTGTCCTCAAGTAATTTAGCATCTGGATTTCTTTTTCTTGCCTTGATAGTCTATAGTACAATTTTAGTTGACATACATTTAATTTGTAAGTGGGATTAATTTTCTCTAAATATAAAATGAAAACATAATTGTTTGTTAACTTGAGTAAATTCTTCACAATTTCATTAAATTTTTAGAAACAATTGAGACATTTGAAAAAAGAAAAATAAAACTAAAATCCAACCATTCAAACAAATTCATATTCAAAATAGTCCTCTAAGTTGTTAATGATTCTACTACTTGAAAAACGTACTACCCAAATAAAAATATGAATAGTAATTACAAATTATGTACAAACCTAGACTAAACTTGTAGATAGAATTGTATGCTATGGAGATGAATTTGGAGCAAGAAAACTGATTATGAAAAATGATTTTTATCATTACTCAAATTTCAGATGAGCAAATCAAATCCTTGAAAATATGGTTGCAATCATATTTTTAATCCTTCCATAATTTAAAAAATGGATGAAAAAAAGGAAAATAAGATACAATCAACAAAAAATTTCTTTTGTAAAATTTTACATTTTATTATATCGAGAGTTGGATTTTAGGCATATATTGAAAAATATTAAAAAATATTTAAAAAAAATTATTGATTTTCATAGGTATATCGATAGTTGAGGTGTGGACCCGCATTTTTCACGTGCGTTCCCACTCGATCAACGAGACTCGCTTTTTTATTTGGGAAAAATTAATTTTTAGAAAGAAAATTTGAAGTCACCACTTATTTTATTTTTATTTTAAAGGGAAAATAAAACAAGAAATAAAACCCTAAAAAATGACTCCATAATTTTTGGAAAAACGTGTCTTTGAAAAACCCAAGTCTAGGTCCGGGGATCAGGTTACTTATTGGGAAGGTACCTCTAGGAGGTAGCACCCCTCTAAGCCCTAAAGAGGTCTTTACTGACTAAATTGGGGGAAATGTGACAATTAATTGATTAATTGGGGATACCTAGATAGACTAAGGTGATTGCAAAAAATAACATGCCAAATAGGATCAAATTACAATAAAGGAGAGTTAGGGTGCATACCTGGACTGCTTCTCAAACGCTATCATAAAACATAAAAGTTAGTATAGAGATACATCACACAACATGTGTATTTGTCAAAGATAATCAAACAAGCATCAAATATATATCAAGGCAATCAAACAGAATAGCAAGCATGGACATAGTACGCAATGACAATCATGTACACGGGGTTTAGAAAGTGGGTATTAGGAAACGTACCTGGATAGCATATATAACTCATAGCGTGCTTCTGCAGGACAGGGGGGTTAGATAATAAATAGTAAAATAAGAAACCCTAAGATGCTTAACTAATTGGCATAGCAAAAATGATCAAAGAATACAAAATCATCAATTATTACACACATCTTATGTACAATTCCAAAAAAAAATAGATATGATTGTAACAACCAACAAATGTGGTAGCAAAAATAAGTTTTGAAAATATTTTTATTTTTATTTTTTTTATGTAGGGGTTTCACCAATTCCCCAATTGATATACACAAATCTAACTTGGAATTATCCCATTTATGTGGGACCATAAGCTTGGATTCGTGTCTGGTTTTAAACCAAAATCTTCATTAAAAAAACCGAGAAAGATGCAAACCAATCAAAAAATGGTTGCATATTATTTTAAGAAAATGGGGTTTTTTTATTCTAAGGACTCTAAATGATTTTTTTTTAAAAAAAAGAATTTCTTAAAGGGGTCTTCGGAGAAAAAGGTTTTGATTTTAAAATAAAAGGAATTAATTTTTAAAATGATAAAACATAGAAAACAAAATACCAATCAAAACAAAAGAAAGCGAAAATCACAAAATAAAGATTTAGAAAATCATGTCAATTAAAGTGGTGAGGGTAAGACCAACCTTCATGAGTTTCCAGTGGCCTTCAAAAAATAAGAATTTAACTAACAATCACTAAGGCATCAAATTTATGACTTCCTAATCAAACAAACTAACAAAATATTACCCAAGACTAACATTTAGATTTCAAGAAACGCATGAATTAAAATAAAAATAACCAATCAAATATTAAAGCCAACAAACTTAGCATATGGAGATAATAATATGGAATCAATTAAGGTAAATTAGCATTTTAACAAAATATGATGAATCAAAGACCAAAGTTCAACAATCTTGAAGGTATGAAAACAATGACATGCAATTAACTGGATTGATTATCTAAAATTCCTAAAGCTCATACTAAATGTCAATAGATCAAAGCCAAAATTACCATACTTAAAACATGAAAATAATTACACGTGATTGACTTAATTAATTAAACAAAATTATAATCAACTGCAAAATTGGATATAAACGGATTAAATTCAAAGTTAATGAAATCAAAAACACACAAACACATTCAATACTAAAAATAATTAATACTAGATTAAATTAAGAATATCATCATCATCTAATAAGATTGGCTAAACTATCAAATTGAAATCACAAATATATTTAAACTAAAGCAAATAAATAAATTAACAAAATAAAATTAAACTAAGGTCGAAATTTAAAATATGGAATTTGTCTAAGAGGGTTAATCAAACAATTGAATTAAAATCATGAACGCATTTGGATTATAAAATAAATTAAAATCAAACTAAATTGAAATTAAATTCTACTTAATAAAATTATTGGAATATTAAAAACTCAAACTTTATTTGATACAATCATTTAAACTAAAGAATTAAGATCCACAAATGCCTTTAAGTTAAAAACGAATTAAAATTAAAGTAATTGGAATTAAAAACACAAACTTTATTTAGCGTGATTATTTAAACTAAAAAACGAATTAAAATCAAACTAATTAGGATCACTAACACATTCAAATTAAATCATAAACTAAAACTTAGTTAATCCGAAATTAAAAAAAATAAACCTTATCTCACAACTTATTTAAACTAGGGAATTGAAATCCTTAACACATTCAAATTAAATTATAAACTAAAACTAAATTAATCAGAAAAAAATAAACTTTATCTCTTAAATTTTTTAAACTAAGGAATTAAAATCACAAACATATTTAAACTAATAGCTAAATTAAAATTTAAACTAATTTGGGATTTTAAAAATATGAACTTTATCTATCAGGAATACTTAAACTAATGAATTAACATCTCAAACACATCTAAACATATAGGATAGATTAAAATTGAATTAAATTGAAATTGAAATTAAAAATAAGAACTTTTCTAATATGAACAATTAAACTAACAAATTAAAATCACAAACATATGTGATAGATTAAAATTGAACTAAATTGAAATTAAAAATAAGAACTTTTCTAATATGAACAATTAAACTAATGAATTAAAACGACAAACACTAAACATAAAAGGTATATTAACAGTTAACTAAATCAAAATTAAAAATAAGGACTTTTATAATAGAAACAATTAAATTAAAGAAAACTACAAACACATCTAAACATAAAAGATAAATTAAAACTAAATCGAATTGGAATATAAAAAAAAAAGGGAACTTTATCTAATGGGATAAATTAAACTAAAGAATTAAAACCATGAACATATCCAAACTAAAAAAAGAAAAAAAATTAAAACTCAATCGAAATTAAAACAAGAAATTTATTATATAGGATTAATTAAATCAAAGAACTAAAATCATTAAAACACTCAAGACTAAAAAGATGAATCAAAACGAAATCCAAATAAATTTGAAAGTGTACACTTACCTATAAACCGTTATTTGTGGAGATTTTGTGGGCTGCTCCTCTCTTTTTTATGGTTATGTGTCGGCTCCTCAAAGTTCTTCGCGCGTCCTCTCAAAAGAATTGCTCTCGTGTCCTCTTTGCCTAAAGTCCCTTGCTCTCCTCCAAAGTTCCGCGTGAAAATTCTTTCCGCCTATTCCCCTCCGAAAAAAAGTTCCTCCATGCTTGGATTCTCCCATTTATTTATAAGGCAGCCCACTCCTTATGGAATATCTTATTTCCATTTTTTCCTACGTGCACGTGGATATGAGAAGCCCATTATGTGTGGCTCACTTGGAGATTTCCCCAAGAATGTAGTCGTATCTTGTTTGGTAAGTGATCAGATCCCCTTTAATCTTCTTTCCATATGCTCCCGGATGTGCCTCAGCCATGATCTACCCACTTTCTATATGCAACCCTGATTCCTTCCAAGTTTCCCTAGTTGGTCGTGATCTCCTCTCCTTGATGGCTCCAAGTCTCATGCAAAGTAAAAATAAAGTTGAAATAAGAAATCATGTAATTGGAAATAGAATAAAATAAAATAGAAAATCAAATCACATAGCCACAAAAATCCAAAATGCCAATTCATGGAATTAAAGAATAAATGAGTAAGTGAGTAAATAAACAAATAAATTGATAAGGGTATAAAAATAAATATCAGATGTATGCAATTAGAAAAAATCAAGAAATTAAAGTAATGCAACGGATTATAATAATTTAAATGTCAAACTCAAACCCTCAAAAATAAAAAATAAAAATTCATTTCATGCAATAAATAGTCAAGCCAATACTCATCCTATCTCGGAAAAAGAAGTAACCAAAATCAAGAACACACCCAAGTGGGCTATGCCAAAAGAAGTGTCCAAGTGACCTATTCTGAAAGATTGTCTAAGTAACCTAGGGTGAATGTGTGCAAACTAGAAGGTGCCAAGTGCATCTATATGGGCCTAAGGTGATGCCTAATGGGCCTAAGTCTAAATTAGGGCTGCCAAGAGTCACAACGGGGTTAGATAAATCCCTCAACCAAAGTCTCCGAGGTGGCTCAAAAAAGGTAAGTAGTGTGAGTAGCTATGGGCCACCAAGGAACTACTGTAAAGTATCGAACAAGTATCTAATAGGACATGTGCTAGGAGGACAAAATTGGGGGTCTACATGAGGTCATTAGTAGCTTTAACGTACAAGTGAGACCTTAAGATGGTTATATATTCTGTATGGGTTGAGTTACTATTGATTAAGATAAGTGACAATAGGTATTTTAAAGACATACACCATGATATCTCATAGGTTTGAGATAATGTGTCCCCTTAGGTTATCCTAAGGATTTGTGATCATGAAATCTATGGTCATAATAATTCCTTTGGTGGAATTTGACATAAGCTCTTATGAGCTAGAATGTCTCAATTGATTACATAATAAGAGGATTTAAGACTCAAGGATAGTAGAGTGATCTTAAGAGGATGATGACTATACCTCACTAGATTACAAACACTAGTTCATGAAGAGCTTACATACAATGCTTACTAAGTTGGATTTAATCAATTTTTTCTTTATCTAATATCATAGGGTACAAGAATATTCTAGTTAACTCTCTAAAATGCTGAGTTAACTTCAAAATTGGATTCTAAGGGAGCTAGTTTCCCTTATGGTCCTAGTGGTCCTTATTTGAGCTCACACTCCTTGGTAACATATTATTTTCAGTGATTTATGAGTTTTTATTCATATGTGTTTGGTAAATATGCAAGGTTGCACAAGAGTTTATGAATGATTTTTTTTTTTTTGGATTGGGCTACTTAAAATTAATTGGAGATTAATAGGACTAACTAACTAATTAAGACCAAGTGGATTAGATTAAGTGATCCAAGCTTAAGATGGGCTTAATTCACCTATAAGAAAGTTTATATAAACCCCTCAGGCATTTAGGGTTGGATACTCTTAGCCATTGTCTTCTAAAGAGAGAGCCTCAACCGTCATCCTTGCTGAGAGTTAACTCCATCATTTAGCTTGAATAATTCATGGGTTTGTATGCATTTATTTCATCTTTTATAATCAGCGTAGTGTTAGGAGAAGGTACTTGAGGAGTAATTTCTAGAAGAATATTTTGTGTTTTTCTTTTCAAGATTTGTCAAAGATGGGATTGATATGCCTTCCAGACCTAGATAAAGTTTACTACAATAAAGTTACGGTAATAAAGAGCCAATGACACACAACATGCATCAACCATGAATAACTTTGTAGACATATTTTAGTTATTGTCTTACGAGTTGAAATTACTTCAATAGAAAAATACAAGTTCAAAGGGAGAAAAAGTTTTACTAATTGAGCTAGGAAACAAGATTAGTTTAGTTTTTCTAATTAACAAGCTTGACAAAAAGAAAAGTCCATAGCAGAATTAAAATTAATATAAAGGTGTTTTAATAAATGAGATAAAACTGTAATACAAGGGTGACAAAGTCTTCTATGTCACAAATAAAACATTTTGCTTTTATTGTTATTTTGACACGAACTAGTGGAAGAAGTGTAGGTAGAACTAACAAGAAATTGACTTGAATCAAGAAAACATGAGGACGATTTGCATCTTATTGATGACAAATATTGTAGTGCTAATGTCTTGCTACAGACCATCTTTAAGTCTCTCATGAAGTAAGATACTCGTATTCTTGTCCTTGACAAGACAAAAATAAGGATGAAACTCAACAATCACATTATTATCTTTGGTCAATTATGATATACTCAATAGGTTTTTGGTAGTGTGAGGAATGTGTAAAATGTTGTTGAGATGAAGAGGTTTAGATTGTGCATTTAAGTCAATAACCTATATGAGACATAAATAAGTTTTGACCATTACCTATTATTAATTTGCCTTTGCCTTTGTAGCCGTTCTTGAGAGACAAGACATTGAGATATGAAGTAACATGAATTGTAGGACCACTGCCCATGTACCAAGAAGGATCATTCACAGTTTTTGGACTAACGAAGTATGCTTGAGAATTTTTATTTGGGTTGTTAGCCTAACGAGTTGTACAATTGTTGTTCTGACTAATGTTTGTACCAGTGATGTTAAGATAAAATTTGTGATAACATTTGATTGCTATGTGACCTAGTTTGCTTGGTGGTAACATTTTTAATCTTGAAATTCATGCTTTTGTGTGTTTTGGTTGTAATTTCTTTGGAAATTACCTTTGTTTTAACTGATGTTGTAGGTGTAGTCTTCCTTTGTTGCATAATTTGCAGAAATTGTCATATCGATGGAAATAACAGTATTTAACTACTCTAAACACAGTTCTTGGCTCTAGAGGAGGAATTTCACTTCTTATAAGGAGGTGTTGTTACTCCTTAAGTCGATCTTCACTACTACAGAATCATATTCTAATCCAAGACCTTCAAGAACGTAGAAAGTCAAATTATCATCTAAAATAATTTTTCTAAAAACTGAGAAAGTATCAAATATGTTTTACGTCTTAAGAAAATAGTCATTGATGTTAAGGAAACCTTTTCTTGCAAGATTGCAACATATAATAGAGTTGCATGGTTCTTACTTTGGATTTTGAGATGAAAAGCATTTCTAGGGTAGACCAAATATTAGTAGAGTTGATGCAACAAACAACATGTCTAACATTGATTCAAAGATTGATGACAGTAACCAACTCATGAGAAATTGATAAAGACACAATCCAATTTGCATTTATTCAAGGTTTGGAATGGCCTGAATTGAATCTTCAATCTTAACTTCGATGGATCATAGTAGACAAATTTTGGTTCTAATGAGAAAACCATCAAGTTTGTGGGCTCTTACTACTGGAAGAATTTGAGATCTCTAAAAGCCATAGTTGTTCCTATCAAGCTTGATTGAAATAGGATTTAGTTTAGAAGAGAAAGGAATTGTAGTTGATACCACTGCAATATCGTACTAGTTTCAATGGTTGATTGAGGATTCACAAAATGAGAAGTTTTAATGGATGAGATTGAAGTAGGGACAGGATTGCATTGATCGATTGCCATTTATGTTAGTCAAGAAAGCACTGATACCAAGTTATGATATGGAAATAGAATATAAAATTTAAAGGAAATAACTATGAAAGACTCTCATATTGTAAATGACAACTTTGAACTTTATTTCATATATAATACTAATTTAGATAGATAACAATCTTTAATAAAAAAAAAACTAAACACTATAATAAACTTAGTTTCTAACTGCAAACTAATTATACTTAACACGTATGCATAGTTGGATTTGACTTCTTTCAAAATCCTGACATTTGCGGATTAAAAAATTAAGGAATTGATATTCAAATACATCTTTCTTTTTCCAAATATGTTTTATGTTTCAAAAGAATTTAATATAAATTGATAACAATTGATTGTTGAAAAAATGGAGTAAAAAGGGTGTTTGCTTTACTCAATCAAAGATATGACATGATCAATATTTATAATTGAATTCCAGCAATTTTGAGAAATCTTACAATTTTAATCTTTTATTTTTTATATGTGAGAATTAAAATCTCAAATTGGAAAAAAAAAAAAAAAAAAAAAAAAAAAAAACAACAACAACAACAGTAATGAACCAGTACAATGTTATAAAAGAAAAAAGAAAAAAAGAATGAAGATTAGCTTTTGAGATAATATTTATAGTTGATTTGTCAAGGAAACAACTTTTCCTAAAAATAAAATCACAAAGGCAATGCCAACTACGGTTATATTTTTATAAACAAAAAGTTTCCATCTCATCAAATTAACATATATAGTAATCAAAAAATTTGAACTCAAATTAATTTTTAAATCAAATATTTGAGATAACTTAGATTTCTTGTTAATACTTCAACTTAGGAATTTGAAAATATGAGAAATAATTCTTTCATAAAGTATATTAAAGAATTTAGGATTGGTGATACTAAAAATATGGAATAAATTAATATAATTTGATTAAGAAAAAAAATCACTTATTCAAACAGGCTCATACTTGAAGTGAAACTCCAAACTATTTTGACAGAATCCATCTCAATTATGTGACAACTCTGCTTCCAACCTAATTAGAGTATTGGAGATTAATATTATCGAGTAAAGCCAACTTTATATATGGGCTTCATCCTCAAATTAAAAGTGCTCAAGTTGAAAGAATGTTGGGAAAATTATGAGTTTTTGTCTAGAAAGCACATGCGATGCATGTGAAGGTGTGTATGTAGATAGGTGATGTTGATATATAAGATTAATGGAAGGGGATAAAGAACGTCTAGAAAGGTAATTAGTGAATGAATTATAATTTATTTGGTTTGAATTATTTATAAATAATTTTACATTGATTAAAATAATATATAAAATGATGTAACATACCTATAATTTAATTAATCCATAAATAATAATTATATATATATATATATGTAATATATTATTGTATATGATTATAGTGATAGATAATATATGTAATATATTATTGTAATGTAAGATGATGTTTTAGATTGCTTTAAATTCTTTATATTTTTTATAATTAAGTAATTAAGTTAGGTATGAAATCCATCTTAAAGGTCATATATTTGTTTTTAAAAATTTGAATTTGTTGTTCATCATTATTTGAAATATATTATTTAAATCGATATTTATTATTATGATTTTAAGACATTTTACTTGTAGAAAAATAGATAGAATATAAAATTTCAATGAACATATTTGTGTCATAATCTATATGTTTTATAATCAACCATTGTTGTGATGTATCATTTGAAACAATTAACTTAGTTGTCTTCTTGTAAAACTTTGGAGGAATCATTATTATAATGATCATTAACTACTTGTTTGTTTTTGCAATAGTTTGGGTCATATTCCTTTCCTTTTTTTCTCCTTCATAAAAGTAACACATATTTGAAAAGATATTAAATAAAATAGAAAAACAACGTTTTAAAAAATATGTGCAAAACATTTTTATCTAAGTTAAGGGTATATTACCTTATATTGTTTATTGAATATATATATTGTTCATTTTTCTCTTAATGTTTAAAAAACTGCATAATTTGCATTGAAGAAATAAGTTTTATTATTTTAAAATTTAACTTAGAAAATGGTAATATTGATGAAACTTAACATTCATTTATAATGATACTAACATATACTTACCTCACTAATATAAAATTCTTCTCTTTCATATTTTTTTTTTCTTGAAATGAATTGGTGGGAAGATAGATTTTGTTTATAAAATTTCAATTTAATTATTTGGAAATAAGCTATAGAATATATAGGATATTCGTGTTAATAAAGTCGACATCCCATCGTCTTTTTGATGAGTTTTACCTATAAAGATTAATTTGTGTAATATTATCGATAAAGAGATACGTACCATAGTCAATTCAAACTTGAGCTGTTGATAAACTGGTCTAAAGAAGCGTGCAAAAGGATTGGAGCAAATGCTTAAGTGGTTGCAAGAGATAAAAGAGCATTATGGCTGCTCTCAATATGACGCTCAAAAGTTCTCAAAGCTGGAGTGTTGCTACTTTCCTCTTGTTGGAAGCATTATGCCATGCAGCTGCATTCGGAGGATAAAAACTTTTCTCAGCAATACAAAGACTTGTTGGACCACGGATAGCAGAATTGGAGAGCTCACACTCTTCCCTGAAGCTGCAATCAACAACACCTTGGCATCCTGGGACCCACTCTTGCATGGTTTACATGGCCACTTTTGGTGTGCCATTTTCAAGCACACGTGTGCCTTTGCCAATTGTGCAGATTCTTGGTTTTATACTGCACCTTCTTACATGCTTTAAAATTTATTTTACACCCTATTTTCAATAAATTTATCTTCACGTACAACTTTTTCTCTTAAATTTCTTCTTTAATATTTCTTTTAGAATAATAAAATCCTAATTTTAATAAATTGTTTGTTGCCAAATTTCCTTCTGGCATGCATTCTTTTATTTTTCTTGATTTTTAAATAATTTCTTAATTTTATGATTTTCTCAATTTTTAATAAACATGAATAAATTCTATAATTCTACGGTAATTGAATTTTCTCCAAATTCCTATGATCCTTCTCCTCATCAACAAAATGGAATTTATAGAATTAATTCATACAAAAATAAATTGGGCATTAGTGGAGCCCAACATCTCTAATTTTTTTGATTGGATATCGATTGATTTTGCTTGGTTCTATGACATGCATGAGATATTTTATGCTTGCTATTATACACTAACCTAATTTCTCATGAAGCACTCAGTTAGCTGCTCAAGTACGCCTTCTATCCATTATCATATGTTTGATTATATGTTTATCCATATCTTGATTATTGTATATTGTATTTATTCATCGATATCCATAGATTAACCATTTCCTTAACTTTTTAGTAGTGACTTGATTTTAGGGTTTAAAGGGGTGCTACGATTTACCACCGTATCTTTCCTATATATAACCTGATCTTCAAATCTATACTTTGTTTTTCATAGACTTGCTTTTCCTTTCTAAGAGTCATACTTAGGGTTTTCTTTCTTATTTTGTTTCCCTCTAAAAAATAAAACAAAAATAAGCGGTTACTTCAAAAAAAAGCGAGTCTCACTATCAAATGGAACACATGTGAAAAATGTCAGTCCACAAATAATTATTCTCGATAATTAATTATTATAATTGAAATAAATGATAATTATGATAATCAATAAGATAATTATCTCTAGAAAATCAAGAGATAATATCAAAATAAAAATTTCAATGAGACAATTCGAAGATCAAAGAAAATTTAGAGAGTTCTTGAAGAAATTTTTGGAAAACTTAAGATTTCTTGTACACTTCAAGAAAATTTGAAGATTTCTTCAAGAATCAAAGATGATTCAGATTTTTCTTTAAGAATCGAAGAAGAATTGAATATTTTTTTAGGAAAAGAAGATTTGAAGATTACTTTTTATTGAAAAACTTTGTATACGATGAAATCCTTTTTGATCCAAAATCAAGTACTAAAATATTAAAATGGTGTTTTCGTCATTGTTATTGGAAATTATTTCCCTCAAATTATAAAATTACTATTTTTCCATAGTTTCTTTATTTGGGAACATTTGGGTGTACAATTGTCATTATGTTGTAATTATGAAATTGCCTAACAACAATTTATTAACTTAGGTCAAAATTGGGAACCTAAATCCAATCTTTTAAATCATGTAAGTTATGTTACCACAATTATGGTTCATCCCAACCTATAATATATTCTTATTAATAGTTTACCTTGATTTTATAGTATTTTAATTTAATAAAAGCACAACAATTTCCAAATTTTTAATTATATTATTATTATTAGATTTTGTTAGAATTTTTTTAAAAAAAAGTACGAGAAAAAGGAAAAGAAAATGTAAAGAAATCTTTGGCTTCATTTTATTTTGTTAACTTAAAAAATAAGTTTAACAAACTTTTGATGAAAAAACAAATTTATTTTTTTAGAATTTGTTTTGAAAACAAGTTTTCACTAGAATAACTTTTAAAGTGTTTTAAGTTGTTGGTTTTTTTTTTCCTTTTTTGTTTATAGTTTTTGAGCAATAATTAAAAATAAAAAATATTTTGAATTTTTTTTTATCATACATAGGTTTATAATATGTTTATAGAGAATAAGCCTGGAAGATTGTATTTAATATTTGTGTTCAATTTTGACATTTTTTTTAGTATCGTTCTAAAGATCTATTTTTTGAGGATTATTTTCTAAAATGTGGGTG
Organism: Vitis vinifera; assembly: GCF_030704535.1. NCBI lineage: Eukaryota > Viridiplantae > Streptophyta > Magnoliopsida > Vitales > Vitaceae > Vitis > Vitis vinifera. Next base: position 13,735,455 of record NC_081814.1, read on the forward strand.
GAAGATGCCCTTAAATTCTCTTATTTGTTATGGGATAAAAAAAATACCATAAAAATCAAATTTGATTATATTTTGTATATTTTTAAATTCTTTGTTTCTTACATGAACGAGAAAATAAGAGAAATAAATTTTAAAAATCATTTTTTTGTTCTTTATCCTTTTTTCCTTGAGAAGATGAAGAAGAGGCAAAAGAATAGTATTGGATGGTTGATGGCCAGTCCATGTACAAAAAGAATAGTATTGTTTGGTCGATGGTCAGTCAGAAAATGACTCTCTGGAATTAAAATTTGCATGAGCATCCAGAAAATGTAAACCTTCATGTATATATGCTTGGAACTTACTTCTTCAGAAAATGTATGATTCTCCAATAATCCCTAATTTCACACCCATAAATTCGCTATTCCACTCCCGTAATTTGTATCATGCTCCCATAAATTCGCCAATCACCTCTATATGCAAGTGGAGTTAAGTCTCCTGTGGAACGTGGACTAGGGCACCGTAGGCCGCACTCTTCTGCTGCATGAGGCTCTTTTGTCCCTTTTGGAAAACTGCACTGTAGGCGCTCTCTCTTGACCAGCCTAACCCACTTCTCCGAACGAGGTTGAGGGTTTTCTTGTCATTTTAGGGAGCCCCATATTCAAAAGCTGTTCAATTATTTTGAGTATGTCCAACGAAAGAGAGTTGTTGCAACTAATTTTTTTGACTTTTCATTAAATAAAATTATATCAGTCTTTTCTTCTTCCATTCTTCTTCACTTTAGCTCACACGCTGCCACTTCATCCTCCATCCGACCCCATTTTCTTCATTCCTCCCCCCTCCTTCTCCCATCTTCCTCTCATTTTTATTTTATTTTATTAATTCTTTTTATTATTACTCCTCATTTTCTTTTCTTCATTTTTTTTTCTTTCCCAAAAACCCATCAATCCTCATCATGGGTGAGCCATTGCCCATTGACAATCATTTATCACTTTTCTTTTATTATTGTTTGATTTATATAATAGTAGTTTTAATGTTTTGAGTTTGCTTGATTTATTTAGTTATTTATTTATTAAATTGGATTGATTTTGATTATGAATTTAGATTTATATATTAAATTGGGTTTGAATTATATGATATTAAGTTTAGGTCATAATCCATTCATTCAATGATGTTAGGATGTATTAATAAGATGTTTTAAAAATAACAGTTTTTTTTGTCATGCAGAAAAAAACAGTTTTTTTTTTTTTTTTTTAATTTTTTTAAAAAACGAGAGTGATTGATAAGATGTTTTAAAAAATAGTTTTTAAAAACAAAAATAAAAAACCTTGCCATCCTTCCATTACTTTTCATTCTGCTATTAGCTTCAGTGACAGCTGTGGAAAAGTTTGCTCAATGTGTCTCAATTCTGAGATTCTTGTCCCAGTACCCACGGCCTTTTACACCCCAAACACTTCTTTCAGTGCTATTCTGCAGTCTTCTACCCATAACCTCAGGTACCACAAGCCTAAGTTTTCAAAAACAATAGAGAATCTTGTTTTTGAAAATTGTAACTTAAAAACAATTACCAAACATTTAAAAAAATTTTAAATTTATTTTCTATTTTTTAAAACTAATAACCGTTTTAAAAAACTCCGTCAAACAAGCTTTAAATCTTCATATATATAGGATTGAACTTACTTCTTCAGAAAATGTAGAAGTTTGTTTGACTGTGTGATTTAAAAACAGTTTTTTGTTTTTAAAAATATAAAATTGTTTTTAAAAATTTATTGCATTGTTTTTTCATTGTTTATTAGAAACAATTTTTAAAAACAAAGTAAAATAGAGAACAATCTTTAGAGAACAAGAGTGTTGCCACTAGTTTTTAAAAATAAAAGGAAAACATTGACCCATTTGATCATATTTTCTTAAACTTGTTTTTAAAAACTATTGTTTATTCTTTAACTTAAAAACAGTTTTTAAAACAAGTTAAAAAAAAACATGACCAAATGGATCCTAAATCTTCATGAATATATGATTCTCCAACAATCTCTAAATTCACACCCATAAATTCATTATTCCACTCCTATA